>NC_083689.1:110403625-110713470 GCF_033118175.1 Dama dama
TGCACTGCAGATGGGTTCTTTACCCGCTGAGCCGCCAGGGAGGCCCCTTAGTCACTGTACCACCGGGGGCTCCCGCTCTCCCGTCTTCAGGGCGCGGCTTTCGCCTCCTTGCTTCTCCCTCGCGGCCCCTGATACGGCTGCTCTACAGTCTAAACAAGTCTCCAGGTCTGTGTTCAAGACAGAAGGGAGAGGAAAGGTTTAACCAGCAGAGTCTGATAAAAAGAGTAAACGCTTTTCCAGAATTTCCAGTTGCAGAATTCTCTTCAGATTTTACTGGCCACAGCTGGTTACACAATCACCCTAAACTGCGTGAAGACTGGACAATTAAGGACCTGGGTTATCATAAATGGCTAAGACTAACCATAATCCATAATCTGAGACTAGGTACCTTGCTTTCCTAAACTGCAAACTCTGTTTGCAGTAGAGTAGGGAGAGAAGGGCTTTGGGTAAGCAATTGGCAAAATTTGCTGTATACAGTCATCATTTTTACATAATCTCTTATTTCTTTCAACAAGAAGTCAATATGAAATTTTCCTTAAATATATATATCAGTACTGGTCACTTGATTCTCAGAAGAAAATATCCAAAATTGGATGGATCATCTGAATATCATGAAAACCCTGTTATGATCAGTCAAATCACTATATCTGTTACTTTTCTGAGTATTCTTTTATGTACTAGCAACTCTTTATCTGTTAAGGGATTCCCTTTCTATGCTGATAGAATTTAACGTTCTGTCTCAGACCCCTAATTGAAGTCTTGTTCTGAGAGAAAGATACATTTGCATCTCTACCAATCATGATGGTTTCAAATGCTTTAGGAGGTTTTGTTTGCTTCTGGTTTGTTTTTTTAAAATTTGGTTGAAATTCAAACATTTGGATGATTTCGCAAAATTTAGGAAGTGCTTCTAGGGCAGATATCTTTAGCTATCAAAAGGAAAAATATAAAAGTTCAAAAGGATCTTTGAACAAATGAGGTGACTGATAAAGAAACAACTGGAGAGTGACAAATGACTGCCTGCTACTGGAATAAGGAACCTTTATTAACCATGATCCAATGCGTTGCTATCACAGACAGTGCTGTTGTAGCCATAGTTTTAATGATTTCCTAAAGATGAAAATAAAGAATTTGTGATTTTTTTATATCTTTTCCCAGATAAAACTTAAAGAGATATTTGAAACCCCTACAGAAATCAGTCTGGTCTTAGAACTCGTCACAGGAGGAGAGCTGTTTGACAGGTGAGTGGGTCCTAGAAATGTAACTACAGTACAGTTTTGCATCCAATCACCAAAAATAACTGAAGGGAAATTTCTCCTGAAATTCTTCATAATGACATGTTATACCAGTTGATAACTTCTACTAGGATAGTTCTTAAATATTTGATAAGATGTGGGTAAATGAAAATTTGGGATGCTTAGTGAATGAAAAAAACATTGTTCTATTTACTTTTGCAAACATCTACTTTCTAGATATAGAACAATTTCAAAAGTCTTACTAAATCTAAGCTCAACAGTAAGATTTAAGAGAATATTTTGTGAGAAAGTATTTGATGAAAATTATAGATAGTTAGGCGTGTATTAATAGTATTCTTTGTTATGATTCAAAGCTCATGAAAATCGATTCTCTCCAAATGATTGTTTCTAGGCCCACTTTCTTTTATAGGCTCTTTAAAGAGTTCCAAGTTGCAGAGAAAAATATGTTCTATTATATCCAATTATAGCCAATTTTAGTTGTCTGTTCATACATTCATCACTCAAGGCAGAGGTTTGAGGGTGGCAGGGAGCATGTACAGAAATCTGGTGGAGCATAACACAGACGCGTTATTTGTGCACGTTTTAAGTTTGTGCATGCTTTAAGTTTCCATAGCTCTCCCACCCTCCTCATCTCGGAATTCCCTGTTTGCCCTGATGTGATCTTGGAAGCTCTTTGCTGTACTGATCAGGGTAATTAAACAAAAATGAATCTGGAAGAAGACAAAGAAACTGAGTAGGCTTATATTAGAAATGTTAAGAAACTGCAGTTTCTGTGGTGTAAACATCTTATTGGTTGAAGAATGGGTGAAGAGATAAGTGGACCGAAGGCAGAAGAGAGGGTGAGGACCACTGATGTAGCATGAACGCCTGGAGCGCAGTAAATTCTCAGTAAACAGTTGCTGCAGGATGAGTACATGAGCAGCTGCTGCGGTGATGGCCTCTGAGGAGAAAGATGCCTAAGGCAAGCAGGTTTAGAATGTGCTGGAGAAAGGCATGCCCCCCATTCCCCCTCCCCAGCTCCACCCAGTTAAAGTTGCTGCCTCTTCAAGAGCTTGCAGAAGTCTTCAAACTTTTCACTGTTGTTGTTTAGTCACTAAGTCCTGTCCAACTCTTTGTGACCCCATGGACTGTAGCCCAGTAGGCTCCTCTGTCCTTGGGATTCTTCGGGCAAGAATACTGGAGTGGTTTTCCCTTTCCTTCTCCAGGGATCTTCCTGATGCAGGGATCGAACCATGTCTCCTGCATTGGCAGGCGGGTTCTTTACCACTGAATCACCTGGGAAGCTCCATTTCCAAAGGTCTGTCTGCTTTTAATGTTACACAGTGCAGATTTTGACCTTCAGATTGGAAGGAGCAAAATGGCCTTGATTGGAGCCACATATATATCTTCAACAGATACATAATTTTGTTCAGATGCATATTAAAGTTTCCTTAGAACAGGTTATGTGAATAACAAGATTTTTAAAATTGTAGCATTTAGACTGTGTTCATTCTTTACAGATAAATGAATCACCTGAGATACGTAAGCATAGGTAGCCTCCACATACACTTCTTGTGGGATTTGGTGTATAATCATTTGGACTCATGTTGTAAATCCTGACTCAGAGTGGTTTGCTTAACTTCTCTGAACCTCAGAACAAATCTGAAGCTGTTGTGTGATGCTAAGGAAGCTGGGACACTCTGATCCGCTGTAAGGACAGCTTTGTCTTAAAACCATCATGTTCCCTTGTGCTTAGTCAAGACTCTTCTGGACTAGTTCATTTGAATGTTGCCTAAATTTGTCCATAGTTGTCCTTTCTCAGTGCTTCGTTAGCTCACTCTTTCATGGACATATTCCTTCTTCAGGTACATTAATAGAGTCAAATTACAGTTAGATCCTGCTTGCTCTGGAGCTGTGAGGTCTCCCTAAGGAAGACTGACATATTTCCCTGCTAATCGTGGTCTACCAGAGAGAAACCTCCTGTTCTTTGTAAATAATTCCAGGACAGGAATTTTCACAATTAAGTAAATAGTATTTGCTATGTACCTTCTTACCTCTGTTTGTTTCAGTCATTTTGGAAATAGGGATCTCTCTTCCCCTTCTCCCCAGCCTTTCTGGGTCTCTTATCTTGTAGTCTAGTTGATTTTGATGGAATAGAATTAATTCAGCTATAGATAAGAATGAAAAACTAAATGTCAATAAATTTCATTTATAATGATAAATGAATGAAATATTCAGATTTAGCAGAGGACATCTAAAGAATGGCAGACAGCCAGTAAAGCACTCAACCAACTACTCTATAAACTCTTAGTGGTCTTAGATGATAGACTTTCCCCACCCCCCACCGAAAGTTGTCCACATGTCTGTTGCCATATCTGAGATGAATGTGGTTTCTCCATTAAATTACTTAATCCTACAGTTATCTTTAAATTTGGGTCAAACTGAAAATATATCCTGCATTATTATCCACTTATTGTTTTCTTTCCTGAGAGATCAAAATCATACTATGGTCTCTTTTTCCTGTACTTAGGTCAAAATCCAAATTTATTTAATTGTAATAACATAAATTCATTCCTGGTCTAATGATGACTCTAATAATATCTAATGATTGAGCTAATGGAGCAGTTGATGAAGAGATAATTATATTAGCCCATTGTAGTCAAATGGTATATGATTGTATTTTATTAGCAAAAGATCTATGTTGCTGATAAAAACCTAAACCTGATAAGTACAAGTGAAATCTGCTGTTTCATGTAGCATATGAATAGTAAATTGCATGGGGCAATGGATTACAGGTTTTGGAATAAAATCAGTGATATTTTGTGCCCAAGGAAATTTCCCCCAAAAATCTGCACAAAATTACAATATCATGAAATAAAGAAATCTCCAGAACATTTTCTTTTCCATCTTTCTCAATCTAGTTACAATTCTTATAAATTTATTGAACTTTTCAAGTGGATAAGGTATGAGATTGCTTAAGAGTAAATTTCCATTTTTTTTCCCAGAAAATGATTGTATTATAAAGCAACTAATTCAGCAGTATCCTTCTGCTCTTCTAATTAAATTTTTTTAATGTTTTTTTGTTTTCTTTTCCCAATTTTTGTCTAACTCTAGTATCAGAATATCTTGTGAATTTTTAAATTTGTCTTTTTTCTGCTTTCTCCTTGTGTTTTTGCTTGCCAGGCTATGCTTGTTCACATGCCAAATATTATGTATAAAAGGTTTTAGAATTTGAGGCTTTAAATGCTGTTGCCTCAAAAAAGCAAATTTTATTTTGCTTCAGTAGGCAGTTAAGGTAAAGAACAGATCACTTTAATCTAATCAGGCATTGGACTGATTCAAAGCTGAGTTTCCTGAAAGCAAATCTATTTCTTGTCAACTCTTACTCATAGGTTTTGCCCTTTAAGGGTCCCAGTTGAAGCCAGGGGATTTTTGCCAAGGAGCCCCTTCCTTGGCAGATCCTAAATGCCAGCTTCTGTTCCCTCGACTGTGTAAGGTGGCCTGTCAGCTGCTGATTTTTAATTCCTTTAAAGAAAAAGCATAAGCATCAGATATCAGGTTGCTTTTCTGTGTTTTTCTTCTCTTCTAGAGCTTGGCTCCTAAAGCCTTCACTTCCTTGGTAGCTCTGTGGTGTCTTCAAGTATACTTTGTATTTTATTTAGCTTGTTTTCATTGTTCTTAGCTGTAGGCTTGTCCACCGCACCACTACTGAGAGCAAAAATTCAGTACATATAGTTTGAAAAGTCCTTTCACAGCCAGCAGTGTGTCTTCCTCTTTTATGCTAACCCTTTGGGACAAGCAGGATGAAAAGCACTGTCCCACTCCACAGATGTGGAACCTGAGGATGGTAGATGATCTTCCCCAGATAGGCAGTCAGTCTGTCTTCTGGTCCAGCTCTTCCTCCCCATATGGCCTCATTGTCTTTCTTTTTAAATCCAGTTAGCCCCTTTCAGATTATTTACAAGAGAATAAACTGCTGTTTGTTTTGTTTATGAAGAATCCCTGATGTATTGCTTGAAAAGTGAAAGTGAAGTTGTTCAGTCGTGTCCGACTCTTTGCAACCCTGTGGACTGTAGCCCACCAGGCTCCTCCATCCATGGGACTTCCCAGGCAAGAATACTGGAGCGGGTTGCCATTTCCTTCTCAGGGGCTCTTCCCAAACCAGGGATCCAACCTGGGTCTCCCGCACTGCAGGCAGACGCTTTACCATCTGAGCCACGGGGAAGCCACTTGGCCTTGTATTGCTCGGTCCTGTGCAAAAAAGTCTTTAAGTCACTCAGTCATCTTTCAGGCTTTCTAAGGCATTGTTATTCTCATTTTTTTTAAGACCACAAACTGTAGAAATTGATAGGTCATACAGTCAGGCCTGAAACTCACATCTGTCTGACTACAACTTGTTTTTCATTTCCCCAAACTGAAAATATTCTCTTGCAAGAAAATAATCAGTTGTGAATATGCAGGAGAAGTAGTGGCTATATTTGGGGATTATGCATTTAGCTCATTAATTACCTGACAGAGTCCCTGGTATTTCAGTCCTGATGGTCATTTCTGCTTCAGCATTCCTGGGTCTCTGCTCTTGGTGGAAATAAATGGAATTGTCAGGACACTGTCATTAGGAAAAAATCCTAGAAATGGACAATAGGGCTTTTCTCCAGTGTTCATGGAGTTGTGTCATGGTTGGTTTTATGGTTAACCAAACTCAGAACACATCTGAATTTGTGAAGACTAATGTTGAAATGAAGAAATGTAAAATCTTACTGTCTGAAAGGATAATTAGTCACTATAATGAGAGCCGTTTTTGAGTGCCTTTTGGGGTCCTGGCAGTGGCAAAGCATTTTACTAACCATGATCTCATTTAATTCTCAACAGCAACACATATACAACGTAGGCCTTGATATATATATCTATGTTGCAGACCAGATAACTGAGGATCAGAGAGGTCTATTAACCACCATTAGGTCACTCAGTTTACAGTGGATCTAATAACAACAGCAATAATTAAATGGAACTAAACTCTAGTATGTCAGATTCCAATGTATATGATTCTTCTAACATACCACACTGCTGCTATGTAAGCAAATGCCAATATTCTTAATATTTAAAAATGAAACTTCAAATTAGTGACATAACATTTTATTCTGCTTAAGTGTGGCTTAACTTAAGCATGAATGTGTGCATATATGTGTAAATATAAATACATCTTCTCTTTATGCAGTTTTATCTGGCTACATATAAACAAAACGTTCTTTGATTTGGAGTAGATTAAAGTCTGCTTTTTCAGAAGCTTGACTATAAAGGGAAAAATAAATGAGGCAGTAGAAAGAGACATAGGATAAATGGAGGCTTAGTTACTGTTTTAAACTGGCATGCTGGTAACACATTAATTTGCTGATGGGAAGGAGCCTGCTGGATAGGGAAGCAGGAGAGATCTGAGAGGGACTTTTATTTGGAACAACATCCCAGAGAAGACCCTGAGGGAATAAGATCTAGAGTCACATAAAAGGGTTGTTTTAGAAAAAGTTTCTCTCTTCCTCAGAAGCATAAAGAGTCAAGCTGCAGAAGGGTCAAAGGACCTAGAATAGTCACAACAGAAAGGAAAAGGAACAAAGTTAGAGGACTTACTGTTGGGTTGGGGTTGTAATTCTAGCCTGCTTACACGCTAACACATTAGGCTGGTGAGCGCTGGGAAGAGACGTGGGACACCTGATCGGAGCCCCTGGGCAGCGCAGCAGGCTCAGATGGGTGCCGGCAGGCGGAGGAGCGTACGTTCCCGGAGAGGATGTGACACGAGTGTCCATAGCAGAAAATGAAGAAGGAAAGTGCACCGAGGAATACCGTTCACCCACGAAAAGCTCAATTCAATCTGCAGTGTTTGTTTCATATATACTGTGTATGTCTCTCTTCCCGTTGCTTCTGGCCTTTTGAGCCCTCACATTCTCTGCCATTGCAGTAGACTCCTACTGGTATTAGTTTCACTTTCGTCCATCCATCAATGTTTAAAGCACAGATTTGGTCACAGCTTAGCCAGGAAGGCTACTTACTACTTTTAGTTCAAGTAAGTGCTTTTAAACATGACCAAACAAACCCCTTATAGTCTGGCCTCATCCTGCTATATCAGATTCACTACCCACTTTATTCTCTTCTCAATCCATTGGGTCACAAAGAGTCAGACACAACTAAGTGACTCACACACACACACACACCCCACCTTGTTAACCAGAGGAATTTTTCGTCCTTCTCAAGGAGCTCACAGTCTAGAATAGGGAAAATAAAACTAATAGGGATCCAAATATTATTTGTAATACTACCATCACCTCCAAAAATGTGTATTGGAGCTTATAGAGACAACCATACTGTCACAAGTTTTAAAAAAACAAAGGAGAGCAAAGATAAGAATCAGTAGTACAGAGAAAACCTATCACAAAGTACTTTGCATTTACTATGGACTGGTCACAAATTTGGCTGTAAGGATTCATAAATGCTATAACTGGGGCATAAACACAGTCCATTGGTTACAAATTAAAGGGATCTTCTATGCCAGAAATGACTTCAGGGAGCTTTATTAAGAGCTTTATTTATTAATAAAGCTTTATTAAGCTTTATTAAGGCTTTATTAAGCCTTTTGAGCTGAATCTTAAGTAGGAAATAGGAAATCAGCAGGTGAAGGGCAGGGAGATGGGAGACGCATGTCCAATGCAGAACATGCTGGGTGGGGCTCCATCTTGGAAGCTATTCTGATAGAAAGCAAAGCAGTCACTGTATCCGTCAGATGGATGATTGAATAAACTCTATGCTGTTGGCCAACTTATATACCTTTGGGTCAGGCTTTTCACTTTCACCTTGGCCAGCGCCCACAGTGACCATGGTCCCCTCCCTCTCTCCCTGGCTTACAGGTTTAACAGGTGCTGGCAGTGCCCTGTGACACTGTTTATTTAAGCGTATGAATTTAGTACTCTTTGGGAGAGTTCATAGAAAAAGCAACAATATAGACAAAGATACCGTGAATGAAATAAGAAAAAGCGTGAATGAAGCTTAGGAGTGGTGGATTTACACAAGGTACAGCAGAATTCATTTAAGTGTAATTCTGTGTGTAGCGGCATGATTTATCCTGGCAGCCCTCAGAACTTAATTTCGGAAGCATGTTACTTGGGGCTTTTTACCCTGTGTGTTTGATCCTTCAGTGCACATCCTACCAGGCCAGTGTGTTTCCCACATAAACCTACAGTCATCTAATAGCATCTCCATTTAAGAAAAAGCTGCCATTGGTGGGGAGAGCAGTTGGGCTCCTAGTCTTTGTGCCAGGAAGTCTGAGGGCCTCAGGATCTGATCAGATTAGAGCTTTTCAGCTGCGTTGCCTGTGCTAACTGCTGGGCGGGAGATAAGCTCAATTCAATCTGCAGCGATTAAGGTGACAGGAGCAAATGTACAGAAGTCATATTTAAAGCAGATCCATAGAGAGAAAGAGGCATCGCCTGTGTTTTCTCATCCTGCGTTTAAAATGATGAGAAGATCAACAGCCCTGGTCCTGGGGAAGAAGAGCACGTGGGCCAGGAGCAAACAGTGGACTTGGAGACACTAAGGAGGGAGGCCCGCGGGGGCTGTGGGGTGGGGCAGCCTCAGCGTGAGGGGCCCGCGGGGGCCGTGGGGCGCGGCCTGGGAGCCGGGGGTGACATGGTGCCCCCTTTCCAGGGGTCCCGGTGCCCAGGCCCGTTGGTGGCTGGGAGCTCCATAGAAACTGGGACCCCAGGCAGCCTTTTGGGTTGGCGTTGTGATTAAAATCCTAGGAGAGATTTTATGTTTAGCAGTTTCTGATGGGACAACAGGAAATTGTGCAGCATAGATATAAATTACTTGGTCCTGGACCTTTGAAAATGATCTGAAGTCTAGTATATTTTGTTTAAAGCTATAAACTCTTCCTACTGTTGTGTAGGTAACAAATCATGGTAGTATTTGCATTGCCTGTGACTTTGTCATTCATTGAAATCACAGATATTGTTGTATCACATTAGTTGTTCCAGAGATCTCAAAACAGTGTTTATGCTCATCAGTTTTTTGAAGCTGTGAGTTATTAAGATATGTCACTGGACCTTGTTATCTAATTCAGTAAGTCTTATTATTCTACCACATATCCAAAACGTATTTGACAAGCATAATTCATTATAATTAGTTTCCTTTGTAACCCCACGTATTTTAAGTACATTTTTAAAAACATTCTAAAAACAGGCCAGTAGGCGCTCCCAGACTGCTGGAGGAGCTGCGGCACACCGATCTCTGTTCTGTGGTTTGTGCCAGGCAGTTCATTTACACAGGCCAGCCTGGCCAGTGCTTAACCAGTGCGTCTGAAACCATGTTTTGAGGTTGGTGGTGGTTCAGTCGCTTAGTCGTGTCTGACTCTTGCGACCCCATGGACTGGGAACCTACCAGGCTCCCCTGTCCATGGGATCCTCCAGCTAAGAGTACTGGAGTGGGTTGCCATTTCCTTCTCCAGAGGATCTTCCTGACCCAGGAATCAAACCTGCATCTCCTGTGTTGCAGGCAGATTCTTTACTGACTGAGCTACAAGTGAAGCCCTTATTTTGAGGTTAGTGCCAGAAAGCTATCTTATACTTTTGCACTATTTCAGAGTTATTTTTATAATGGCATTCAGTTGTTTTTTGAGCATCTAGTTATCTGGACCTCTTGTCTAATAGCACATGGTTATAATGAGGTATCAAAGTTCTGATTAAAACTAGAGTTAGGCTCTCTTGTGTAGCTTCTAAGGATTGTTTCTTCATCAACAGTATTTTGTAGTGCTGTTTTATAAGAGGCACTAAAGAAACTGGATGAAAAATAGACCTCATATAAGAGGACTCATAAAATTCATTTTTAATGAATTTGTGATCTCTTATTTTTATGATATATCTTTATTTTGGATATTAATTTTCTCAGTTATCATTTGTTACATAAGTAAATTAATATTTTGTGAAAACAATATGCCACTAATTACTCATATGATCTTTGTTGTTGTTCAGTCACTAAGTCATGTCCGACTCTTTGCGACCCCATGGACTGCAGCACACCAGGCCTCCCTGTCCCTCACTGTCTCCTGGAGTTTTCCCAGGTTCATATCCATCGAATCAGTGATACTATCCAACCATCTCATCCTCTGCCACCCTCTTCTCCTTTTGCCTTCAGTCTTTCCCAGCATCAGGGTCTTTTTGAATGAGTCAGTTCTTCGCATCAGGTGGCCGAAGTATTGGAGCTTCAGCTTCAGCATTAGTCCTTCCAATGAATATTCAGGACTGATTTCCTTTAGGATGGACTGGTTGGATCTTCTTGCAGTCCAAGAGACTCCCAAGAATCTTCTCCAATACCACAGTTCAAAAACATCAATTCTTTGGCGTTCAGCCTTCTTTATGGTCCAACTCTCACATCTGTAAATGTATTCTCATATCCGTGCATCAAAAAAATATAAATACACCATTCTATTTTGAATAGCTCATTTGTGTCCAACTCTTTGCAACCCCATGGAGTGTGGCCCACCAGACTCCTCTGTCCATGGAATTCTCCAGGCAAGAATACTGGGGTGGGCTGCCATTCCCTTCTCCATGGGATCTTCCCGACTCAGGGATTGAACCCAGGCCTCCTGCATTGCAAGCAGATTCATCATCTGAGCCAACAGGGAAGCCCTGAATAGCTCAGTTTCCCAGATTGCTAAGTGAAGCAAAATTTATATATTTCTGTCTAGTAATTGGGCTTCCCTAGTGACTCAGTGGTAAAGAATCCGCCAGCAATGCAAGGGATTTGGATTCGATCCTGGATTGGGAAGATACCCTGGAGGAAATGGCAACCCGCTCCAGTATTCTTGCCTGGAGAATCCTATGGACAGTGGAGCCTGGTGAGCTACAGTCTGCGGGATCACAAAGAGTCAGACACAACTGAGCAACTGAGCACAGTAAATTTTTAACTGTATTTACATTGTTTGGTTTCTTGGGCATTTTCTTTTGAAATTGCAACTGAATTTTTGGTAAGAATTGTTATTGTTGCTTCATGAAACAAGTGCTCTATTTGCTGAATTGAGTCACTTTTGTCAGTGCATTTTGTTAGTGCAAGAGTTGCCCATTGCTCAGTGAGGCCAGACAAACCAAAATGTCAGAGTTTGGAGCAGAGAAAGGTTTATTGCAGGGCCATGCAGGAGACAGGTGGCTCATGTTCTAAGGAAGCCCCAAGCTTGAGTTCCCTGAAGGGATTTGGCAAGGCATTTTTAAAAGCCAGGTGAGGGATCACAGGCTTTGTGATCAGCTCTGCACAGTTCTCCAGTTGGCAGATAATTGAGGTCACAGGGCAGCATCACAGGGGTTAACACATGCCCGGGCTTATGCGCTCACGGTCATCAGGTAGTTAACATCTTCCATTTGGTAGTGAGAGGCTTCACATCAGTAAAGCAACTCAGGGAGCATGCCTCAGATGCTGCTGCCTTTCTCAGAGAGGACTCCACAGAGGGTGTGGGGAGGGCCTGTCCTCGGAAGGCAGCTTAGGGCCCTGCTCCATTACATTTTGATTTGTTCAAAATACACGTCTAGAAAGATCCTTGTTACTATAATATCTAGAAACTGCATGACTGAGCTTGTTCCTAAAAGGGGCAGTAATGTTTCTGTCCATCGCATTTTCCTTTGGGAAGCGTGTGTATGGCTGGTCTCCCTCTGGATCTGCGGACAGTTGCTTGCAGCGGCTGAGTATCCCTTCCCGGTCCAGTGCTTTTTTTTTTTTTTGCATGATAAGGAACATAGGCAAATGTCCACAGTATGAAATTTTTCTGGCATCCATTTACTTAGCAATTAACACTGATTCTACAAATATTTTTTGACTGCCTACTATGAACAGCTTTGCAGGAAGGCTCCATGGGTGATCAAAGCAACAGTCTAGTGAGAAGGCTAAGAATTTTGCCACAATACCCAACAGAAGACATTGACCAAACACGTCTACTATAGTCATGCTACAGAGAAAAAGACTGCAGGGTTTCACCTCCGTTTGCTTGGTCACCAGTATATTCACCCACAGCCTTATCTCAGTCACAAACGTGCATTTGCAGCTTGAGAAGTTCCTCGCTGTTGCTCTTCCCGGTCAGTCACGAATGGCCTCGGTCATAGCTCAACTTATTAAATATTTAAAATTGAGTGAGTTTCAGAAACTTGTCCCTGTGACATTCTGATGAACCGATCAAGTGAGAACAAACTTTCTTTTAGCAGAAGGCGCCTGGAAGAGAAGCAGTTGGGTTTTTATAGCAGAGCCTAGTTATGGTACCCAGAGTTCACGGCGGGGTTGGGGGGAGGCACCTGCGTTTGTGCTCCTGCCCTATGTCTGCTCTCCAGGTGTTTGTGACGACAAGAGTTAATACCTCTCTTGGCTGTACAGACCTTAGTAGAACATTGTTTATGGTGATGTATGTATTAGTACTTTCTCCGTTACGCACGGTCTCCTCGGGCAGGGCCCAGTTCTTGCTCGTTTTTACTACCTACTTCTGGCTGTGCGGGGCGCCCGCTGGTGCGCGGCCTTTTCAGCAGCTGCAGAGGGCGGGCGGCCCGACGCGGCCTGCGGACTCGCGCCGCAGCGGCGCTCCTGCTGCGGAGCGCGGGCTCCAGGGTGCGTGCGCTTCAGTGCTTGTGCCACACGGGCTTAGTCGCTCCGAGACCCGTGGGATCGTCCCAGGTCAGGGGCCAAACCTGTGTCCCCAGCATTGGCAGACAGATTCTTTACCACGGAGCCACTTAGGGAAGCCCCCAAATCGTAGTCTTCGTTAAGTCCAGCAAGTACGGGCTCACGTTTGACAGTTAGAAGTGTTGATTAAATGTCATTATCCTGTCTTCACGACCTCATTCTCACTGTAGTCTTGGTCCTTTTTCTTAGAACGGTTTCCCTGCTCTCCAGCCCCATGCTTCTCCCCTGCACGTATCCCACCCCCCGCTCCCATCCTCGCGACAGCTGGAAAACTCCTGTATGTCCTTCAGGTCTGAGCCAACTCTGGAATACTTTTTTCACCCTGCATGGCCTGCAGAATAAATTGTCTGCTCTTTCTAGGTGCTCCCAGGCCATCCTCTAATATCTGTCACAACATTTAGCACACTGTGTAGATTGTTGTCTGTGTTTTTATACCAAGAGAAGCCATTTGAGTGCAGAAGTCTTGTTTGGTTTATTACTGAGTGCCTAGCACACAGTGGTCATTCCATAATCTTTATTGAATAAATAAATAAATGGATACCTTTGTTAGAATGCATCATCTTTCATTAATTGGATGAAGTATATTGCTATTTTAATATGTAGTATAGAAAAGTAGTGAAAGGTTCATTATTCTTGGTACAACCACTACTCTTCCCTTTATACTACCTGAAAACAACTCCCAAGTAAATTCCCTCCTCCAGCCAGCCAGTCACTAGACATTCACACAAGGACATGTTCTGAACACAGGCCCTTAACCCTTAATTATATCAAAATGAAAACTCATAAACATCATATTTAGGTCAAAGCTTGAGAATTCACAATGAAGTGAATTATAGAGAAGAAATTCTAGTGAGTGAGTGAAGCACTTCTTTTCTAAGGGGTGGAGATGCTCATACGAATTCACATATATTTTACAGACAAGGAGGGTTTCTTTTCAGGAAGGCCACTCATGGTTGTACAAGTTGGTTCGGAAAGAGTTCTTGTTTAAACGAAGCCATGAGTTGTGCCCCCTGGAGGAGTATCCCAAAGTCGTGGTAAAGCTCTAGTCTTGAGTGACTATGGGAAAGTCCACGCTGATTTTTGCAGGGCCAGAGATAATTGATTCTCTCCTCTTCTGCACAGAATGGGAGATGGCAGAAAAGTTAATTATCAGCCATTCTTTTCCATCATCTGTGTAACAGCGTCCTTCCTTAAACAGGACTGGAGCCAACCAAGCAGGTGCAGCCCCCAGAGGACACACTAATTACGTTTGTGTTGGTTGATGTGCCACAGAATCCACATTTAGAGAGGAATGCAGAGGGTGAGGCAATGGTAGTCAGAGCTCTCTGCTGCCTCTGACACAGTAGTTCTTCTTTTCCCCTTTTAAGGGGATACTCCACTTAAAAATATTCAGACAGTATCAGTCAGTCAGTCAGTTAAGTCACTCAGTTGTGTCCGACTCTTTGCGACCCCTTGGACTGCAGCACGCCAGGCCTCCCTGTCCATCACCAACTCCCAGAGCTTGCTCAGACTCATGTCCATCGAGTGGGTGATGCCATCCAACCATCCCATCCTCTGTCGTCCCCTTCTCCTCCTGCCTTCAGTCTTTCCCAGCATCAGGGTCTTTTCTAATGAGTCAGTTCTTCAGGAAGTCAGTCAGAGAGTATAGTTCAAGTATAGTTTCAATTAAAATTTTAATAAGTAGATTATATAACTTAGTCATGAACTGGAAAAACTCATATTCTTGTAAGGAAATATCATGTGAAAATTTATTTTTAAGAACCAGTTAATAATAACCCCCTGAGTATTGTAATCTGTCTTTACATTTTATTTGACCCTGGTGCATAACAGGTATCTAATAAATAAAAAAGTTAGGAAGAATATTCCATCTTTCATTCTTTGAAAATATATGAGTTTTTTTGGCAGTGTTCAGAATAACTGCATGAAGAAAATAAAGTAGTTAATTTCTTCCCATCAATATAGTTTTTATGAATCCTAATAATTATGGTCATTGAGGTATTTTCTTTTAATAAATATTTTTATTTTGTCATATCTGTTCTGATCATGCCCTATTTTGAAAACATTTTCAAAATATAGCATCAGATACTTTGAGAACTTAAACTTCTTGCCACAATATTAAAAAAGAAAGTATTTCTGGAGAATAACTATACTATTTGAGATACTAAACATCTAAGAAAAATTATAATGTTAAATTACAAAAATTCAACAGTTTTTAGAATTGTTTTTTGCTGTTGTGTCTTTTATGTTTTGAATTGACCTTTTTCAGATGTCTTTTCCACAAACTTTTTTTCAGCTGAAAACATCTTGTGCAAGTTGTTAATCTACAGTCTATCAAAAGAAAAAAATGTTTTCTCTTAAAATTCTGGGAAGATAGAAACCACTACAAAGTTGTTTTTCAGTCTTCCCAAATATCCCTGTAAGATTAGACAGAAAAACTAGCACGGAAAAACCAAAACCTCACAGACAATATCTATAGTAAAACTAGGTGACAGTATCTCTGTGATCCTACAATATGAATGAGTGAGAACAAAAGAACGGCAATTTGGAAGAGCTGTTTGGTCTTAGCATTTATGTAAGAAGGGGCAGAGGAAGCAAGAGTGCAAGTGATAGAACTAAGAACAGAACACTCAAATCTCCAAATCATTGGGAGCAGGATGGGCCAGTATAAGAAGAAAGCTAAGGGCTTTTTGGCATCCAGATTTCTGAGATGTGCAAGGGCTACACCCACAGTAAAGTCTGAAGAGACTGCTACAGTCAAGGCTCTATGAACTCTTGAAATTAATATCTAAAGCTCTTTGGAGGGTGGCAGGGGGAGAAAACATATTTAGGAGAAACTTCTGGAAAGAGACTTCAGTAATCAGAATAGAGAGGATAGGTGAGGGAATGTTCCAGACAGAGAAGAGATCTTAGAAAGGATGAGGTCCAGACTTTGAAGACTTTATGAAATTAACTATACAGTCGAGAGCTGTGACACTGGAATAGATATCCTGACTTACCACTCTGTAAAAAGGTTGAGAAACAAATTTCCCTTAAAAATAAGCAACAGAGCAATGGCTTAATTAATTCTAAAACAAAATGATTATAAGAAGATAGAAAACAAGAAGTAGAATAGGGTCCCTTCAGGCAGTGAAAGCATGGTGGGAGGATACGCCCAGAAAAGGAATGAAATTATAACTTAATTCAAAATAAACTAAAATTAAGAAAATTGTAGAAACAAGAACAATATAAATCCAAAGTAGAAAAACTTTTCCTTAAAGTGTACTTGATTTGCAGTATTAGTTTCACAACATGGTGATTAAACATTTCTATAGATTATGTCCATTTAGCCTTGTCATAAAATCTGCCTACGCTGTGCCGGCGCCCTTGCTGGCGCGTCTGCTGTGTACACGCTCGTCCGTGTCTCAGTCTCCCACCCCTGGCGTGACCTCCCTGCTCCCCTCTTCCCACGTATACTGCCGGTTTGTTCTCCCTATCTGTGAATGTGTTTCTGTTTTGTTATGTACATTACTAGTTTGTTTTATTTTTATATTCCACATATAAGTGATAACATAGAGTATTTTGTCTTTCTCTGATTTATGTCACAAAGCGTAATGTTCTCTGGGTCCATTCACATTGCTGCAAATGGCAGGATTTTATTCATTTTTACAGCTGATTAATATTCCATTATGCCTATATACCACATCTTTACCCATTCATTTGTTGATGAACACTTAGGTTGCTTCCATGTCTTGGCCATTGTAAGTAGTGCTTCTGTGAACATTTGGGTGCATGTAGCTTTTTCAATAGTGTTTCCATTTTCTTTGGATATATACCCAGGAGTGAAATTGCTGGATTATATGGTAGTTCTATTTTCAATTTTTTGAGGAACCTCTATACTGTTGTCCAATATGGTTCTACCAATTTACATTCCCACTAACAGTGTACAAGGGTTCCCTTTTTTCCACATCCTTGCCAACATTTGTTATTTGTGGGATTTTTGATGATAGCCTTTCTAAAAGGCATGAGGAGATATCTCACTATGGTTTTGAGTTGCTTTTCTCTGACAATCAGTGATGTTAAACATCTTTGTATGGACCTATTGGCCATGTGTATGTCTTTGAAAAAAAGTCTGTTCTGACCATCTGCCCGTTTTTAATCAGGGTGCCTGTTTTTCTGACGCTGACTTGCATGAGCTGTCATACGTGTCGCTGGGGGTGTGTGTGCTCAATCTGTCACTCGTGTCCGACTCTCTGTGACCCCCTGGACTGCAGCCCATCAGGCTCTTCTGTCTATGGATTTCCCAGGCAAGGATACTGGAGTGGGTTGCCATTCCCTTCTCCAGGGGATCTTCCTAAACCAGGGATAAAACCTAAGTCTCTTGCATCTCCTGCACTGGCAGGCAGATTCTTTACCACTAGCTCCATCTGGGAGGCCCATGTATGTTGGATATTAATTCCTTATTGGTCATATCATTTATAAAATAGTTTCTCCCATTCAGTAGCTTGCATTTCATTTTGTCAGTGGTTTTCTTTGCTATGCAAAAGCTTTTAAGTTTAATTAGGTCCCACTTGCTTATTTTTGCTTTGACTTCTTTTGCTTAGGAGACAGAGCTGAAAAGATATTGCTATTATTTATGTCAAAGAGTTTTCTGTCTAGATTTTCTCCTAGAAGTTTTATGGTTTCAGGTCTTAAATTTAGATCTTTAATCCATTTTGAGGTTTTTAATCTTTTATGGTGTGAAGAAATGTTCAAATCTCATTCTTTTACAAGTAACTGTCCAGTTTTCCCAGCAGCATTTACTAAAGAGACTCTCCTTTCTCAACTCTGTATCTTGACTCTTTTGTCATATATTAATTGACCATAAGTGTGTAGCTTTATTTCTGCAGTCTCTATTCTGTTCATTGATTATGTATCTGCTTTTGTTCCACCTCCATGCATCTGTTTTTGTGCCACCTCCATGCTGTTTTGATTACTGTAGCTTTGTAGTATAGTCTGAAGTCAAGATGCATGATACCTCCAGCTTTGTTCTTTTTTCTCAAGATTGTTTTGTATATTTGGGGTTTTTTATTAGTCCATGGAAATTTTAGGATAATTTGTTCTAATTCTGTAGAAAATGTCATGAGTAGTTTGATAGGGATTGCATTAAATCTGTAGATTGCTTTGGGTAGTTTGTGAATTTTAACAATTTTAATTCTCCTAATCCCAGAACATGGGCTATCTTTTCATTTCTTTGTAGTATCTTCAGTTTCCTTCCTTGGTAGTATCTTAAGTTTCCTTCATCAGTGTTTTATAGTTGTCAAAGTATAGTTCTTTCACTTCCTTGGTTAAGTTTCTTCCTGGGTATTTTATTTTTTAGACATAGTTTTAAACAGGATTATTTTCTTGCTTTCTCTTTCTGATCATTATTAGTGTATTAAAAAGCAAATAGATTTCTATATATTAATCTTATATCTTGCAACTTACTTGAATTTACTTATTCATATAGTTTTTTATGAAGGCTTTAGGACTTCCTATATAGAGTGTCATGTCATCTGCAAGAAGTTCCATTTTACCTCTTCCCTCCCAATTTGGATGCCTTTTATTTATTTATTTACTTTTTGGTTAGATTTCTGTGGCTAGGATTTCTAATACTGTGTTAAGTAAAAGTGGAGAGAATGGACATCCTTCTCTTGTTCCTAATTTTAGAGGAAAGGCATTTCGCTTTTCACTGTTGAATGTAATGTTGGATTTTGTAATCCAGCTGTGGATTTATCTTAAATGGCCTTTGTTATTTTGAGATGTGTTCCCTTTCTACACAGTTTGATGAGATTTTTTATAATGAATGATTGTTGAATTTTGTCAAATGCTTCTGCTGCCTCTGTTGAGACGATCACGTGATTCTTGTCCTTCCTTTTGTTACTGTGGTGCAGCACATTCAGTGATTTGCAAACATTTAACCATCCTTGCGTCTTGGAATAAATCCTGCTTTATCATTGTGTATGATTCTTTTAATATATTGTTGAGTTAGGTTTACTAATATTTTGTTGACAATTTTTCTGTCTACATTAATCAGATATTGGCCTATAATTTTCTTTTTTTGTGTTATCTTTGTCTGGTTTTGGTAAGAGGGTTATGGTAGCCTCTTAGAATATATTTTGGAGTTTTCCCTCCTCTTACATTTTTTGGAATAGTTTGAGAAGGATAGATATTAATTCTCTTTTATGTGTTTGCTAGAATTACCCTATGAAGCCATCTCCCCCATGGACTTAAGTTTTCTGGGAGTTTTTTTTATTTACAAATTCAATTTTAATACTACTGAGTCATCTGTTCAGATTGTCTATTTCGTTCTGATTTAGTCTTGAAGGGTTTGTTTCGGATTTACTTTTGACGGTTTGTTTCTAGAAAATTTTCCATTTCTTCTAGGTTGTCCAAGTTGTTGGCATATAACTGTTCATGGTATTCTTTTTTTTTTTTTTTTTTGTATCTGTGTGGTATTTGCTGCTATTTCTCCTCTTTCATTCCTTATTTTGTTTATTTGAGCCCATAAAGAAGAAAAACTCTTCAGTTCAGTTCAGTCGCTCAGTCGTGTCTGACTCTTTGCAACCCCGTGAATCACAGCATGCCAGGCCTCCCTGTCCATCACCAACTCCCAGAGTTTACTCAAACTCATGCCCATCGAGTCGATGATGCCATGCAGCCATCTCATCCTCTGTTATCCCCTTCTCTTCCTGCCCCCAATACTTCCCAGCATCAGGGTCTTTTCCAATGAGTCAACTCTTCGCATGAGGTGGCCAAAGTACTGGAGCTTCAGCATCAGTCCTTCCAATGAACACCCAACACTAATCTCCTTTAGGATGGACTGGTTGGATCTCCTCGCAGTCCAAGGGACTCTCAAGAGTCTTCTCCAACACCACAGTTCAAGAGCATCAATTTTTCGGCGCTCAGCTTTCTTCACAGTCCAAATCTCACATCCATACATGACCACTGGAAAAACCATAGCCTTGACTGGACAGACCTTTGTTGGCAAAGTAATGTCTCTGCTTTTTAATGTGCTATCTAGGTTGGTCATAACTTTCCTTCCAAGGAGTAAGCGTCTTTTAATTTCATGGCTGCAGTCACCATCCAGAGTGATTTTGGAGCCCCCAAAAATGAAGTCTGACACTGTTTCCACTGTCTCCCCATCTATTTCCCATGAGGTGATGGGATCAGATGCCATGATCTTAGTTTTCTGAATGTTAAGCTTTAAGCCAACTTTTTCACTCTCCTCTTTCACGTTCATCAAGAGGCTTTTTAGTTCCTGTTCACTCTCTGCCATAAGGGTGGTGTCATCTGCATATCTGAGGTTATTAATATTTCTTCTGGCAATCTTGATTCCAGCTTGTGCTTCGTCCAGCCCAGCGTTTCTCATGATGTACTCTGCATATAAGTTAAATAAGCATGGTGATGATATACAGCCTTGACGTACTCCTTTTCCTATTTGGAGCCAGTCTGTTGTTCCATGTCCAGTTTTAACTGTTGCTTCCTGACCTGCATACAGGTTTCTCAAGAGGCAGGTCAGGTGGTCTGGTATTCCCATCTCTTTCAGAATTTTCCACAGTTTATTGTGATCCACACAGTCGAAGGCTTTTGCATAGTCAATAAAGCAGAAATAGATGTTTTTCTGGAACTCTCTTGCTTTTTCGATGATCCAGTGGATATTGGCAATTTGATCTCTGGTTCCTCAGCCTTGTCTAAAACCAGTTTGAACATCTGGAAGTTCACGGTTCACATGTTTCTGAAGCCTGGCTTGGAGAATTTTGAGCATTACTTTACTAGCGTGTGAGATGAGTGCAATTGTGCAGTAGTTTGAGCATTCTTTGGCATTGCCTTTCTTAGGGATTGGAATGAAATCTGACCTTTTCCAGTCCTGTGGCCACTGCTGAGTTTTCCAAATTTGCTAGCATATTGAGTGCAGCACTTTAGCAGCAGCATCTTTCAGGATTTGAAATAGCTCAACTAGAATTCCATCACCTCCACTAACTTTGTTCGTAGTGATGCTTGCTAAGGCCCACTTGACTTCACATTCCAGGATGTCTGGCTCTAGGTCAGTGATCACACCATTGTGATTATCTGGGTCATGAAGATCTTTTTTTGTACAGTTCTTCTGTGTATTCTTGCCACCTCTTCTTAATATCTTCTGCTTCTGTTAGGTCCATACCATTTTGGTCCTTTATCGAACCCATCTTTGCCTGAAATGTTCCCTTGGTATCTCTGATTTTCTTGAAGATATCTCTAGTCTTTCCCATTCTGTTGTTTTCCTCTATTTCTTTGCATTGATTGCTGAGGAAGGCTTTCTTATCTCTCCTGGCTATTCTTTGGAACTCTGCATTCAAATAGGAATATCTTTCCTTTTTCCCTTTGCTTTTCGCTTCTCTTCTTTTCACAGCTATTTATAAGACCTCCTCAGACAACCATTTTGCCTTTTTGCATTTCTTTTCCATGGGGATGGTCTTGATCCCTGTCTCCTGTACAATGTCATGAACCTCTGTCCATAGTTCATCAGGCTCTCTGTCTATCAGATCTAGTCCCTTAAATGTATTTCCTACTTCCACTGTATAGTCATCAGGGATTTGATTTAGGTCATACCTGAATGGTCTACTGGCTTTCCCTACTTTATTCAGTTTAAGTCTAAATTTGGCAATAAGGGGTTCATGATCTGAGCCACAGTCAGCTCCTGGTCTTGTTTTTGCTGACTCTATAGAGCTTCTCCATCTTTGGCTGCAAAGAATATAATCAATCTGATTTTGGTGTTGACCATCTGGTGATGTGCATGTGTTGAGTCTTCTCTTTGTTTTTGAAAGAGGGTGTTTGCTATGACCAGTCCGTTCTCTTGGCAAAACTCTATTAGCCTTTGCCCTGCTTCATTATGTACTCCAAGGCCAAATTTGCCTGTTACTCCAGGTGTTTCTTGACTTCCTACTTTTGCATTCCAGTCCCCTATGCTGGAAAGGACGTCCTTTTTGGGTGTTAGTTCTAAAAGGTCTTGTAGGTCTTCATAGAACCATTCAACTTCAGCTTCTTCAGCGTTACTGGTTGGGGCACAGGCTTGGATTACTGTGATACTGAATGGTTTGCCTTGGAAACGAACAGAGATCATTCTATTGTTTTTGAGATTGCATCCAAGTACTGCATTTCGGACTCTCTTTTTGACCATGGTGGCTACTCCATTTCTTCTAAGGGATTCCTGCCCACAGTAGTAGATATAATGGTCATCTGAGTTAAATTTACCCATTCCAGTCCATGTTAGTTCGATGATTCCTAGAATGTTGACATTCACTCCTGCCATCTCCTGTTTGACCACTTTCAATTTGCCTTGATTCATGGACCTAACATTCCAGGTTCCTATGTGATATTGCTCTTTACAGCATCGGACCTTGCTTCTATAACCAGTCACATCCACAACTGAGTGTTGTTTTTGCTTTGGCTCCATCCCTTCATTCTTTCTGGAGAAAACTCTTATATGTGTGTAATTGCATACCCCAAAGAAGAAATCCAAAGCAATGGGAGAAAATAAATATGAAACATTCTAATTTAGGAAAATTCTTAAAAAAAAGAAAAGACTTTAATTTCAAAGGAAAATGTCTGTCCAAAGTCTATGCAAAAGGAGCAAGTCATTTATTTGGAAAAGAAAAGCAGATGAGAGAGAGTGAGGCTGTGTAAAAGAGGAGCTGCAGATAAAAAGAGAATAAGAGACATATCAGCCAATCAGTTCATAGACTTTATTTTGATACTGATTCAAACAAACTGATTTTGAAAACAATTAGAAAGTTGAAACTGCATATCTGATAATATTAAGGAATTGTCATTTATAGATATGATAATGGCATTGTAGTTGTGATTTTAAGAAATCCTTTATTTTTAGAGATACCTCCTTAAATATTTATGAATGAAATTATATGATGTCTGCTGTTTGCTTTAAAGTAATAGAGGAGGAGGGAAAGTAATTGGATAGATCAAGCAACATTGGCTATGAATTAATAACTGCTGAAGCAGTGTGACAATTAAATGAGATGGTTCATGATATATTGTCTACTTGTTATAGGTTTAAAATTATTTGCAACACAAAATTTGAAAAGAATTTTTTGTCCCCAACAGGATGGATACTCCAAGCCTAGGCAAAATAAATGTTTTCCATTTTCCTAAATAAACCTAAAGACTTCTAGATTGGCAACTTATGGAAATCTTTCCCCTCATGTTATGGTAGCCTGCTGCAATTCTTTAGATAAATCTTCTTTAACGTTAATTTAACTTCTTTTAACATCTGCTCAATTGAATGCCTGTGTCTGAGATGCATTTCATGGTTTTTTTCAGGATTGTGGAAAAGGGATATTATAGTGAACGAGATGCCGCAGATGCTGTCAAACAGATCTTGGAGGCAGTCGCTGTGAGTATGAGGTGACAGCGGTCGTGTGACTCTTGGTAATGTCTTCCTTTCACAGAGTCGTCTTTAAGAAGTGTGCCTCAGTGACAAACCATAAAATCCACAGAAAACCTGCATGAAATACTTACTAGAAAATGTTGAACAAATTTCTATTTTCTGTTGATAACTCAGGCTCTGAAAGATGCAGTCCTCATATGTAGTGCTGTAAGTTTGTAAGACTCATTTCCAGTCTGTTTTTATGAGTAAGATCAGACTTTGGTGCCTATGGTTGTTCTTTTCTCTCTGCATTTCTTGAATTTTTCTCTTTATTATTTTTGTTGTTTTGTAAGGAAGTGGGAAAAGGTTCAAAGAGATAAATATAAACCTTAGAGAATAGAGATTGTTGATTTTTCTTTCAAGAAAAGAAATGAGTAACTTAGGAGAATAAATTCTGACAATTTTTTGAAAGGGAGAAGAAGTATGTTAACACTTTAAACTGGAATAAAGCTTTATAAGTTGATGGAAACATGCACCCATATTTACACACACACAAAATGTAATTTTGAGTTCAATTGTATTGAATTAGTAGGGGAATATTTGTCTAGATAAAACAGACTCAATTGGTGAAAATCTTTCCATATATTTAGTGGTGTCTGGTACATCCTTGAGTATTCTTTCCTGGAAAATCCCATGAATGGAGGAGCCTGGTAGGCTGCAGTCCATGGGGTCGCGAAGAGTAGAACACGACCGAGTGACTTCACTTTCACTTTTCACTTTCATGCACTGGAGAATGAAGTGGCAGCCCACTCCAGTGTTCTTGCCAGGAGAATCTCAGGGACGGCAGAGCCTCGCGGGCTGCCATCTCTGGGGTTGCACAGAGTCGCACATGACTGAAGCGACTCAGCAGCAGCAGTACATCCTTGGACACTTTGGTGATCCTTTTATTGAATCTAAAGCCAGAACAAATTTAAAACAAAAGCTGTATTATTTTACCTACAAAGCTCTACAGAGCTTCAGTTTAGGAAGCAGGTTACTACACTCAAATCAAACATTCTTTGAGAGAAGTTTTATAAAAATCAAATTTTCTCTGATTGCTGAAAAGAAGGGTTAACTTGGAGAAAAAGTTAAAGTGATTTTCCTTAATGTTTCACAGGTAGAAAGAAGCAATTTAAAACTTGTGGGAAGTAGCTGACATTTATGAAATAGTTTACTATCAATCAGCTACATGGCTATAGAGAGCTATAAAAAATAAGACAGTTGGGAACTCTAAGTAATCATTGATATATCTCATATTTCTTCTGAATCACACACTTTTAAGACTGTATCTATGCTGGTTTTTGAACCCATAGAAGTTGAAAATGTAAAGGTTCTTGGGAAATATGTTGCAAGAATAATTATACCCCTTAGGCGACAAACCTTAAAACCCTTCTCTTCGCCCCTACTTCATCTCAATTCTTGCCCCAAATATTTCACACTATTTGTGTAACTGTAATCTTGCTTCTTCTGCTTTTTTAGCTTTAAATAGCATTTTTAAAAGCTTTTACAGTGAATATGAAAGATGTTTCCCCTTTGGGTTTGAATTCATTCAGTCAGTCTTTAAGTGCAGCCTTTAAGCCTTCTTGAGTACTCAGCCTCTTGAAATAAATTCCAGGTTGTCCCAAGTTAAACAGTCTAGTCAGTCTGGACATTTGGGAAGGGTCGTCATGTCACCTGTCATAAAGCACAAGGCCAAAGCTTAGAGCCCTCTTTTCTATTTACTTCTAGAGATAACCAGGGAATATTTAATCTCCTCTGGTAGCTGACTGTTTCTGCCACCTCTAGTCCTTTCCTTGTTACCATTGATATCCTACTGTTCCTCTATTTTCAGAAAAGTCACCATCATTCTCTTTTATCCACCCCTGATGCTGCCTTCTCTCTTTTGCTAACCACAGTTCTCTTGGGCATGTATTAACTTAAAAGCCATGAACTTGGAGCCTGGAGAAACTTGCAATATAGAGTGTACAGTGAATTTAACAAAATAAAAGGAAATGGTTGAAGAAATATGGAATATGTCTGCTATCTAAAAAAAAATAGATTATTTTGTTTGAATTGTTTTA
Organism: Dama dama; assembly: GCF_033118175.1. Classification (NCBI taxonomy): domain Eukaryota; kingdom Metazoa; phylum Chordata; class Mammalia; order Artiodactyla; family Cervidae; genus Dama; species Dama dama. Next base: position 110,429,008 of record NC_083689.1, read on the forward strand.
AATATTATAGTGGTAGGCATGAAGAGTTGCAAACAAAGTCATCTAACCCTTTAAGATTATGGGACAAATATGGTATCTGAACATTGAAGAAAGAGAGGAAATGAACATGATTATAAGGATGCAAAACAGGATGAAATAGTGTAAGTTTCTTTTGTTAAATTTTTAAAATCTGTAATCTCCCCTAAAAAAGAAATAAATTTAGCCTGTTAGAATTAAGATAAAGAATTAGCGCTAGATACTGAAGAACTGGAAAGACAAAAGGGGACACTAAGCTGATATGTTGTAGAGGTAGCAGCTTCAAGACGCAGGCTCTTTTTGGACTGGAGGAACCCAATAAAGAGGTTGGATGATTAAAATTTAGAAGTTTAAAGGAGGGGCGCTATAGTCCTGTGTGGAGGCTTACAGCCTGGCTGGGCTGGGGTCTTGTTTCTGAGCTCAGAGGAGCTGCCCATGAAGCTGCCCCTCAGACATTTGAGAAGAGTGTTCTAACCAACCAGTGCGGGTGTCACTGCAGAGGGGCCCAGGATTGGTTCTGCGAGTGCGGTTCTGCGAGTGCGGGACAAACTGTAAACAATGGCTGCTGTCCAAAGGATCTGCCCCTGCAAGGGATGAAGTGTTTCAGAAGTGCACGGGGCAGCCTCAGAAAGGGAGCAAAGTGCCTTCATCCTTGTCCCACCTCCGCCGTCTCCCTGGTGCCCCTAACTCAGAGTCACACGGAGACCAGCAAGAAGGAGTGTGGCTGTAACTCAGTCCAGCTTCACAAAGGACTGTAAAAGGCAAAGTTGAGAGACAATACCTTAATTAATGGTACCGTAAGTTATTTAAAAACAAAAATTAATTCTCAAAATTTCTGTCTCTATTCATGCTGCTGCTGCTAAGTCACTTCAGTCATGTCTGACTCTGTGTGACCCCGTAGACCTCAGCCCACCAGGCTCCCCCGTCTCTGGGATTCTGCAGGCAAGAACACTGGAGTGGGTTGCCATTTCCTTCTCCAATGAGTGAAAGTGAAAAGTGAAAGTGAAGTCACTTAGTCCTGTCCGACTCTTCGAGACCCCATGGACTGCAGCCTACCAGGCTCCTCCATCCATGGGTTTTTCCAGGCAAGAGTACTGGAGTGGGGTGCCATTACCTTCTCCGTCTCTATTCATAGACTCTATTCATAGACTCTTTAAAGTTTTCATAGTCTTTACTAATGTGTGTGAAATGGTTCTAGAGGTCAATGAAATAAAAACAAACGCAGCAGCATTAAAAACTTACTATCTGTGTTTATAAAGGGCAATATATATGTTATTCAACTTTACATTGTTTGACACATTTAAGCCTTCTTCCATCCAACCTCTAATTCCTTGTTGACAGAACCAGTCTACTTTTATAAAGATGGAAAGGGCTAGAACCTCTCTCCTCATCCTCCCTTGCTGCCAAGGGCATATGACCCAATCCTCACCAGTGGGTTCTGAGGGGCCATCTATTCATGAACTATTGGAAAAGTTTCCCTTTAATAAAAGGAGAACCAAGGGCAAAAAGGTCTTTTCTCCTCTTTACTGTCATCTTGGAGTCTATCTATGATGCTAGGAACTGCTTTTGCTGTCTTGTAATTATGAAGAGAAACATAACTATGATGAAGAAGGCAGAGAATTCATTTGGAATTCTCCTGTTTGATACCTCTCAGTATTTCTGCCACTTTAAGTTGTATGTCTTGTTACTTGAAGTAAAAGATACTGAACTTACTCTTAAATAAACTTTTGAGTTTATACTAATAATGGTAATGTGTCAGAGCAAATTGCATAATTTTCCATCCATCTAAACGTGACATGAAAGGCATACTCCTAGACAAAAAGATTCTGGTGCTGAAATTTTCTAAAACTGAATTCCACTGAATGTCAAACATACAGCCACATGCTGTGTCTGTGTGTGCTCAGTCGCTCAGTCGTGTCTGATTCTGTGGGACCCCGTGGACTGCAGCCCACCAGGCTTCTCTGTCCATGGGATTTCCCAGGCAAGGATACTGGAGCGGGTTGCTATTTCCTTCTCCAAGGGGATCTTCCTGACCCAGGGATCGAACCTGCATTTCTTGCATCTCGTGCATCAGCAGGCAGATTTTTTTACCACTGCACCACAGCAAGCCCCCCACATACTGATAAATCAGGATTAAGTATGATTCAAAGGGACAGTGAGGTTTAAGATTATTAACAATAAACTCGTTTCTGGCACTTATTCTTGTGAATGTTGTTCCTGCTTGCATCCACTTATTGTCAATAAAAAGATTCTTCTGAGGAGTTCATAAGCATTGACAGACTAGAACAGCAAATGTGGGTGGTTTTGTTGTTTGAGTTTGTCAGTTCCTGTGATATTTTATTTTTTTCTGGGGAGATTTTGTTTCTTATTACTTCCATTTGAGCATTGATCTCTGGAGGATCGATTTTTGTGCAAGGCTCAAGGCATTAAAATAATGAGAATTTTACTGGTAAAAAGTAAATGTAGTTTCTAAGAATTGAGAGATTATATTCATCAGAGAAGAAATAACATACAGTTCTGTTAATGTTCTAATATATTTTATTTATAAACATAGGATAAAATAGATCAGTGGCTCAGGCATAGCATAGACATTTTATCAGAGAAAAATTGGAGCAAAAAAAAATCTACATTCTGAAAATTATAGCTCAGTATTAAGAACTTGGAGATCTAAAAATAATGCCTGGGAAGGAGGTATTTTTCTCTAGTGTATGGAATGTTTCTGTACATCATTATTGGCAAAGATAATAATATCAAAAGTTTATCAAATTCTGAGTGGCCTTCTCTCTTTTGATTACCATGTGAATCACAATAAATTCTGAAGTACATGTCTAGGAATTTTCCAATTTCTATATATATAAAACATCATGTCAATTGTTACATTCTAAATGACTTGGTGCTTCTATAAATGTTGAGTGATGTCAGTAATTCAGTTCAACCATTAGCTAATTCTCTGGTATGTGCCAAAATCTTGGATATAAAGATTACAAAGTTCACTAGTTTATAGAGCATATAGACACACTGGCACATAGCTGTAAGAATATATATGTGTACCAGTTGATGCATTTTGCAAATTCAAAGACATTACTAAAGGCAAAGCTATTCATAACATCGAGAGAGAAACTGAATCAGGAAAATCTTGCCAGAGGAAGTTATGTCTGTGTTGGGTTTTAAAAGAAAAAGATTTTTGTTTGGTAGGCAACCAGTATGAAAAAAAAGGGAATTTCAGGAATATTCCTTTTCTCCGATAAATTGTTCTAGATCATAATAGACCGAAGGTATAGAGGCATGAACTGCTGGTCTTTGGATATTGCTAAACAGTAGAGCACACTTGAGAACCAGGGCCTGAGTGAGAGGCTTGCGTCATTTGTGAAAGAGGGTCCGTGTTTCTGTGTGTGAGCAGACCCCGAGGGACTCTGACTGCAGGACAGCCCTCCGCGTGGTAGCCTGACGTCCAGGAGCGGGGAGGCCAGTGGAGCAGTCGTGGAGCTGTCCAGCAGGAAACGAAAACCGTCTGAAGCGGCATGGTTTGTGATGTTGTGAATGAAACATGCTAACAGCCAAGCCCATGCAGACTGCCGTTGGACTGCGGCTGTCAGCGTTTGTTAGTAACGGCTTGTTCGTCTGTGCGGCCTTGGAGGGGATGAGCAGCGAGCCGGGTGGGGAGCTGCGGGGCCGAGGGCGCGCAGGCTGAGCGCTCCGGGGCCGGCCGCTCCCCCGGCGCCGCGGCTCTCTCCGCTCCCCTCCGCCGCCTGCTCTCCGAGGCGTCGCTGCCTTCTCTGCGTCCGGTTGCATAGTTTCTCTAGTGACTTTTTTCCTTCAATTTCTGTTTCCTTCTCCTACATATTTTTTCCTTTTGTACTTTTCTTTTGCCTCTCCTCTAGCTGAAAACAAATGATGAATAAGACAACAGCAAAAAATACAAAGCGTTTTAAGAGACCAACCAAAGCCTCTAGCTCAGGATGAGCATGTGCTGTTGGTCCTGAGGAGAGCTTAGAAAGCAAGCATGAGACACAGTCCCTGTGTTTGAGAAGATTTAACAGGAAAAAGAGGATAAAAATAACATCTAAGTTACCTTCCTTCGGAGGAAATACCTCAGAATTGAGATGAATGTCTTCACTATTGCAGAAGCCTATTGAAGGATTACGGACATGAGATTACTGAGTAGACATGACCTGATTCTTACTCAATGTCCTTGCATTGCAATCTTTAGAAGTTCATTCACAACTGTTGTCAGATTTCAGTTGCTAAAGGAATGAGAGCCACAGAATCCCTGACTGTGAAGCAGCAGAACCGAATAACCTCAAGAAAGAACAGGAAAGATTTTTCTAGTTAATAGCTGTAGTATTTTTTTAAAGTATAAAAAAGGAAAATGTAGTCATAAGAGGACTACCCAGAACGTCCTTATGCGGTGGGAACGGCACAAAGGCACGCGTTGTTTCTGTTTATATAGATGATCTACAAAGATTAATGTAAATAAAGAGAAATAAAAAAAAGATGGGGATTTCACCTATAAGGGAATATGGTTTTAAGTGAGGTAATACGTTTTAATTCTATTTAAAAATGCTTATTCCAAGCAGGTGTGCATCAGCTAGGAGAGGAAGGATATTATCATATTATCATGATTCCTTTTCTGTTTTAAACAAGCCTTACTTTAACTGGCAATTTGGCCTATTTTCTGTCCCTGTCATACCATATTGCACATCTGTGTATTCTGTTCTTCTGACCCTCAATGCTCTGCAAAGCTGGAATTCAGAAAAAGCTGAGCAAAGAATTCTACACCCACAATGGGGTCTCTTCTTTCTGTTGATACAGTTTATGTGTGACAGCCTCTTGTATGGGCTGCGAGGGAATGGCTCCCAGCTGGAAAGATTCCTTTGACAGCAATCCCCTTTTAAGGAAGAATGACTGAGTGGGAAGCATCAAAGTATTGTGGTTTGGAGGTGAACAGCGATCCTGCTTTGCGAGTGTGCTTCTGTGCAAGGACTGTAGGGTCACCAGGTTAGACTCAGCCGACACTGTCCGTGTTGTCTTCCGTGGATGACCTACTGAAGCATGGGGACGGGACCATGAGGTTTACTTCCATGCTCTCCGGTAGTGGTCGTCTGCCCCAAAGCTGAAATATTCTCTGTCTTGAGAAAATGAAGTCTTCTGAATTAAATGGATCAGTGTGAATCTTCTACATTTGATGTCTTGACCCTTTTGTTGTTGTTGTTCAGTCGCTCAGTCGTGTCCGACTCTGCGACCCCATGGACCGCAGCACGCCAGGCCTCCCTGTCCCATCACCAACTCCCGCAGTTTACTCAAACTCATGTCCATCGAGTCGATGATGCCATCCAGCCATCTCATCCTCTGTCGTCCCCTTCTCCTCCTGCCCTCAGTCTTTCCCAGCATCAGGGTCTTTTCAAATGAGTCGGCTCGTCATATCAGATGGCCAAAGTATTGGAGTTTCAGCTTCAGCATCAGTCCTTCCAATGAATATTCAGGACCAATTCTTTTTAAGATTGACTGGATTGATCTCCTTGCAGTCCAAGGGACTCTCAAGAGTTTTCTCCAACACCACAGTTCAAAACCATCAATTCTTCAGCTCTCAGCTTTCTTTATAGTCCAACTCTCACATCCATACGTGACTACTGGAAAGACCTCAGCTTTCACTAGACGGACCTTTGTCAGCAAAGTAGCATCTCTGCTTTTCAATACCCTGTCTAGGTTTGTCATAGCTTTTCTTCCAAGGAGTAAGCAACTTTTAATTTCATGGCTGCAGTAAAAAAAAACAAAATTATTTTGGGAGCAGTTAATTCAGAAATATTGTGGGAAAAAATGAATAATTCTCTGGAAGAGTAAGGTAGAATACTTTTTAAAAAATTTCTGGTTCAGAAGACGCACTTTCAGGCAATATTACAATAATAGTCTTGTTAACTTCATTCCTTGAACATGGGATTTTGATTTTACTATTATTAAATAATTGGAAAACAAATTCTGAAAATGTTTTACAATGTATTTTGCCTGCCTCATAAATGAGAAGTGTATAATTCAATGGAAGATGTCAAATTAACCAACAGGCAAGGGCCTAGTTCATAGCCTATAGATTGCACCAGTCATGGAAACAGAACTTTACTTGATGTCTTGTCTTTGGTCCAATCTCGAGTGTGTAGCTTCTGAATAAGGAGCTCACAAAAATCCAGCTTACTCACTCTGGCTAAGACTGAGAGTTTCTCAACAGAAGAAACAGGAACACTAGTTTCATTTGGGTAGGGCAATTCTTTGTAGGTATTTCGAATCAATGGCTTTGTTAACTTGTTCAGGGTACTGTAACAGAATACCACAGATTGGAAGGCTTAAAGAAAAAACATTTATTCTCTCAGTTCTGCTGCTGCTGCTAAGTCACTTCAGTCGTGTCCGACTCTGCAACCCCCCAGATGTCAGCCCACCAGGCTCCTCCGTCCATGGGATTTTCCAGGCAAGAGTACCAGAGTGGGGTGCTGTTGCCACTGCCACAGTTCTGGATGTCCCAAATAGGATGCCAGCTTGGTCCAGTTCTCCATGCGGGCTTGTCCTGGTTTACCGACTGCAGTCTTCCTGCTCTGTCCTCACTGGGGGAGAGCAAGTCTGGTCTTCCCATCATCTCCTGAGAGCCCTGATCCCATCACAGGAATTCTACCCTCCAAACCTCATCTAAACTTACCTCCAAACTTACCTCCAAAAGCTTCAGCTCCAGATAACATCCCATTGGGGATTCTGGCTTCAACATATGAATTCTGGGGGGACACAAATATTCAGTTCCAAGGAGCAAGCGTCTGTTAATTCCATGGCTGCAGTCACCATCCGCAGTGATTTTGGAGGCCCAGAAAAGGTCCGTCACTGTTTCCACTATTTCTCCTTCTATTTGCCATAAAGGGATGGGGCTGGATGCCATGATCTTCATTTTTTGAATGTTGAGTTTTAAGCCAGCTTTTTCACTCTCCTCTTTCACCTTCATCAAGAGGCTCTTTAGTTCCTCTTCACTTTCTGCCATTAGGGTGGTACCATCTGCATATCTGAGGTTATTGATATTTCTTCTGGCAACCTTGATTCCAGTTTGTGATTCATCCAGCCTCGCATTTCACATGATGTATTCTGCATGTAAGTTAAATAAGCAGAGTGACAATATACAGCTTTGATGTACTGCTTTCCCAATTTTGAACCAGTCCTTTGTTCCATGTAAGGTTCTAACTATTGCTTCTTGACCTGCATACAGGTTTCTCAGGAGACAGGTAAGGTGGTCTAATATTCCCATCTCTTTAACAATGCTCCGCAGTTTGCTCTGATCCACAAAGTCAAAGGCTTCAGTGTAGTCAAGAAGCAGAAATAGGGGTTTTTCTGAAATTTCCTTGCTTTTTCTAATATCCATTTACTAACTGCAAAATACCCAGTATATTTGCTTTTCTATTTCTAATGAATTATCACAAATTTAGCAGCTTGAAACAACTGATTATCTCTCAGTTCTGTAGGTCGAAAGTCCAGGGGGTTCTGTTGGGTTCTGTGCTTAGTCTCACAAAACTGGGAACCAGGGTGTTAGTTGTCCAGGTGGTTATTTGGTAACTGTGAGGAAGAAAGTGTTTCAAATCTCTGACTTCCTTTTCTGCTGCCAACCAGAGAAAACTCTCTGCTTTTCAAGGATACCTATGATTTGATTAAGCCTATATGAATCATCTTCTTGTTGTCGTGTAAATTAATATAATCCTAGAATTGCTGCCTCATCACATTTGTAGAGTCCACCAACACTCAAATGGTTGGGCATTTATTATAAGAGCTAATTATACATGGAGGTCATTCATAAAATTCTGCCTGTTACACCCAGACCAACCTACCCTTACTTATCAAAGTGTGATGCATTTATTTCCTAACATAATGTATTCAGTCTAATTAACTCAAAACATGGACTATATGGGAAAGTAAATTAGGAATCCAAAATTCCACATTCAAGGATAAACTTGAATGTCATTTGTTTTTAGGCCTTTCAAAGACTCGTTCACTAACAAGTGTTTCGGTTTGTTTTTTCATGTATACTACTTAATTTGTGTTCTCGTGCATTTCTACTGTGCTCTCCCGTGTTGTTATTGTTTTCTTTTTAATGTTACGAAGTCAGTTCTGCTACTTCAGAGCATTAACCACAGCAAGTATTTTCAAAGGTTTCCAAAACTATTTGTCATGTCTTAGAAAACAAGCTGAAACACAGATCAGCAATCAGAAAGGAATGATGGCTGTGGCTGAGGCTATGTGGCGTCTAGCATCAAAAATATAAACAATACAATATACTTACATGCATTTGTTTCTTTTTATGTTGCAGTCTTATTTATTTCTTTGCTTAACAATACATCTTGGAAAGTTTTTCCATTTATGTATTAGTTTTCGGTTGCTGCATCACAGATTAACACAAATTTAGACACTTAAAACACCATATGTTATCTTACAGTTCTGTAGGTCAGAAGTGTAATAGACTCACAGCATGAATAGACTCACACAGTTCCCAGACCAAGGTATCATTAGGGCTGTGCTTCTCTCTGGAGGTTCGGGGAAAGAAATTCCAAGCTCATTTCTGCTTGTGACTGTCTCAATACTTGGCCTTCTCCATCTTCTCACCAGCAAAGGCACATCAGATTCTTCTCACGCTTTAGATCTGTTTCACTGACTCTTCTGCCTGCCTCTTCTGCTTCTAAAGGCTCATACGGTTACATTGGGACCATCTGGATAACCCAAGGTGATCTCTGTATTTTAAGGCAGCAGTGATTCATAATCCTAACTGCACCTGCAAAGCCTGTTTGCCGTGCTGCATGGCATGTTCACCGTCCTAAGACTGGAGTGTAGAGCATTCTTTGGGGCCATGATTCTGTCTATCGTATTTTAATACATCTGAATTTTTTCATTTTTTTAGTTGCTATGTGGTTTTTCATACTGTGAGTTCTATAATTTATTTACCCAGTTCCAGTTAAATGTTTTTTCTAATTTTTAAAATTATACATAATATTGTAATAAATATCCTTGAGGCATATTATGTACAAGTGAAGATATTTAGTATATATTCCAAGAAGTGGCTTTCATGAGAGAAATAATATATTCATTTTACATTCTTTTATGGATGCTGCTAAATTGCAAGGCTTTACCAGTCTAGTATTGCTGATACTTTGAATCTGCCTCTTTATCAGCAGGTACATCTGACCAATCCTGATCATTATATTCTCTTTTCTATTCTTTGCTCTGTTTTTCAGTAATTTTTTGTGTGTGTTTTTATGTGTTTTTCTCTTGTTGGTATATAGGAGTTCTATATATATTCAAATCTTAGCCTTTAATATATATGTATAATCTTTTGTATATACATACATGTCTTATATGTAATCTGTATCATATACACAGATAGATTAAATGTTTTCTCCTAGTTTTGTTTTGTGTGTATTGTCTTGCATAATTTTCTCATCAAATTTGTAAGGGTTTTTAAAACTGGTTCTCTAAGATTTTTAATTTTGTATATCTTTCTTAGGAAGTCGTATCATATTCTGTCTCTCCCTCTCTCTTTTTTTCTCTGTAGATACTTACAATCTCGTGTATTTGTTCTCAGATCCTTTTGGGTCATTTTGTTTTGTTCTTATCCTTTTCTTAGTTTAATAGCTTTTTAATACACACATATTCGTTTGACCCATCTTTGTTTACTTAATCCGTGTTTGTTTGTTTGAGCTCTACGTGAAAACATAGTTTGTTCTGTTAGTGAACTTGTGTGTGCATTTCTATTTTTAGTTCTCTGGTGACTCCTTTTATAACTTCAAACAAAATTCTCTCCCTTGTCATATCTTTGTTTTATACCAGTGAGGTTTTCACTGTTTATTCTGCATCTTACTCATTTGTTTGAATTCTGCCTTTAAGTGGACTTGATGCTCATCACTAGCCCTTCATCACAGTTTTTTCCTCTTATTTCCTAATTGACCAGATTCACTCACCAAGTGGTTGGGTTTTTTGTTTGTTTTGCTTTGGGTTTGTTTATTCTGTTCCCAGAAGGGCATAGCCACAATACATCCCCCAGGTTTTCTTTGTGACTCTTTCAGCCACTTTATATTTTCAGGACTCTTTGTAACTTTTGTGGGAGTGGGACACTTGGTCCTAACCTCCGCAGTCTGTACCCATTCCTTTGTAATCTCCTGGCACTGAACGCTGCCTTGCAGAAATCTGACATCAGCTTGATATTTCCCTTCTTACAGATGACTTACTTTTTTTCTGCTTAGAGGTCTACATATCCATTCTTTATCCTTGAATTTCAGTTACTTAAGCGGTGCATGTCAGTTTTCACAGCTCCTTTTCTGTGGGGAAAGCAGCAATAGCATTTCCCCCCTTTTAAAATCGTGCACAAGCTTGGAGAGTTGTGTGAACAGTGGAACCAAAGCTGTTAAAGCTCCAGTCTAGGCTCAACTGCATGCCAGGCCTCTGCACAAGTCTCCTTGCTGGCCTTTGGGATTCTGGTCTTTTAAATTTCGTTCTGTACAGAAGTCCACTAAGTTAGGCTGTCTCGTGGGTTTTTGATAATTTTCTGTACTTATATCTAAGTCAAAGCAGGTGGATTCTGTGCTTCCCTGACCCAGTTCTTAGACAAGTGCTGAGCCCTGGTCTAAGGTTCTGCCCTGCTCCTTCATGCCCCTGTATTAATTCTTTGGCGCTCAGCTTTCTTCACAGTCCAACTCTCACATCCATACATGACCACTGGAAAAACCATAGCCTTGACCAGACGGACCTTTGTTGGCAAAGTAATGTCTCTATTTTTAATATGCTATCTAGGTTGCTCATAACTTTCCTTCCAAGGAGTAAGCGTCTTTTAATTTCATGGCTGTAATCACCATCTGCACTTTTAGAGCCCCCCAAAATAAAGTCTGTCACTATTTGCACTGTTTCCCCATCTATTTCCCATGAAGTGATGGGACCAGATGCCATGATCTTAGTTTTCTGAATGTTGAGTTTTAAGCCAGTTTTTTCACTCTCCTCTTTCACTTTCATCAAGAGGCTCTTTAGTTCCTCTTCACTTTCTGCCATAAGGGTGGTGTCATCTGCATGTCTGAGGTTATTGATATTTCTCCCGGCAATCTTGATTCCAGCTTGTGCTTCATCAAGCCCAGCGTTTCTCATGATGTGCTCTGCATGTAAGTTAAATAAGCAGGGTGACAGTATACAGTCGTGCTATTGCTGCTGCTGCTGCTAAGTTGCTTTAGTCGTGTCCGACTCTGTGCGACCCCATAGACAGCAGCCCACCAGGCACCCCCGTCCCTGGGATTGTCCAGGCAAGAACACTGGAGTGGGTTGCCATTTCCTTCTCCAGTGCATGAAAGTGAAAAGTGAAAGTGAAATTGCTCAGTCATTTCCAACTCTCTGTGACCCCATGGACCGCAGCCTACCAGGCTCCTTCATCTTTGGGATTTTCCAGGCAAGAGGACTGGAGTTGGGTTGCCATCACCTTCTCCCATACAGCCTTGATGTACTCCTTTTCCTATTTGGAACCGTTCTGTCATTCCATGTCCAGTTCTAACTGTTGCTTCCTGACCTGCATACAGGTTTCTCAAGAGGCAGGTCAGGTGGTCTGGTATTCCCATTTCTTTCAGAATTTTCCACAGTTTATTGTGATTCACACAGTCAAAGGCTTTGGCATAGTCAATAAAGCAGAAATAGATGTTTTTCTGGAACTCTCTTGCTTTTTTGATGATCCAGCGGCTGTTGGCAATTTGATCTCTGGTTCCTCTACCTTTTATAAAACCAGCTTGAACATCTGGAAGTTCATGGTTTTTGTATTGTTGAAGCCGGGCTTGGAGAATTTTGAGCATTACTTGCTAGCATGTGAGATGAGTGCAGTTGTGCAATAGTTTGAGCATTCTTTGGCATTGCCCTTCTTTGGGATTGGAATGAAAACTGACCTTTTCCAGTCCTGTGGCCACTGCTGAGTTTTCCAAATTTGCTGGCATATTGAGTGCAGCACTTTCACAGCATCATCTTTCAGGATTTGAAATAGCTCAACTGGAATTCCATCACCTCCACTAGCTTTGTTCATAGTGATGTTTCTAAGGCCCATTTGACTTCCACATTCCAGGATGTCTGGCTCTAGGTGAGTGATCACACCATTGTGATTATCTGGGCCGTGAAGATATTTTTTGTACAGTTCTTCTGTGTATTCTTGCTACCTCTTCTCAATATCTTCTGTTTCTGTTAGGTCCATACCATTTGTATCCTTTAGGTAACTTTTTTAAGATCACACAGCTGGATTGTAGCAGAATCAAGATTAGAACACAAAATAAAAATTGACTTCAGCGTTTATGCTCTTAATCCTTTTGCCATCTGCATTCTTCTACCATCTACTGCTACAGACGAAGTTAGGCCCAAGGCCAGAGACATAGATGAGCAAAGAAGCCTGAGCACAGAATGAGTTCAAGAGCTAACACTGCAATGTAACGAGTGAAATACATCTGTTTGAAATATCACACAGCAGGGAAAAAGTCACACCTTTTTGAAAGACACAGTTGCATTGCAGCAGGTCAGTGCACCTGTTTATGTTTTCCTTTGCTTTCTTATTCTTGAATTCACTTCTTGAAAACTGCTTATTTGACATAATGAGAGAGAATCACTTAACATGCTATAATTTAAAAATTAAGTCTGACTCAAATCAATTAAGAATATGTGCATGTTCCATTCTTTTTTGGACAGGAGCAGGTGGGAGTATGATAGCCCCAAAGGTGAAACTCTCCCACATGCAGTCAGCTCTGTCACTTGTCTGTATCCAGAAGGGTGGTGGTGTCAAATGTGAACACCCCGTTATGTGAGGCAGTAGTAAGAAATTGGGTAGCAGACTTGAATTCTTTGTAGCCAAACCCAATGTCCATGTAATTGTTTTATTTCCTCACAAGTAGTTGCCCTTTTATATCAGTTTTTGGGGGTCATAGTATCGTGCAACACTCATGGGCTGATCGTTCAGACTGGTCTGACCAGGCATGCTGATGGTGGGACTGGCTCTCAAATAGCAGCTCCCTTCGCTTTCAAGAATCCCTTAAAAGAAATGGAGTGGCCACCATGGTCAAGAAAAGAGTCTGAAATGCAGTACTTTGATGCAATCTAAAAAATGACAGAATGATCTCTGTTCATTTCCAAGGCAAACTATTCAGTATCACGGTAATCCAAGTCTGTGCCCCAACCAGTAATGCTGAAGAAGCTGAAGTTGAATGGTTCTATGAAGACCTACAAGACCTTCTGGAACTAACACCCAAAAAAACATGTCCTTTTCATTATAGGGGACTGGAATGCACAAGTAGGAAGTCAGGAAATACCAGGAGTAACGGGCAAATTTGGCCTTGAGTACAGAATGAAGCAGGGCAAAGGCTAATAGAGTTTTGCCAAGAGAACGCACTGGTCATAGCAAACACCCTCTTCCAGCAACACAAGAGAAGACTCTACACATGGACATCACCAGATGGTCAACACCGAAATCAGATTGATTATATTCTTTGCAGCCAAAGATGGAGAAGCTCTATAGAGTCAGCAAAAACAAGACCAGGAGCTGACTGTGGCTCAGATCATGAACTCCTTATTGCCAAATTCAGACTTAAATTGAAGAAACTAGGGAAAACCACTACACCATTCAGGTATGACCTAAATCAAATCCCTGATGACTATACAGTGGAAGTGAGAAATAGATTTAAGATACTAGATCTGATCGACAGAGTGCCTGATGAACTATGGACAGAGGTTCGTGACATTGTACAGGAGAAAGGGATTAAGACCATCCCCATGGAAAAGAAATGCAAAAAGGCAAAATGGTTGTCTGAGGAGGTCTTACAAATAGCTATGAAAAGAAGAGAAGCAAAAAGCAAAGGAGAAAAGGAAAGATATTCCCATTTGAATGCAGAGTTCCAAAGAATAGCCAGAAGAGATAAGAAAGCCTTCCTCAGCAATCAATGCAAAGAAATAGAGGAAAACAACAGAATGGGAAAGACTAGAGATATCTTCAAGAAAATTAGAGATACCAAGGGAACATTCCATGCAAAGATGGGTTCAATAAAGGACAGAAATGGTATGGACCTAACAGAAGCAGAAGATATTAAGAAGAGGTGGCAAGAATACACAGAAGAACTGTACATAAAAGATCTTCATGACCCAGATAATCACAATGGTGTGATCACTGACCTAGAGCCAGACATCCTGGAATGTGAAGTCAAGTGGGCCTTAGAAACATCACTATGAACAAAGCTAGTGGAGGTGATGGAATTCCAGTTGAGCTATTTCAAATCCTAAAGGATGATGCTGTGAAAGTGCTGCACTCAATATGCCAGCAAATTTTGAAACTTCAGCAGTGGCCACAGGACTGGAAAAGGTCAGTTTTCATTCCAGTCCCTAAGAAAGGCAATGCCAAAGAACGTTCAAACTACCACACAATTGCACTCATCTCACACACTAGTAATGTAATGCTCAAAATTTTCCAAGCCAGGCTTCAGCAGTATGTGAATTGTCAACTTCCAGATGTTCAAGCTGGTTTTATAAAAGGTAGAGGAACCAGAGATCAAATTACCAACATCCACTGGATCATCGAGAAAGTAAGAGAGTTCCAGAAAAGCATCTATTTCTGCTTTATTGACTATGCCAAAGCCTTTGACTGTGTGGATCATGATAAACTATGGAAAATTCTGAAAGAAATGGGAATACCAGACCACCTGACCTGCCTCTTGAGAAACCTGTATGCAGGTCAGGAAGCAACAGTTAGAATTGGACATGGACCAACAGACTGGTTCCAAATAGGAAAAGGAGTATGTCAAGGCTGTATATTCTCACCCTGCTTATTTAACTTATATGCGGAGTACATCATGAGAAATGCTGGGCTTGATGAAGCACAAGCTGGAATGAAGATTGCTGGGAAAAATATCAATAACCTCAGATATGCAGATGACACCACCCTTATGGCAGAGGGTGAAGAGGAACTAAAAAGCCTCTTGATGAACATGAAAGAGGAGAGTGAAAAAGTTGGCTTAAAGCTCAACATTCAGAAAACTAAGATCATGGCATCTGGTCCCATCACTTCATGGGAAATAGATGGGGAAACATTAGAAATAGTGTCAGACTTTATTTTTGGGGCTCTAAAATCACTGCAGATGGTGATTACAGCCATGAAATTAAAAGACGCTTACTCCTTGGAAGGAAAGTTATGACCAACCTAGAGAGCATATTATAGAAAAGCAGAGACATTACTTTGCCAACAAAGGTCCGTCTGGTCAAGGCTATGGTTTTTCCAGTGGTCATGTATGGATGTGAGAGTTGGACTGTGAAGAAATCTGAGTGCCAAAGAATTGATGCTTTTGAACTGTGGTGTTGGAGAAGACTCTTGAGAGTCCCTTGGACAGCAAGGAGATCCAACCAGTCCATCCAAAAGGAGATCAGTCCTGGTGTTCATTGGAAGGAGTGATGCTGAAGCTGAAACTCCAATACATCGGCCCCCCCCATGCAAAGAGTTGACTCATTGGTAAAGACCCTGATGCTGGTAGGGATTGGGGGCAGGAGGAGAAGGGGATGACAGAGGGTGAGATGGCTGGATGGCATCACTGACTCGATGGACATGAGTTTGAGTAAACTCCAGGAGTTCATGATGGACAGGGAGGCCTGGCGTGCTACAGTTCATGGGGTCGCAAAGAGTCGGACACGACTGAGCAACTGAACTGAACTGAACTCGCTTTCAAAATGGAAGCATCTACTGCCCCTTCTTTGACATTTTGTGGAATGCATCCTTTTTTCCCTGAAAGTTAGGTCAGACAATAGCTCGACTGAGAGAGCTCATGTTGGCAGAATTCAGAGCTTTCTCCTTCCGTTCATCCAGCTCTTCTTAAACACCAGGAATGATGGGCAGGCGGAAAGGATCTAGCATGGTTTGTTAAGACAATATAACCAAGGGAGTGCAAATATCATTCTTTTTGCATTGTAGAGTTTATTAAGTAATCTATTAGATTTGCTTATGATTAAAATCATATTCTCTGTAAATACCAGAAACTGCATTTATTATCACATGGAATTTTCATGGAATGGGCAATGTATTGTGTTTGTTGCATTGATTTTATTCAGGGTTTGATGTTAGATTTCTGCTTTAATATCACTTCAGGACTTTTAACAATGAACCTCATTATGTGACTTCTAAAGAAATGTCATTTAACAATTAAAAGCAGTGTATTTGATGTCATTTAAAGATTGAAGGTGGGAGGAGAAGGGGATGACAGAGGGTGAGATGGTTGGATGGCATCACAGACTCAATGACCATGAGTTTGGGTAAACTGCAGAGTTGGTGATGGATAAGGAGGCCTGGCATGCTGCAGTCCATGGGATCACAAAGAGTTGGAGATGACTAAGCAATTAAACTGAACATAAATCAACAATACCAGCAATTTAAAGAATGTAGTGTTTAATGGAATTATAAAACTTTTTGTATTTTTAATACCTGAATTACTGAGCTTACCAGAAAAGTCTTACACTCATATATGAAGAACTTGAAAATACATGACAAATTATTTTTAAGGACTCCAATCTAGAGTAAAAAGATGAAAAGAAATAAGAATTAGAACAGAAATCAATGAAATTGACAACAGGAAATCAGTAGGAAAAAAAATCAATGAAACCAAAAACTAGTTATTTGAAAGAGTAATAAAATCAATAGCTTCTAGCCAGGATAACTAAAAAAATAATAATAAGCGACAGGGGACACAAATGACTAATCCCAGAAATGAAAGGGGGACATCGTCGCAGAACCTGTCAACGTGAAAAGAGAAATAAAAAGTACTATGAACAACTCTGTGCCAGCAAAGTTGATCACCTACATGAAATAGACCAATTCCTTGAAAGAAACAGTTTGCCAAAACTCAAGCAGGAAGAAGCAGACAATCTGAATAGGCCCATTTCTATTAAAGAAAATGGAGAAACAAACAGTAACTCTCCAAAAGAAAAGGCACCAGGCGACCTTAGTTCCCAAACCAGGGACAGAACCCGTGTCCCCTGCGTTGGCGGGTAGAGTCTCAACCCTGGGCCACCAGGGAACTCCCCAGTAGAAATTTTAAATGTAGGCTCTGATCAGTGTTGAACTAGATGCAGGTTTTCTCCAATTATCATTCCTCCTTTCCTTAACAGCCTTGACTGCGCTTATTGGTACATCAGTAGCAGTGATATGTTCAAAGTGATCTCACATGCTGAGCCTAATTCCAGTTTTAGATATCAAGTGAAGTATTATTTTTTAAATGTTGAAAATGTCTGGAATAATCTTGGCCTTGTCTACTCATGACAAGATGGAATGAAAGGGAACTAATTTACACTTCTCCCTGAAAAAGAATATGTGTGTGTGTCTGTGTATGTGTGCACGTGTATGTGTCTCTGTATGTCTGTGTGTGTGTTTGTGTGTGTCTCTGTATGTCTCTGTGTGTGTCTTTGTGCCCATGTGTGTGTCTGTGTGTGTGTCTCTGTGTGTGTCTGTGTGTGTGTCTCTGTGTCTGTGTGTGTGTGTCTCTGTGTGTGTCTCTGTGTGTCTCTGTGTGTGTCTGTGCACGTGTGTCTGTGTGTGTGTCTCTGTGTGTGTGTGTGTCTCTGTGTGTGTCTCTGTGTGTGTCTGTGCCCATGTGTCTGTGTGTGTGTCTGTGTGTGTGTCTCTGTGTGTGTGTCTCTGTGTGTGTCTGTGCCCGTGTGTGTGTGTCTCTGTGTGTGTGTCTGTGCCCATGTGTGTGTGTGTGTGTCTCTGTGTGTGTGTCTCTGTGTGTGTCTCTGTGTGTGTCTCTGTGTGTGTGTCTCTGTGTGTGTCTCTGTGTGTGTCTCTGTGTGTGTCTCTGTGTGTGTGTCTGTGCCCATGTGTGTGTGTGTGTCTCTGTGTGTGTCTGTGCCCGTGTGTGTGTGTCTCTGTGTGTGTGTCTGTGCCCATGTGTGTGTGTGTGTGTCTCTGTGTGTGTGTCTCTGTGTGTGTCTCTGTGTGTGTCTGTGTGTGTGTCTCTGTGTGTGTCTCTGTGTGTGTCTCTGTGTGTGTGTCTGTGTGTGTGTCTGTGCCCATGTGTGTGTGTGTGTGTCTCTGTGTGTGTCTGTGCCCGTGTGTGTGTGTGTCTCTGTGTATGTGTCTCTGTATGTGTCTGTGTGTGTGTGTCTGTGTGTGTCTCTGTGTGTGTGTCTCTGTGTGTGTCTGTGCCTATGTGTATATCTGTGTCTGTGTGTGTCTCTGTGTGTCTGCGTCTCTGTGTGTGTGTGCATATGTATATGTGTGTGTCTCTATGTGTGTCTGCATCTGTGTGTTGGTGACAAGGTTTCAGACTGGATGTCAGGCTGCCTGGGTGACCCCTGAGGAGGGTTCTTGGGCAGCCCTGCAGGGAGGGAGAAACCCAGAGGGGCCGGGCAGCCTCCCCGAGGCGAGGAGACAGAACGGAGTCTGGGAGGCAGAGGCCAGAGTCCACCAAGCAGGTGCCGGGGAAAGGGTGGTCTCCGGGGAGCTGCAGGTAGTCCCTCCCCGGATCTTCAACTGAGCAGACTGTGCGTGAGAAGGAGCAGCCCACGGCCAGGACAAGAGCCTGGGGTTAGAGGGAACGCTACTTGTAGCTCACACAGGAGTGGGAAGAGAAAACAAAATTAACAGTTTAAATGCAGACTGCAAAAGGATCAAACTATTCTCAAGTAGCGCGACTTAGCTGCACCCAGAACAAAGCTAAAGAAGATCGCAAATGCATCTGTGTTTGTCAAACAGCCAGCAGGACAAAATCACAATATGCCTAGTGAAAAATTATGAGGAATGCATGCAGAAGGCACACCTAGAGTGAGACTGCATGAAGGCAGGAGGACATTCAGTCAATAGAAACAGACTTGGAAGTGACGCAGATGAGGGGCTTCCCTGCGAGTCCAGTGGTTAAAAGTCCGCCTGGCAACAGTCCCCGCTCTAAAGGAATTTCTCTCTTACTATGATAAGCAAGTACATAATTAACTGTGATAACAGTATGAGAGGGTTATAGGGATATGAAGATAGTGCTGTGGGGGGACAAAGAAAATATTTGTTCTAATTGTGGGATTAGAGGGAAATTTCATAGAGGAGGCAGTATGTAATCTGGAATGAAGTGTTCCTGGTGGTGTTGCTGTGGTAACAAATTACCCCCATTCCTGGTGGTTTCAAACAACCATTTTATTCTGCTCATATATTCTCTGGGTCAAGACTTCAGATAGGGCACAATAGGAATAATAGTCATCTGCATTCCGTAATATCTCAAGACTCCAAAGTTTGGGAGCTTGAGAGCTTGAGGCAAGGATTGTTCCAGGGAGTCTTCCTCCTCCTGTCTGACACTTGACATCTGTCAACTGGACTCAGCCGGGGCAGTCAACTTGAACAGCCGCACTTGGCTTCTCCACGTCACCCAGTTTTCTCACAGCCCTGAGGTCTTACATGGCAGCGTAGGGATCTGAAAAAGAGTCTCTAGCAAGCCAGATGGGAGTTGCAGTGATTCTGTAATCTAACCTCAGAGGTCACACACTGGCACTTCCGCTGCACTCTTGTTGGTCACCAGTCAAGTCAAACCAGATTCAAAGAGAGGAAATGAAGCTCCTCTTCTGGATGGGAGCGGCAGTATTCTGGAAGAGCATTTGAGATGAGTGATACTGTTTAAAGAATCTTTAGAAAATATACTTTGGTACATGAAAGATTCTTATTATTTGGGAACCAAATGAAAATGCATACGGCGTGATTTACAAATAGTGAATAAAGCTATGCAGCGAGAGCATGGTGAGACTGGTCCCAACATGAGGTATAGCCAGAAATTGGAACAGATTTTGAAGGGCCTTTAATTTTCATGTTGAGGAGATTAGACTTTAATTTACAGGCATTCTGGAACCCTTAAATTGTTTATATTTTTAGACTAGAGGATTGGCATGAGTTAATCTTGTATTTTAGAGAGATGACCCGGGTACGGGGCTGTTTGTATAGACGCAAATGTTAATAGTGTCAGTTGAGAACGGGAAGGATTATACTAAGTGGTGAGAATAAAAGTGAAAATAAAGAGGAGATATGAGATATATTCTGGAGATAGAATTATGACTGATTGGTCAAGGCCAGGAAGAGAAAGGAAGACATCAGAGATGAAATAAACGCAACCGCCCAGAACCTGCCCTTGTCCGGCACGCGTTCCTCGGCCCCGAGGTGCTCTACAGGCGGAGGTCCCGGGCCGCTCTCCATCAGGGCCGTGGATCTCACCGCCAGTCTTGGCCAGGCCTGTTGATCTGTAGTAGTGGGTACAGTCCTCATTTCTCGCGTATTCTGCTGACAGTTCTGCAGGCGTCACAGAGTCAAGGTTGAGGATAAAAGCAGTGGTAGTGTCAGAGCTCTTGCAAATGTGACACGTAAGTAGATTGTTTACTTTGACATCTTACTTACATTTATGTATATTGGCACTAAGCTTTCTGAGCAAATACATGCAGCTTAATTTTCATCCCCAGTAGGAGAACTGTAGTCAGAATACCATTTTCTTTTTTTAATGTCAGGTTTTTCTTTGTCCTGTTAGATTTTTAAAGAGATTCACGCTTCCTCTTACCAACTCCTGAGACATTATCAATTAACCACACACAGCCCATCGAACACAGCATAGCTGTAATTAAACTAAATTACTGTGCGGCAGCTTTCATTACACAGGGACACAGTTTTTATTAGGACCATAGAGAGAGTTTAATTACATGTCTAGACACCCCCTGAATTCATGGCCGCGGTGTTATCTTTGTCTATTTAAAAGAGAATTTGAGCTTTTGGTGATTTCACTTTTTGAAAGACCTAATGGTAAGATAAGTTTGGGAGTTTTTTCTTTTAATTCCACATTCTACTTCAATGCATATTTGATTTAAGAACCATTTTTACATCTGTGGATGTAAATGTTTCCCAAGAAAAGTGTAGAGAATTTCCCTTGGTCATGTTTGATATACGTTTCATTGCATCCAAAAGCTTTCAGTTTGAAATACGTCCCGGATCTCCTCTCTTACCTTATTAACGCATAAATCACGTACTGTGGTCTGAAGCATGGACACCTCATCAGAATATTTCCCGCTTCTCCATGCCTGTGAAGGAGCTCTGCTCTTTGCCGGAGGACGGCGTGCCCTTGACGCGTACCCGCACCCTCCCAGTCCCGTCTGCCCAGGACGCGGAGTCGTCTGTGTACCGCTCCTGAGCTGGGCCAGCCTGCAGGTCCGGGCGCCCCCTTTTCCCGTTGTGCCCCAGCCTGACCTCTCCTCCCTCATTGCAAAAGCACGTGTGCAACTTCCTTCTCCGTAACTGCAGATCGTTTCTGGGCCTTTTCCCAAGCTATTCACTGTCTCCTGAGTGTCACCTCTTTTAATTGGTTAAACCATTTCCATTGCCTCCATCCCTAAAGACTTCATCTTTCCTGAAATCTGATCATATGCATCGGAAATAAGAGAATGGAATTATCACAGGCTTATCCTTCCTAAACAATCTCAGAAGTTGCCTCACAAGATGCACTTGCTCTGACTTTGCATACAAATACATTTTAGACACTGATTTGTTTGTAGATGACATGTACATTATTTTAGTTTTCTTTATATTTTTGTATTCTGTTAGCAGAATTTAGCAGAATACAGAATTCTGTGTTCTGTATTTTGTATTCTGATTCTGTCTAAATCAGAACACATGACTTTTTCCATCATTTTTTTGCTCCATAATTTATTATTAAGTGAACGAGTTAATAATTGCTCTTGATAGCAATGATTTTTTGAAGTCTTCAGTGAATGTTTTAGACTTGGGGTTGAATCTAGGGAAAATAGTACAGGTGAAATGATATTTCCACCATAAATAGATTAAATAGACTGTTAGGCTAAATAGGCTAAGTAGACTGTTCCTCAAATATGTACTTCATAGGACTTCTATAACATACACATATACAAATAGACAGGAAATTAATTTCAACCTGTTAAAAGCACCGATGTTTCCCAGTTTGATTCTGTACCCAGGAGGCTCATATCAAAGTCAGAAATGAGGCTTGGAGTCTGACTGTTCTTCATGACCACTTCTCCCATCACCTACTCTAACATGACACCCCAGGTTTGTCTACCCAGTGCCATTCATAATTACCCTCTCTAGAAAAAGGGTAATTATTCTGCTTTCTTTCCCCATGACATCGCCACTCCAGCAGGCATTTTCCTGTAAAGCTTTGCTGTATCCAAACACTGCAAGCCACATCTGTAATCTAATAACAGTGCTCACGTCGGAACCTCCTCCAGGGTCAGCAGCAGGTCCGGTCCTCAGGACCCCCCTGGGGGTCCAGGGGGCTCTTCCGTTTGCAGACAGAGGTCTGTGGGTGTGCTCACTCCTCACTACTGTGTCACTGGCTGGGCAGCTCAGCTCCATTTTATTACAATGGCCAGTACAGTTTATGAATGTTTTAGACGTGAAGGAAACTGAAGGGAAAACTAACAGACGAATCTTCAAGTGTCTTTCCCTAAACTCCCCTGCGGCTTATGTTGTACTGCATACTCAGGTAAACTTCAAAGGATACAAAGAAATTAATTCAGCCATAACAATCAACTTAATACTGCTACAGAAGAAAAAAAAAATGTAATTATTCAAAATGTCATTTTGAAGATGAAACCCTTTTGTCCGATCTTATAGTTAAAATATTCTTTCTGGATTTTGGCTTTTCTCAAAGTGATGCTATAAATCTCATTTATCTAATTGATACTCACTGAGAACCGCTGAGGTGACTAAGAAGTATTATCCAGTAAGTATAGTATGTTTCATAAACACATAGATGTCTTACTTCAGCTAAATGTATCAAACTGATGTTGCTATGGAAATACATCACTATAATATAAGCAGAAGAATTTAAACTTCTGCCATTGATAATGGCAGATGAATAAAAGGTACAGATTGCCATCATTCTTGAATATGTAACTGTAAGTTCTTGACTAAAGAGTAAAATAACATGCTTGTCTATAGGAAACTTGATTTATTTAATGTTCATTCAAAAGTATTGATTGAGTACACATTTAGCATAGGGACCGTACAGTAAAAACTAGGTATCTGGGGATCCAGGTGAAAATGTCCTCGTCTTTATGGAGTTTTCAGTCTAGCGAGGGAGATGTTCCTTAACATAAAGCTTGCAGAGAAATAGACATGATGTAAAGAAAAATAGAAAGCATTGTGAGAGCACATGAGACCGTGTGTGCGTAAGAGAGCATGTTAATCTGGGACAGCCTCCCCGAGGACCTGACTTATAGTTGAGGGTGAGGATGAGGAGAGCCGGCCTAGTGCGGAGGTCGTCTGTGCTGAAAGCGGGACCAGCGGGAGAGGGGGATGCCGGCGCGCCTGCGGGCAGGGGGCGGGAGGGCCTGCAGCAGCCCCAGGGCGGCGCCGGAAGACCCCCAGGGCCCCGGAGAGGGGGCGCGCGCAAACAGCAGGCTCTGGGGCGCGGCGGCCGGTCCACGCAGCGTGAGTCGTCACAGCTGCTCGCTGTGTGATGACTGGGAGAAGCATGCTGAGAAGGTTCCAGATCCTAACTGCGGCAAACTGCCTTTTCTGATGTCTAAACATTGTTACACATTGTAGCAATTTCAGCCCTTGTTTGACTCAGACTTGTTTCAACAATGAAGAAGGCTGATATGTAACATATTCAATCTCCCTGTAATTTATATTTCATCTTCTTGGAAAGAGAAGTTTTGGTAAATTAAATGAAAAATAAAGCTATTAAAGTGGAAGAAGAATTTTTTAAAAAGCAAGGAGAAGGAGAAGTAAACAGTGTGAATCAGGCTGATTAGTGCAGTTGGAGCTTCTCTGTCACCGGGCTGCTTGGCAGCCAAAGCTGAAGGAAATGGAATGAAATAAAAGGCAAGTGTTTTCTGATCAAAGTATCCTTTGATACTTCAGAAAAGAGCAAATATTCCAAATCTCAAAGGATTTCTAAATGCATTTTATAAGAGACATAAAAGAACAATGATAGAGTCCCAATAACTACTGTTTGTGAAGTAGAATATCTACTCCATGCTAAGGGTTTCTCACTGCAGCCTGCAGAGTGGACACTGCAGATGAGAAAGCTGAGATTTAGAGGGTTGGCAAATTGCTTAAGGTCACACAGATAATAAATAGTATACTTGGTGTAAATGGCCCCAGAGCACCTCTCATGATGTTACTCCTTAATAACCATTTCAAAAGCAATATCTCAAAGCTTTATACGCCTTATTTCTTGTATTACCCTTGATCAAAACCAACAGTGTGATACTGAAACAGAACTCAGCTAAGATATGCCTTTGGTACCAAGACATTAAATTTATTATTATAAGATCCTTAAAAAGTATTTGTTTCCTATTTTGATTAGTCTACAGATAAAATTATACTTGTCATTTAATGCTTTCTTTCTAAAAAGAGAATGCACTTTCTAAAAATTGAGCCAGTAAATTAGTTGTGTGCTTCTCTGCCTCTGAGGCTGTCTGTTTCTCCTCCTCCTTCTTTTTATTCCAGTTTTAATTAAATTCATACACATCTGGTTATTTGCTCTTCCAGTTTCTTTATTAAAAGTTACTGTTACTTAAGATAAACTTCAGTAATTAGGTGCTACAATTTTTGTCAGATTCATTATTTCTTCCCGTTAAATTGTTGGATTTATATAGAAGACATTGTAGGTCTTCTCCCAAACTGTTGTTCAGATTTTCAATATGTTTCCTTGCTTGTCCATGATTTACTTTAATTGTTATTACCTCTAACACTTGGTTTATTCTACAATGGGCTTCCCTGATGGCTTATTCTAGAATATCCAATAATCTTATTTTTTAGTTTTTTTAATCCTCTTGTCTATTTATGTTGACTCTCCATGATTTAAATAATCTGCAGCTAAGATTGAGAATACCTTGATAAGGTCTATATCTTTGTGATTAGGTATTTCTTAATCAGTTCTATGTCATTCATATGATATGGTAAAATGTCTTGATGCATTTTCCTATGAGTACACAATTTTGAGAAGCATTTTTCACCCTTAATATCCTTTTCTTCCCCACTTCTCTGTGCAGTGATCTCACTGTATCAAAATAAGATTAGGATTTGTTGAGATTAGAAGGGTATATTTTATTTAAAACCTAGTTTGAAAATAAAGCGCAGTGTTCCTATTATTCAGCTCGTGGTTGTTCAGTCGCTCAGTTGTGTCTGACTCTGTGACCCCATGAACTGCAGCACGCCAGGCTTCCCTGTCCTTCACTGTCTTCTGGAACTTGCTCAAACTCATGTCTGTTGAGTTGGTGATCCCATCCAACCATCTCATCCTCTATCATCCCCTTCTGCTCCCGCCTTCAATCTTTCCCAACATCAGGGTCTTTTCCAATGAGTCAGCTCTTCCCATCAGGTGGCTAAAGTATTGGAGCTTCAGCTTCAGCATCAGTCCTTCCAACAAATATTTAGGGTTGGCTTTTATGACTTCTGATACTGTAAGACAGAATTTTTCAAAGATATTCTAGGGATTTTTTTTGAGGGTCACTGAAACCCCTTTCAGAGGGTCTGTGAAGTCAAAATCATTTCATCATAATATGAAAGCATTTTTCCTTACTTTCCAGTAGTCATGTATGAATGTGAGAGTTGAACCATAAAGAAAGCTGAGCACCAAAGAATTAATGCTTTCAAACTGTGATGCTAGAGAAGACTCTTGAGAGTTGCTTGGACTGCAAGGAGATCCAACCAGTTCATCCTAAAGGAAATCAACCCTGAATATTCACTGGAAGGACTGATGCTGAAACTGAAGCTCCAATACTTTGGCCAAGAGCCAACTCATTTGAAAAGACGCTGATGCTGGGAAAGATTGAGGGCAGGAGGAGAAGGGGACGACAGAGGATGAGATGGTTGGATGGCATCACCGACTCAATGGACATGAGTTTGAGCAGGCTCTGGGAGATAGTGAAGGACAGGGAGGCCTGGCGTGCTGCAGTCCATGGGGTCACAAAAAGCTGGACACAACTTGGGGACTGAACAGCAACAACATGGTATGTGGTTTTGCGATAGAGAAAGAAGTGGATGTGATAGTCCAGCAGTTTTCTGTTAAACCAGAAATGAAAGAAATTTGTAAAACTTTAAAATAGTGGTATAGTACTCACTAGTTTCATATCTTAGAAAATAGTTATTCATATTTTAAAGTGTGTATATTGTCATGAGTTTATTGTTTTATTTTTAAATTAAAAGTAATTTTTTGATTTCTAAGTTCTAACCATTTGCACAGTAACTAAATGTTAGGTAGAGCTCACATAAACAAAAGCTCTTTGAGGTTCTTAAAAATTTTAACTGTAAAGAAGTTCTGAGGCCAGAAAGTCTGAGAACCGACGCTCTAGAAGCGCAGCTACTTCCGATGACTGTGTCTCCTTGGGGCAGGCAGAAGATCATACTCCATGTTTGCCTTCTTCCTGGCTTCCCAACTGGAAATAATGTAAAGGTTAAAAGTAGTAACTATTAAAAAAAAAAGTAGTAACTATTGATCAAAGGCAATCAGTGGGTCTAAGCAAAAATAAAATTGCCATTTTGTCAATAAAGTCTCCCACATATCTGGATGATTATATCATGAGTATTAATAATCTTTCTACACCAAGTTGCTTACAGCAAATGATCCTTGCCTCTGTCTTTAGAAGTCGGGATCAGGACTGTTAGCATTCATTCCATTATTTGCTTTTCAGTTTGTTCCTCTGGTAGTGCGTGACTCCTAGATCTATTATTTTCTATAAAACTCTTCTTCTCTTAGCTCTCCTTTTGGAGTGCCAAATGATGTTTTGTTTGTTTTGTCTTGCTTTTTTAAAATTTCCACTTAAAACACATAACCACCATTTTTGTTCAAGAAAGCCAGAACAACATTTAATGAAAATCTTTATATAATTAGTACTTTGCTAAACCAACACTTGTCCCTTCATCTCATTTGTTGTTACTGTGTCACTATTTTCAGCATCATTTTCTTCCCCAAGCTATGGAGCTTCTAAACTGGGTTAGAAAATCAATATTTTCTATTGATTTATGCAATTCTTAGATATGTTCCAAAGTTATTGTATGAGACACTCACATCTTTGCCTTTCACACTCCAGATATACAAGATATAGTATGTTCCTCCTCAGGGGTGCGGTGTTTTCTTCCAGGGTATGTTTGAGCCTGAGTGTGGTCCTCTGCCACTCTCATTTCTCCTCCCCCTCTTACTAAATACCTTGTCTCTCCTCCATTTTTCTCCCCTCTTCTCCTTCATTTGTATTTTCATCTCATCCCCACACTACACAGTCAAGCAGTAAGTGGTTCATGAGCTCCTGCTTGGGAATCCTGCATGGGCAGATGCCCAGATCTGAGCCCACCACCACAACGTCCAACTGTGACCTTGTAAGGCTCTCTCAGCCTCTTTATCCTTCAGCTTTCTCATCTGCAGAACAGGAATTATGTGACTTCCATCATAAAGCTGCTGTGAAGTTTAAGTAAGCCAAGAGATCTAAATGGTGTTTATAATGGTGCGTGGAATGTAAACTAAGTGTTCAGGACACGAAGGGCAGTATTGTTGTTGCTCAGTCGCTCAGTCGTGTCCAACTCTTTGCGACCCCATGAACCGCAGCACGCCAGGCCTCCCTGTCCATCACCAACTTCCAGAGTTTACTCAAACTCATGTCCATCGAGTTTCTGATGCCGCCCAACCATCTCATCCTCCTTTGTCCCCTTCTCCTCCTGTCCCCAATCCCTCCCAGCATCAGGGTCTTTTCCAATGAGTCAACTCTTTGCATGAGGTGGCCAAAGTATTGGAGTTTCAGCTTCAGCATCAGTCCTTCCAATGAACACCCAGGACTGATCTCCTTTAGGATGGACTGGTTGGATCTCCTTGCAGTCCAAGGGACTCTCAAGAGTCTTCTCCAACACCACAGTTCAAAAGCATCAATTCTTAAGCGCTCAGCTTTCTTCACAGTCCAACTCTCACATCCATACTTGACCACTGGAAAAACCATAGCCTTGACCAGACGGACCTTTGTTGGCAAAGTAATGTCTCTGCTTTTTAATATGCTGTCTAGGTTGGTCATAACTTTCCTTCCAAGGAGTAAGCGTCTTTTAATTTCATGGCTGCAGTCACCATCTGCAGTGATTTTGGAGCCCAAAAAATTAAAGTCTGACACTGCTTCCACTGTCTCCCCATCTATTTCCCATGAAATGATGGGACCAGATGCCATGATCTTAATTAGCTACCTGATATTGATCTAGTGTAAGGAGTGAGCTAGACCTGGTTAGACATGTGCAAAAGCAAAATTTTATTTTTTCTCACTGTTGCTGTGACGGATTAACCCTGTAAATCCATTCTTCTCATCAGTAAATAAAATTTCAGGCCATGCCCTAATTTTTCCAGTGCCTTTTGGAGAGGAAAAGACCAGAATTTTATTTTTTCCTTTTTTTATTGAAGTATAGTTGATTTACAATGTTGTGTTGCTTTCTGCTGTCCAGCAAAGTGATTCCGAATATTAAAAAGTGATTCTTCTTTATATTCCTTCCATTGTTGTTTATCACAGGATTCTGGATGCATTTCCCTGCACTGTGCAGTAGGACCTTGTCTATCCATTCTGTGTGTAATACTTCACATCTGCTGATCCCAACGCCTGGTCCATCCCTCACCCTGCTCCTTGACAGTCACAAGTCTTTTCTGTCTGTGAGTTTGTTTCTAATTCCTGAATAAGCTCATTTGTGTCACAATCTAGATTCCACATATAAATGATAGCATACGGTATTTGTCTGTATCTTTCTGACTTACTTCACTTGGTAGGATGGTCTCTAGTTGCATCCATGTTGTGCAGATGGCCTTGTTTTCTTCTTTAACGGCTCAGTAGTATTGCTTTGTGTGTGTACGACATCTTCCTATCCACTTATCTGTTGATGGACGCTCATGTTTCCATGGTGCGGCTATTGTGCTATGAACACAGGGGTGCACGTATCATTTTTTATTGTACTTTTGTCCAGATATATGCCCAGGAATAGATTGCAGATCATATGGTAATTCCAGTTTTAGTTTTTGAGGAACCTTCATACTGTTTTCCATAGTAGCTACACCAGTTTACATTCCCACCAACAGTGTAAGAGGGTTCCCTTTTCTCCACACCCTCTTCAGCATTTGTCATTTGTAGGCATTTTAATGGCAGCTGTCCTGATTGGTGTGAAGTGGGACGTCATTGTAGTTTTGTGTTGCAGTTCTCTAATAATTAGTGATTATTGAGCATCTTTTCAAGAAAAGACCAAAATTTTAGACTCACCCAGTTTTAAATTTCTTGCCTCCCCACCTTGGGATCTGTAATTCATAAACATAGTGGTATGGATTCCTGTTGGTTTCTGCTTTTCTTCTTCTCTTTTCCAACCAGCTAGATGCCGACTGTGGTTCTTCCAGGACTGGGATGTGAAGGCTATGATGAGGAGCAGGATAGGAGATAGGGGATTATATCTTGGTCTTCCCTGGGCTGGTACTGGTGAGCTGGTACAGTGATCTCTGGTTGTGGCAGGTTACAAATGCCTGTTGTCTTCCCCTATGGGTCACCTTTGATAGCTCTGCAGGGACTCTTTGCAGGACAGTTCTCTCACTCCGGGTGATCTGAGTGGCCCTTCAGCTGCCTGCTGTCACTGCCCTCGGGTTCTGCTTTCTGTGATGCCAAGATGAGGTGGCATCACCCCTGCGGGGGGCACTCCAGCAGAAGGACCTCCTCTGGGGACCCGCGTCCAAAGCCCTTCTGCACAGTCCACTCCGGGTCCCTGAGAAACGTGCTTCTCTGTCCAGCTGTCAGGGGAGGAAGCTGAGCCTCACTGAGACCCTCTCCCCTCGATCACCTGCTCCAGCTGTTTCCCAGTTTTGTCATGAGTGAGCCAGGCATCAGTCCCATTCCTCAGACCACTAAGTGACACGTGTCAGGCAGCCCTGAAGCTTTTTATTTCCTTTTACTTGGCTTGAGTAGAAAGAAAGAAAGAAGGACCTCCTCCCTTCCTCTATGCCACAGGAAAGGAGAAAAGCTGCAGCACCTTGGCAACTTTTTCTCTTAATGCAACAGAAAGACAGGCAAAGGATTTGAATGGGCAATTTATAAAAAGGAAAGTGTATAAAGAGAAGCTAGACTATATGAGTAAACAGAGAAAGACAAATTAAACCAAACTTAACATATAATTTTTATCTTCCATCTCAGCAGAAGTTAAAAATATAAACTTGGTATTTAGATATTAGGAAAACATATACGCTTACACTGTTTATGTGAGTAAATGTTGTTGGAGTCTTTTAGGAAAGTGATTTTGCAGTACATATTAAAATTAAAAATCTGTATACCTTTTGACCACACCAGACCTGCTTTCAGGTATCTATGCTAGAGAATATCAGCAAAAATGCTCACATTTGTAAGTATTGAAGGTTTATTACTGCATTAAAAATTTGAATGTCCATCAAAGTGGAAATAGCAAAATAAAAAGTGATATATCCAACAAAAAATGAATACAAGGGTTAAATAAAATAAGTTATGGTGACATATGGGAAAAAGTTTAAAACATGTTAAAAAAATAAAAGCAGCGTGAAAATTTTTATTAGTGATACATTCATGTAAGAAAATGGAAAAATCAGGTATATTTCTTTGTATGCATGTACTCATATTTGCAAATGCATAGAGAAAAGTTCAGACCATTTCAAAGTGGTGAATGATTACTTTTGGAGAGGACGTAGACTTCCCCTGGAGGACAAGCAGGGTCAGGTAGAACTTTAACATTCGCAACAAAAATGTGCTACATGTGTGATTACACATGATTTACAAAAGAATTTAAAATATAATAAAATGAATGTTAGAGGTAATCTTTAAGATAATATCAATGATAGCTGGATATACTAATCCTCAAAGAGCCTATGAAAGCATTTATTGTCATTAAACAATATTTATCATGTTAAAGGTAGTTCTCTATAGTAATTGATTACTCACGTCTAAATGTCTGTTCAAACAATAATTATGAAGTCTT
Source organism: Dama dama (assembly GCF_033118175.1). NCBI lineage: Eukaryota > Metazoa > Chordata > Mammalia > Artiodactyla > Cervidae > Dama > Dama dama. The sequence goes on from NC_083689.1 coordinate 110,460,005, forward strand.
TGCTATGGTTGTGAACTTCTAAGATGACACATAGAATTATGTCTTTCAGATAATAAATCAGACAAATTTCAACACAGGGCATGTTGACTTTATCATTTATAATAATAATTAGCCAATTTGAGCTGATATGATAATATGCATATGAGAACTGTAATCAATGTCTCTGAGAAGTAAATATTTTATTGGTGGCAATAGCTTCTATACAATTTAAGTTGCATTTCATTTTTAGGAAGCTACGTATAAGCTATTCTCAAATGACATATAATTTAAAATGCATTCACCTTTATGGTGTTTATTTTTAAATTTTAATATGTGTGTGTTTGAATTATATAACTAAGTAAAGATTACTATAATTCTGGAAAGATTACCTATAAATGTTGGCACCATAAATATAATTACATGACTGTTACTTCATTATTGTCCATATTTAGTACCTACATGAAAATGGGATTGTCCATCGTGATCTCAAACCAGAGAATCTTCTCTATGCAACTCCAGCACCAGATGCGCCACTCAAAATTGGTAAGGGTATTTCTTGATGTCTTTTTATCCCTGTTCCCAAAGCAGAAGAGATTTATTACGTGGAATTTGTAAATATTGCTCTGTCCGGCTTTGTCTCCATTCAGTTTCCTCAAATAACAAAACCTGTAAAGGAATGATACATTGTTTTGGAAGTCTGTACTCCTTCCTAGAATATTAGCTTGAATTAATGTGTGCAAGTTGGTACTTTATAGCTGGACACACAAAGGAATCACAGCCCTTGGAAAAGACAGGGGCTTCAGGAGCTGACCTTGTATTTTGAAGATAAGTTTATTATAGAAGAAAATCACAGATTATGTAACATTTCCTTTTGGTTATCGACTTTTATCACAAGTTAGTTGGAGCTTCATTTTAGATAGTGAAGAACTCTGACACAAAATGCTTAGAACATATCCGTGTACTCTGGCTCTGAGTCATTTGTTTATATGAACAGAGATGAATTGAGATCTCTATTTCTCAACGTGCAGGCCACAGAACGCCGGTCCTCAGTGAACAAGGGGGGTGAACCCCTTGCGGGGATGAGTATGGAGGTGCTGGGTTTGGTCAAGGAAGTCAGGGAACGCTGAGTCAGCTAAGCAAGGCTTCATTTCTGCAGGGCTTTCAGAAAGTTGTAAGTGCTAATGTGTGGACTTAACATCTAAATTAATGTCTGTAAGGCTCTTCCCAAGCCTTATTTAACTCTGGAAACCTTGATTTGTATTTTTTTTTCCCCCAGTAAGAACTTGAAGAACTACAGAGATGATTTGGAAAGTTCTGATCTACCCAGAGAGATCAGTAAATCAGCATTTTAGAAAAAAAATGTATATTAAATTTTACTTTCCTTGTCCCATACAAAGCAAATCTTTGTTTACAAAAATAATTATAAAGTCTAGTTTAGATGAAATCTCCTTTGGAGAATCTGTTCTACATCCTCTGAAGGGCACTGCTCTCTTGGCGCTGTCCTTTATAATGCTAATCTAATGAGTTCACTGCATTTATGTTAAGGTATTTGAAAATTAAGTTGTACATATCACGGGAAAGCTCAGACAACATAATATACTTTATGAATACCAGAACCTAAAGAAAAAATGCTGACGTCCTGCTGGGCCACCAGCCTGTTTTCTTGGTCACTCCTGAAAGGCAGCAAGCAGCAGGAGGCTTCTGTTTGTTGCTTCCTTTAACAGCATTTTCAAAGATTTTATCCTTAAAGAGATTTCTTTAAATGGATGGATAGATACTAATTTAGCCGGGAGAGCCTTCCTTTCTGAAGGACTTCCTGCTGCTGCTTCTGATAAAGATCAGCACTCCATGGAAATTCGGGTTTATCTTTGAAGTCTAAAATGGCATCAGTTCTCCACCTGCCTCTCTTGAAGAATGCCCTTGAACTGTTTCTTCATGTTTCCTGGGTGAGAGAGATATAGCCCAGCAAATAGAGTATAATGATAGCAACTTTTGATCATGTTTCATCTAGGTAATATTCTGAGAAATAAATAAAAAGGATTTTTGCACAAAGTTACATGTTCCTCAAATGAGAGTAAATTCTTGTCCATCAAATACACTAAAGAATGAAACTATTTATTTTGAAGCAGAATAAACCTTTGATATTTCTGCTCATTTTCTTGACATTTAAGAAAGTCTAATTTTTTTATTTTAATTTCCTCCAATGGATTGAAAGTTCTGATTTTACTAGTAATTCTATGCTGTCCTTTAGAGTTAGTTTCAAATCTTAGAATTAACATTATACAAAATAGATCCATTGCATCTATTATTTCCAGAAGAAATAGCTTATTTACTAAAAGCTAATTACAGAGAAAAGATAAATATTGGAGTCATGGGGTAAATTTTTTTCCAATTTAAAGCCAGACTTAAATTATTATTTAGTTCTTTTAGTTTACTCTCCCCAGTGACTGTCCTCTGTATCCACCCCAATATCAAATACCAAAACAAACAAGTTTTGCTTTGAATAATAAAATAGTAATCTGTTATCTTATAAAAGCTGAGAAAATACTCATTTCATTAATTTTTTTTCTTGTCTTCTAGCTGATTTTGGACTCTCCAAAATCGTGGAACATCAAGTACTCATGAAGACAGTATGTGGAACCCCAGGATACTGCGGTATGTTCTTTAATACTGATATTCTACTTGTGTTGTATTAAAAGTCCTAATATCTCTATGTGAAGCACAATTTGATTATGAGTCTCCATGAGGAAGGCATTTATAAATGACACTCAGACTACCTCTTGTTCTGCATGAGGGGTTCAATTATGTTGATTTTAGGGCACCACTGCAGGACAGGAGGGAGGGGGGACCCAGGAGAAGGAGCAGGGGCACTGCGCCTGGGACCAGGAGAGGGGACAGGAGCTCTGAGCCTGGGGAGCAAGAGAGGGGACAGGAGCTCTGAGCCTGGGGACCAGGAGAGGGGACAGGAGCTCTGTGTCTGGGGGACCAGGAGAGGGGACAGGAGCTCTGCACCTGGGGACCAGGAGAGGGAACAGGAGCTATGTGTCTGGGCACCAGGGGAGGGGACAGGAGCTCTGTGTCTGGGGACCAGGAGAGGGGACAGGAGCTCTGCACCTGGGGACCAGGAGAGGGGACAGGAGCTCTGAGCCTGGGGACCAGGAGAGGGGACAGGAGCTCTGTGTCTGGGGGACCAGGGGAGGGGACAGGAGCTCTGTGTCTGGGGGACCAGGGGAGGGGACAGGAGCTCTGTGTCTGGGGACCAGGAGACGGGACAGGAGCTCTGTGTCTGGGGGACCAGGGGAGGGGACAGGAGCTCTGTGTCTGGGGACCAGGAGAGGGGACAGGAGCTCTGAGCCTGGGGACCAGGAGAGGGGACAGGAGCTCTGTGTCTGGGGACCAGGAGAGGGGACAGGAGCTCTGAGCCTGGGGACCAGGAGAGGGGACAGGAGCTCTGTGTCTGGGGGACCAGGGGAGGGGACAGGAGCTCTGTGTCTGGGGACCAGGAGAGGGGACAGGAGCTCTGTGTCTGGGGGACCAGGGGAGGGGACAGGAGCTCTGTGTCTGGGGGACCAGGGGAGGGGACTGGAGCTCTGTGTCTGGGGGACCAGGGGAGGGGACAGGAGCTCTGTGTCTGGGGACCAGGAGAGGGGACAGGAGCTCTGTGTCTGGGGGACCAGGGGAGGGGACAGGAGCTCTGTGTCTGGGGACCAGGAGAGGGGACAGGAGCTCTGTGTCTGGGGACCAGGGGAGGGGACAGGAGCTCTGTGTCTGGGGACCAGGAGAGGGGACAGGAGCTCTGTGTCTGGGGACCAGGAGAGGGGAAAGGAGCTCTGCACCTGGGGACCAGGAGGAGGGAGAGGAGCTCTGCGCCTGGGGACCAGGAGAGGGGACAGGAGCTCTGCGCCTGGGGACCAGGAGAGGGGACAGGAGCTCTGTGTCTGGGGACCAGGAGAGGGGACAGGAGCTCTGTGTCTGGGGACCAGGAGAGGGGACAGGAGCTCTGCGTCTGGGGACCAGGAGAGGGGACAGGAGCTCTGCGCCTGGGGACCAGGAGAGGGGACAGGAGCTCTGTGTCTGGGGACCAGGAGAGGGGACAGGAGCTCTGCACCTGGGGACCAGGAGAGGGGACAGGAGCTCTGTGTCTGGGGACCAGGAGAGGGGACAGGAGCTCTGCACCTGGGGACCAGGAGAGGGGACAGGAGCTCTGAGCCTGGGGACCGGGAGAGGGGACAGGAGCTCTGCACCTGGGGACCAGGAGAGGGGACAGGAGCTCTGTGTCTGGGGACCAGGAGACGGGACAGGAGCTCTGAGCCTGGGGACCAGGAGAGGGGACAGGAGCTCTGAGCCTGGGGACCGGGAGAGGGGACAGGAGCTCTGCACCTGGGGACCAGGAGAGGGGACAGGAGCTCTGTGTCTGGGGACCAGGAGACGGGACAGGAGCTCTGAGCCTGGGGACCAGGAGAGGGGACAGGAGCTCTGCACCTGGGGACCAGGAGAGGGGACAGGAGCTCTGCACCTGGGGACCAGGAGAGGGGAGAGGAGCTCTGTGTCTGGGGACCAGGAGAGGGGACAGGAGCTCTGCACCTGGGGACCAGGAGAGGGGACAGGAGCTCTGAGCCTGGGGACCAGGAGAGGGGACAGGAGCTCTGCGTCTGGGGACCAGGAGAGGGGACAGGAGCTCTGCACCTGGGGACCAGGAGAGGGGACAGGAGCTCTGTGTCTGGGGACCAGGAGAGGGGACAGGAGCTCTGCACCTGGGGACCTGGAGAGGGGACAGGAGCTCTGAGCCTGGGGACCAGGAGAGGGGACAGGAGCTCTGCACCTGGGGACCAGGAGAGGGGACAGGAGCTCTGTGTCTGGGGACCAGGAGAGGGGACAGGAGCTCTGTGTCTGGGGGACCAGGAGGAGGGACAGTAGCTCTGTGCCTGGGGACCAGGAGGAGGGACAGGAGCTCTGTGCCTGGGGACCAGGAGGAGGGACAGGCGCTCTGTGTCTGGGGACCAGGAGAGGGGACAGGAGCTCTGCGCCTGGGGACCAGGAGACGGGACAGGAGCTCTGTGTCTGGGGGACCAGGAGAGGGGACAGGAGCTCTGCGCCTGGGGACCAGGAGAGGGGACAGGAGCTCTGTGTCTGGGGACCAGGAGAGGGGACAGGAGCTCTGTGTCTGGAGACCAGGAGACGGGACAGGAGCTCTGTGTCTGGGGACCAGGAGAGGGGACAGGAGCTATGCACCTGGGGACCCAGGAGGAGGGAGAGGAGCTCTGAGCCTGGGGGACCAGGAGAGGGGACAGGAGCTCTGAGCCTGGGGGACCAGGAGAGGGGACAGGAGCTCTGAGCCTGGGGACCAGGAGGAGGAAGAGGAGCTCTGAGCCTGGGGGACCAGGAGAGGGGACAGGAGCTCTGCGCCTGGGGACCAGGAGAGGGGACAGGAGCTCTGTGTCTGGGGGACCAGGGGAGGGGACAGGAGCTCTGTGTCTGGGGACCAGGGGAGGGGACAGGAGCTCTGTGTCTGGGGACCAGGAGAGGGGACAGGAGCTCTGTGTCTGGGGACCAGGGGAGGGGACAGGAGCTCTGTGTCTGGGGGACCAGGGGAGGGGACAGGAGCTCTGTGTCTGGGGACCAGGAGAGGGGACAGGAGCTCTGAGCCTGGGGACCAGGAGAGGGGACAGGAGCTCTGTGTCTGGGGACCAGGAGAGGGGACAGGAGCTCTGAGCCTGGGGACCAGGAGAGGGGACAGGAGCTCTGTGTCTGGGGGACCAGGGGAGGGGACAGGAGCTCTGTGTCTGGGGACCAGGAGAGGGGACAGGAGCTCTGTGTCTGGGGGACCAGGGGAGGGGACAGGAGCTCTGTGTCTGGGGGACCAGGGGAGGGGACAGGAGCTCTGTGTCTGGGGGACCAGGGGAGGGGACTGGAGCTCTGTGTCTGGGGACCAGGAGAGGGGACAGGAGCTCTGTGTCTGGGGGACCAGGGGAGGGGACAGGAGCTCTGTGTCTGGGGACCAGGAGAGGGGACAGGAGCTCTGTGTCTGGGGACCAGGGGAGGGGACAGGAGCTCTGTGTCTGGGGGACCATGGGAGGGGACAGGAGCTCTGTGTCTGAGGACCAGGAGAGGGGACAGGAGCTCTGTGTCTGGGGAACCAGGGGAGGGGACAGGAGCTCTGTGTCTGGGGACCAGGAGAGGGGACAGGAGCTCTGTGTCTGGGGGACCAGGGGAGGGGACAGGAGCTCTGTGTCTGGGGGACCAGGGGAGGGGACAGGAGCTCTGTGTCTGGGGGACCAGGGGAGGGGACAGGAGCTCTGTGTCTGGGGACCAGGAGAGGGGACAGGAGCTCTGTGTCTGGGGGACCAGGGGAGGGGACAGGAGCTCTGTGTCTGGGGACCAGGAGAGGGGACAGGAGCTCTGTGTCTGGGGACCAGGAGAGGGGACAGGAGCTCTGCGTCTGGGGACCAGGAGAGGGGACAGGAGCTCTGCGCCTGGGGACCAGGAGAGGGGACAGGAGCTCTGTGTCTGGGGACCAGGAGAGGGGACAGGAGCTCTGCACCTGGGGACCAGGAGAGGGGACAGGAGCTCTGTGTCTGGGGACCAGGAGAGGGGACAGGAGCTCTGCACCTGGGGACCAGGAGAGGGGACAGGAGCTCTGAGCCTGGGGACCGGGAGAGGGGACAGGAGCTCTGCACCTGGGGACCAGGAGAGGGGACAGGAGCTCTGTGTCTGGGGACCAGGAGACGGGACAGGAGCTCTGAGCCTGGGGACCAGGAGAGGGGACAGGAGCTCTGCACCTGGGGACCAGGAGAGGGGACAGGAGCTCTGCACCTGGGGACCAGGAGAGGGGACAGGAGCTCTGTGTCTGGGGACCAGGAGAGGGGACAGGAGCTCTGCACCTGGGGACCAGGAGAGGGGACAGGAGCTCTGAGCCTGGGGACCAGGAGAGGGGACAGGAGCTCTGCGTCTGGGGACCAGGAGAGGGGACAGGAGCTCTGCACCTGGGGACCAGGAGAGGGGACAGGAGCTCTGTGTCTGGGGACCCGGAGAGGGGACAGGAGCTCTGCACCTGGGGACCTGGAGAGGGGACAGGAGCTCTGAGCCTGGGGACCAGGAGAGGGGACAGGAGCTCTGCACCTGGGGACCAGGAGAGGGGACAGGAGCTCTGTGTCTGGGGACCAGGAGACGGGACAGGAGCTCTGTGTCTGGGGGACCAGGAGGAGGGACAGTAGCTCTGTGCCTGGGGACCAGGAGGAGGGACAGGAGCTCTGAGCCTGGGGACCAGGGGAGGGGACAGGAGCTCTGTGCCTGGGGACCAGGAGAGGGGACAGGAGCTCTGTGTCTGGGGGACCAGGAGGAGGGACAGGCGCTCTGTGTCTTGGGACCAGGAGAGGGGACAGGAGCTCTGCGCCTGGGGACCAGGAGACGGGACAGGAGCTCTGTGTCTGGGGGACCAGGAGAGGGGACAGGAGCTCTGCGCCTGGGGACCAGGAGAGGGGACAGGAGCTCTGTGTCTGGGGACCAGGAGACGGGACAGGAGCTCTGTGTCTGGGGACCAGGAGACGGGACAGGAGCTCTGTGTCTGGGGACCAGGAGAGGGGACAGGAGCTATGCACCTGGGGACCCAGGAGGAGGGAGAGGAGCTCTGAGCCTGGGGGACCAGGAGAGGGGACAGGAGCTCTGCGCCTGGGGGACCAGGAGAGGGGACAGGAGCTCTGCACCTGGGGACCAGGAGAGGGGACAGGAGCTCTGTGTCTGGGGACCAGGAGAGGGGACAGGAGCACTGCGCCTGGGGACCAGGAGAGGGGACAGGAGCTCTGTGTCTGGGGGACCAGGAGAGGGGACAGGAGCTCTGAGCCTGGGGACCAGGAGAGGGGACAGGAGCTCTGTTTCTGGGTGACCAGGAGAGGGGACAGGAGCTCTGCGCCTGGGGGACCAGGAGTAGGGACAGGAGCTCTGTGCCTGGGGACCAGGAGAGGGGACAGGAGCTCTGTGTCTGGGGACCAGGAGAGGGGACAGGAGCTCTGCGCCTGGGGACCAGGAGAGGGGACAGGAGCTCTGCGCCTGGGAGACCAGGAGAGGGGACAGGAGCTCTGAGCCTGGGGACCAGGAGGAGGGGACAGGAGCTCTGTGTCTGGGGACCAGGAGAGGGGACAGGAGCTCTGCACCTGGGGACCAGGAGAGGGGACAGGAGCTCTGTGTCTGGGGACCAGGAAAGGGGACAGGAGCTCTGCACCTGGGGACCAGGAGAGGGGACAGGAGCTCTGAGCCTGGGACCAGGAGGAGGGACAGGAGCTCTGAGCCTGTGGACCAGGAGAGGGGACAGGTGCTCTGTGTCTGGGGGACCAGGGGAGGGGACAGGAGCTCTGTGTCTGGGGGACCATGGGAGGGGACAGGAGCTCTGTTTCTGGGGACCAGGGGAGGGGACAGGAGCTCTGTGTCTGGGGGACCAGGGGAGGGGACAGGAGCTCTGCACCTGGGGACCAGGAGGAGGGAGAGGAGCTCTGAGCCTGGGGGACCAGGAGAGGGGACAGGAGCTCTGCGCCTGGGGACCAGGAGAGGGGACAGGAGCTCTGCACATGGGGACCAGGAGAGGGGACAGGAGCTCTGCACATGGGGACCAGGAGAGGGGACAGGAGCTCTGTGTCTGGGGACCAGGAGAGGGGACAGGAGCTCTGTGTCTGGGGACCAGGAGAGGGGACAGGAGCTCTGTGTCTGGGGACCAGCAGGAAGGAGAGGAGCTCTGAGCCTGGGGGACCAGGAGGAGGGACAGGAGCTCTGTTTCTGGGGGACCAGGAGAGGGCACAGGAGCTCTGTGTCTGGGGGACCAGGAGAGGGGACAGGAGCTCTGTGTCTGGGGGACCAGGAGAGGGGACAGGAGCTCTGTGTCTGGGGACCAGCAGGAGGGAGAGGAGCTCTGAGCCTGGGGGACCAGGAGGAGGGACAGGAGCTCTGTGTCTGGGGACCAGGAGAGGGGACAGGAGCTCTGTGTCTGGGGGACCAGGAGAGGGGACAAGAGCTCTGTGTCTGGGGACCAGGAGGAGGGAGAGGAGCTCTGAGCTTGGGGACCAGGAGGAGGGACAGGAGCTCTGTGCCTGGGGACCAGGAGAGGGGACAGGAGCTCTGTGTCTGGGGGACCAGGAGGAGGGACAGGAGCTCTGTGTCTGGGGACCAGGAGAGGGGACAGGAGCTCTGCGCCTGGGGACCAGGAGAGCGGACAGGAGCTCTGTGTCTGGGGGACCAGGAGAGGGGACAGGAGCTCTGCGCCTGGGGACCAGGAGAGGGGACAGGAGCTCTGTGTCTGGGGACCAGGAGAGGGGACAGGAGCTCTGTGTCTGGGGAACAGGAGAGGGGACAGGAGCTCTGTGTCTGGGGACCAGGAGAGGGGACAGGAGCTATGCACCTGGGGACCCAGGAGGAGGGAGAGGAGCTCTGAGCCTGGGGGACCAGGAGAGGGGACAGGAGCTCTGCGCCTGGGGGACCAGGAGAGGGGACAGGAGCTCTGCACCTGGGGACCAGGAGAGGGGACAGGAGCTCTGTGTCTGGGGACCAGGAGAGGGGACAGGAACTCTGTGTCTGGGGACCAGGAGAGGGGACAGGAGCTCTGTGTCTGGGGGACCAGGGGAGGGGACAGGAGCTCTGTGTCTGGGGACCAGCAGGAGGGAGAGGAGCTCTTAGCCTGGGGGACCAGGAGGAGGGACAGGAGCTCTGTGTCTGGGGACCAGGAGAGGGGACAGGAGCTCTGTTTCTGGGGGACCAGGAGAGGGGACAGGAGCTCTGTGTTTGAGGACCAGGAGAGGGGACAGGAGCTCTGTGTCTGGGGACCAGGAGAGGGGACAGGAGCTCTGTGTCTGGGGACCAGGAGGAGGGAGAGGAGCTCTCTGTCTGGGGACCAGGAGAGGGGACAGGAGCTCTGTGTCTGGGGACCAGGAGAGGGGACAGGAGCTCTGCACCTGGGGACCAGGAGGAGGGACAGGAGCTCTGTGTCTGGGGGACCAGGGGAGGGGACAGGAGCTCTGCGCCTGGGGACCAGGAGAGGGGACAGGAGCTCTGTGTCTGGGGACCAGGAGAGGGGACAGGAGTTCTGCACCTGGGGACCAGGAGGAGGGAGAGGAGCTCTGTGTCTGGGACCAGGAGAGGGGACAGGAGCTCTGTGTCTGGGGGACCAGGAGAGGGGACAGGAGCTCTGCACCTGGGGACCAGGAGGAGGGACAGGAGCTCTGTGTCTGGGGGACCAGGGGAGGGGACAGGAGCTCTGCGCCTGGGGACCAGGAGAGGGGACAGGAGCTCTGTGTCTGGGGACCAGGAGAGGGGACAGGAGCTCTGTGTCTGGGGACCAGGGGAGGGGACAGGAGCTCTGCACCTGGGAACCAGGAGAGGGGACAGGAGCTCTGTGTCTGGGGGACCAGGAGAGGGGACAGGAGCTCTGCACCTGGAGACCAGGAGGAGGGACAGGAGCTCTGTGTCTGGGGGAGCCAGGAGGAAGGAAGAGGAGCTCTGCGCCTACCTTTCAGGAAGCAGCTGCTCTTATCCCCACTCAGGAGTAGAAACAGAGTCTCCAGGGAAAAGGACAGGGAAATAGCTTTGTGATTAGGATAAAGCCAGGAACCCTCTGTCACTTTACTCACCTGCTTTTTGTTAGGCAGGTGTGTGAGCAGACGTGTCATTCATTCCAATGGTGTGCAGGACTACAGTGAGCGAGGGTGGCCCCTCGTTCTCATTGATGGCCCTGGTCTAGCCTCACTAGGAGAAGGCTGTAGGTGGGGTTTCCCAGCCAGAGTCCCCAGAGATGACACAGTCCTCGCATCCTTGCCCATCCTCCCAGCCTCCCAGAACAGGCTGAAGGCACCCTGGGGTACAGGCCACAGTTGGAGGCAGAACAATAGAGTTTGATCCAAGACGGCATGACGCTCGCCACCCCCCCCCCTTTTTTTTCTTGATGACTCTCTTAATCTGGCAGCAACCTAAAAGCCAATAAAGACTGTAAAAATTATCAAGAATTTCTCAAGTTTTTCTGACTCATGAATACATCACAAATTAAATAAAATCTGTGTTACAAAGAAGAGAGACAAGATTTCAGGTTACCAGTCATAAAACTAGGTATCATTTTCTTTTAGGACCATCAATTTTTTTATACAAATCTTCCTTCACTTACTCATATCTTCAGCAAAATCACCTGCTATATTCAAGTCAGTGCTTGGCACCAGGAAGATGCATTTTCTTGACCCCTTCCCCACCCTCATGGGCTCAGAATCTGTAAGGGAACGGATGTGAAACCAAACACATACACCTCGAGGAATGCCATGTTGTGCTCGTGGAAAGGCCGTTATGGAAACATAGGAGAAGGGTGGTTTTAGCGTTATCTGTCTTATTCTTCTATGGGATTTATGTTTCTTAGTCACTTCATCTCATAAGTAGACACATAAGAACTACATTACTAACTCATTTTAACAACTTTTGAATTCACAGAGATGAGACAAGCAGTGCACTAAGAAAGCCACTGAAGGAAACGTATGATTAAATTCACAGAATTTTAGTGCTAGAAGGAACTTTAGTATTCATCACATTCTCATTTTACTAAGGTCAAAAGAGTATGACTTCCTCAAGATTCCACGTTTAGTTACTAGAGGATCAGGGATGAGAATCCCAGTATGCAAGGTCCTAAAAACAGAATTACAGAAGGAGGAGCTAACCCACTCCAGTGCCCTTGCTGGGGTAATCCCATGGACAGAGGAGTCTGGCAGGCTGTGGTCCATGGGGTCACCAAGAGTCAGACACAGCTGAACACACATGCTTCACACGAATCAAAAAAGCACCGTAGACAAACCACTATAGTTTCCCTTCATAGCAGTATATATCGTTGACAGCTTTCAGTTTAAAATGTTCTCTGTTTTAATTTTTGAAATCTCAGAAGTGTTGGTCATTGTAAGAAGTGAAAATCCAAGCATTGTTACTTGGTCGCTCAGTCATGTCTGACTCTCTGCCACCCTATGGATGGCAGCACAGAAAGACAGGAAATGTCCTTCACCGTCTCCCAGAGCTCGCTCAGACTCATACATCTCAAGTCGGTGATGCCATCCAACCATCTCATCCTCTGTCCCCCGCTACCCCCCTGCTCTCAATCTTTCCCCACATCAGGGTCTTTCCAATAAGTCGGTTCCTCACATCAGGTGGCCAAAGTATTGGAGTTTCAGCTTCAGCATCAGTTCTTCCAGTGAATATTCTGGGTTGATTTCCTTTAGGATGGACTGGTTTGGTCTCCTTGTGGTCCAAGAGGACTCTGAAGAGTCTTTTCCAACACCACAGTTCAAAAGCATCATTTCTTCAGTGCTCAACATTCTTTATGGTCCAACTCTTATATCCATGCATAACTACTGGAAAAACCATAGCTTTGACTATATGGACCTTTGTCGGCAAAATGATGTCTCTGCTTTTTAATATGCTGTCTAGGTTTGTCATAGCTTTTCTTCCAAGGAGCAAGCATCTTTTAATTTCATGGCTGCAGTCACCATCCACAGTGATTTTGGAGCCCAGGAAAATAAAATCTGTCACTATTTCCACTTTCTCCAAATAAGACAGATGTCGATTTCTCTGATAGACTGGAGATCTGGAGGTAGGCGGTCCAGGTGGGTTCCACAGCTGTGGCTCCGCAGGTGTGGTGGATCTCAGTGTCAGGGATTCAGACTTTTTCTGTCTTACTCTACCATTCCTGAGTATGTTTCCTCACAGTCCAAAATGACTGCTTGAAATCAGTCATTACATCTGCATTCTACACAACCAGAAGAAATAAACACCAAGAAAGCACATTTTCATGTTAAACGGACTTCCGGAAGCCCCACGCGTCACTTCCACCTGTATGTTATTTGCCAGTACTTCACTCCAGCTGCTGAAGACCAGAGAAGCTGCCACTGTGTCCCTTACGGGACGTACCGCGGCCCCGCATGAACTCAGGGTCTGTTAGCAGGGTGAGCGCTGCACCAGACAACCATCTCCACCACAGGCTTATGAGTGAGATGTTCATTCTCAGAAAAAATGTGGACACCATCACAGTATGTTCCCTTTAGCCATCCTCTTCTGTTTTTATATTTTCCTTAGAACTGTTACCTGACAACCTGTCCATCACCCTTCCCTTCTAATCGTGCCATTGAACTTTTCCTTTCTCTAATTCATATGTCCTTATTTGACCTCATCCTGAATTTCTTTCCTGCTTCCAGATCTCCAACAACATGGGGAAAAGAAGAACCCTGAATTCAGCACTATATACCAAGTGGGGTGGCCCATTTTTGACCATTAATTGCTGACCAGTTGACAGAAGCATTGAAAGAGGATTGAGGAAAGAATGAGACAACAAATTAAGGGTTTCCCACAATAGTAAAGCTGGTGGGCAACTTAGTAATTGTTGTCTAATACTGAATACTAAGTATAACAGGGAGATAGGTAGGTTGGAGAAATCCTCAGAGAATTGAGCAGCCTGAAATGGAAGGATCAGGGAGAAATTACCCTAGTGGTCTCTCAGGGTCCCTTCCGTGACTGAGATAGCAGAGTCCTTTCAACAGCTTATTAATAATAGTGATAAGAGCAAGTCTTTCTTGTGACAGTACAAAATGGTCATTCTCAATCAGTCAGTTCAGTCGCTTAGTCGTATCCAACTCTTTCGACTCCATGGACTGCAGCACGCCAGACCTCCCTGTCCATCACCAGCTCCCAGTGTTTACTCAAACTCATGTCCATTGAGTTGGTGATGCCATCCAACCATCTCATCATATTGGGCACCTTCCTACCTGACGTTTTGTCAGAGCTCTCCATCATGACCCTCCTGTCTTGGGTGGCCCTCCGGGGCATGGCTCCTAGTTTCATTGAGTTAGACAAGGCTGTGGTTCATATGATTAGATTGGTTAGTTTTCTGTGATTGTGGTTTTCAGTCTGGTTATTCTGTGAATGAATGATTGACTCATATTGATTCACTATGAATGAATGGTTTATTCACTGATAAAATGAACATTGAATGTGTTAACAGACTCCATGTTGTCACCAAGATTATGAGTGAACACAGTATGATCTTGCCGTTTAAGGATCTCACAGGCTATAAAAGAAGAAAGACCTGTACAGGATAAATCAGAATTTGTTGTGATAAATTACATACTTATCTGAGCCTAAGGCTCAAGGATGCAGAGGGGAGGGAATAGTTAATCCTCCTTAGGTGGGCCTTTGCGGAGGGGGGACACTGGAGAATTAGTAGGAGTTCGGCGAGTGAAGAGGCGGCCACAGGCCTTTGTCAGCAAGCACAGGCCGTGGCAGGGTTGGGCGTGGCAGCGTCTGGCAGCTTCGGGGACCGTTTGCTTCTTGGTCACTTTGCTCGACTACTGCATGGAGTCTCTGGTACCCAGAAAGCAGATGGACTTGGAAAAGTAGGATGCACCAAATTTTAAAAGAATCTGTGCACTAGGCTAAGGGATTGAAACTCGCTTTGGTGGATAATATTGACCCAACAAAGGTTCCTCATCAGAGCAATTATATTTTAAAATCAAGTCTATTTTATCCATATATTGATGGTGACATTATGATAGATGGATCTGAGAGAGAAGAGCGATCAAAGAAGACAAATTAGAAAGCTGTTGTAGGTGCTCTTTCCTGTCAATCCAGTCATTTATTTTTTAACATAAAATTATTATAAAAACACTATTTCAAACTCTTGCTTTGCCATCTTATAAGACAATGCTCTTAAGGCGATGCTGTCTCATAAGAGAGGCTTGTTTTCCATTTGTTTTTTCCCCTGCAGGTATCCATATCAGCCTTGAGGCTGTGTAATGGGGTAAAAGGGAACTGAGTGGTTGAACGAGATCGAGGTAATCCATCCACTGTGCTAGAGGTAGAGGCTCCCTAGGAAGGTGTGATTTGCTGAGCCACACGGCAGGAGAAGGATGCAGCAAGGACACTGCAGGAGGGGGTCAGAGAGAAAATAAACGTGCTTTCGGGCTCTGAAGTGCTAACTTACACTGGAATTATAGAGGCCAAGGCAGGCTTAGAAATAAAAAACAGGAGAGTTTGATGTACTTAATTTAAAAAGCAGGGTTCATAATATATATAAACAGACATGTATAGTCATACAGTCTCTTGATGCAAAAGAAATACAGTAGAATATTAACCCCAAGAGGGGGCAGGGGAGGGGTCACGATTCTAACGACCCGGTGATGCTGGGCACAGGCAGCAGGCGGCCTAGAGCAGAGAAAACGTGCAGGGATTTGAATTGTTTCAACTTAACGTAATAATATTTCTAGTTATCTTTCTCACAAAAAAAAATGAGACCATTTATAGGTAAGGCTGAAGCCCTCTTCCAGGATCACCCTCAATTCTAGCCCTTTCTCCCCACACCACATATAAGTACTGGTTTTTTTTTTTTTTTTTTTTTTTTTTTTTAAGTTCATTGCAAAAAGAAAGTCATCATTCTGAGTATCAGTTTTCCATGTAGGCCTTCTGAGAATATTTGGGTGAGGAGGGAACTGTCCATTTATAGAAAGAGCTGAAAATGAGATCTAAGTACAAGACTGGCGGAAATCACGGTCATGCTATGAAAAGCATGACTTTACACAGAGACTTTGCATTTAACTTGGACCGTGACAGAGAAGGGAGGGCTGAGCTTGCTTCGTGCTTGATGTGAGGACAATTTCGTCCTACGTGAATTATTCTTATGTACACTCTGTCTGATTTCCTGAAGGATTTTTCAATCACATCTTTGGAGAGAGTGGGTATTTATGCTATACCATGTGTCATTTGTTAGGAAATTAAAAAGGAAAGCTATCCAGTCAGCCTCACTCCAGAACCTTTGCCCCAGGCTATTAATAATAGAGGGTTCTCCTATAAAAGAATCTCAAAGGAAAAAAGATCACAGATATTGTTTGTTTAAGCAAATGCTCATTATTTCCTGGGAAATGTGCCCAGTTGAGACAGAACGCCAGGCCAGGAAACTAAAATTTGTGATCCAGATAAATGGAACCAAGGACTAATACTTTTAAGTTTCATTAGGTCCCATTTGTTTAGTTTTGCTTTTATTTCCAATATTCTGGGAGGTGGGTCATAGAGGATCTTGCTGTGGTTTATGTCAGAGAGTGTTTTGCCTATGTTCTCCTCTAGGAGTTTTATAGTTTCTGGTCTTACATTTAGATCTTTAATCCATTTTGAGTTTATTTTTGTGTATGGTGTTAGAAAGTGTTCTAGTTTCATTCTTTTACAAGTGGTTGACCAGCTTTCCCAGCACCACTTGTTAAAGAGGTTGTCTTTTTTCCATTGTATATCCTTGCCTCCTTTGTCAAAGATAAGGTATCCATAAGTTTGTGGATTTATCTCTGGGCTTTCTATTCTGTTCCATTGATCTATATTTCTGTCTTTGTGCCAGTACCATACTGTCTTGATGACTGTGGCTTTGTAGTAGAGTCTGAAGTCAGGCAGGTTGATTCCTCCAGTTCCATTCTTCTTTCTCAAGATTACTTTGGCTATTCGAGGTTTTTTGTATTTCCATACAAATTGTGAAAACCCTAAAGACTCTTCCAGAAAATTACTAGAGCTAATCAATGAATATAGTAAAGTTGCAGGATATAAAATTAACACACAAAAATCCCTTGCATTCCTATATACTAACAATGAAAAAACAGAAAGAGAAATTAAGGAAACAATACCATTCACCATTGCAACAAAAAGAATAAAATACTTAGGAGTATATCTACCTAAAGAAACAAAAGACCTGTACATAGAAAACTATAAAACACTGATGAAAGAAATCAAAGAGGACACAAACAGATGGCGAAACATACCGTGTTCATGGATTGGAAGAATCAATATTGTCAAAATGGCTATTCTACCCAAAGCAATCTATAGATTCAATGCAATCCCTATCAAGCTACCAATGGTATTTTTCACAGAACTAGGACTAATACTTTTAAATACTCCATGAAGTATTCAACATTGAAGAAATTCTCAAAATCTTGTTGGGAATAGAAATAGGTCTCAAAAAAAAATATCCAATGGGCATGGCTCCTGATAAATGTGCTACAATGTAACTATGCAATACTACTTCCAGAATATTTTAACTGGTTCAGATATTTAAGCTTGAAGTTTGTGGGTGCTCTGCAGATGGTGACTACAGCCATGAAATTAAAAGATGCTTGCTTCTTGGAAGAAAAGCTATGACTAACCTAGACAGCATATTAAAAAGCAGAGACGTTACTTTGCTGACAAAGGTCTTTCTAGTCAAAGCTATGGTTTTTCCAGTAGTCATGTATGAATGTGAGAGTTGGACTATAAAGAAAGCTGAGCGCTGAAGAATTGATGCTTTTGAACTGTGGTGTTGAAGAAGACTCTTGAGAGTCTCTTGGACTGCAAGGAGATCCAACCAGTCCATCCTAAAGGAAATCAGACCTGAATGTTCATTGGAAGGACTGATGCTGAAGCTGAAACTCCAATAATCTGGCCACCTGATGTGAAGAACTGACTCATTGGAAAAGATCCTGATGCTGAGAAAGATTGAAGGCGGGAGGAGAAGGGGTCGACAGAGGATGAGATGGTTGGATGGCATCACCAACTCAATGGACATGAGTTTGAGTAAACTCTGGGAGTTGGTGATGGACAGGGAGGCCTGGTGTGCTGCAGTCCATGGGGTCTCAAAGAGTCAGACATGACTGAGCGACTGAACTTAACTGAAATGTACCCATGCCCATCATAGACAAGAAATACAAGCTGTTAGAGTAGAAAAGAAACCAGTATGGAAGTGGTTAGATAAAAGAATGTTTCTGTCTAATATCAATTATCTAATTTATTCATAGGCTTAGTTACTTAAATTATGTATCTTCATATTTTATATTCCTGCTTGTGTATTTATCCACATTCTTGTTTTTTGAGATTGTATAAATAATTTTATTTGAGGGTTTAAGTTGAACTTTTTTGTTGATATTTTTGTTTTGTTTTGTTTTTCAGAAAATAGCAAAAATCAAACAGGAATAAAACTGAGTGCTTTAGAGAACAGTAAATGTTGCTATACTTTCTTCTCTGCTGCACAGTCAAAATAAACATGATTTAATAATTTTATACTAATTTTTATTTTACTTTTTGAAGGCATAATTAGCATCTGTTTTAATTTTAAACATTTATTTTGTTTCATAATCTTTTTAAAAATTATTTATTTTAATTGGAGGCTAATTACTTTACAGTATTGTAGTGGTTTTTGCCGTACACTGACATGAATCAGCCTCTGGTGTGCATGTGTCCCCATCCTGAGCCCCCTCCCACCCTCCTCCCCACCCCATCCCTCTGGGTTGTCCCAGTGCACCAGCTTTGAGTGCCCTGCTTCATGCATCAGACTTGGACTGGTCATCTATTTCACATATGGTAATATATTCAAGGTCCAGAAGCTATTAAGAAGGTATTTCCTCTTGGCATTTGCCAGGTCTCATTATTATAGGGATAATCCTACTTTGTTACCACATTGATATATTCTAAAGAAATAACATATTCCATTCACTGTACCAGAATTAGAATTTTTTCAGCAGTCTACAGTCAGAAGAGATTTCTGTCTACATGCAGACACATTACCATGAAAAATATTGGAAAATTTAAATGACATAAAAGATGTAAATCTAATAGTCTAAACGACAAACTTTCACAATAGTTTCATGTCTTTGTTCCTTTCTAGAAGACTAAATAGCTAAGGTGAAATAATTAGAGTATCCAATTACCTTGGTCCTCTAATCATGTAGGGAGTTATCTCGCCCGAGAACTAATTAAATACCCACAATGATGACTTTCTTTTTCAATGAACTTTAAAAAATAAAAAACACTGAGAAAAAAGTGTGTAGTACAATGTCGCCTCCACTGCCTGGAAGTCTCCCCGGCTGGCTGTTGTGTGCCCGGGATCCCCGGGCTCGTGGTCGGTGAGAAGCGGGCAGGAAAGCCTGAGGGAGAAGGCAAAGACGCCAGGCAGGCTGGCGCGAGCCCTGCGCCCCTTCTGCACAGCCCGGCTTCTGTCCCTGAGATGGGCTGTGCCCCCAGGCCAGCGCGGACTGCACCAGGCAGGCCCGCAGCGCCCGGTCCAGGGTCCAGACGAACAGGTGCCCGGGAAGGGGAGAGGCCGGCCACGAGCCGGGAGTGGTGAGCGGGTCTGTGGCCCGTCCTGGTGCTGGCCTTGCGGAGCACAGGGGCCCAGAGCTGTCTGGGAAGTTAAACTTCAGGAAAATGAGTCTCCCGGAGCCTCTGTATCGGTCTGATGCAGACCTAAAGAAAGGGTGTTCCGTGGAACTTTAGTCTTTTTTCATTTAGTTTTCACTAAGTTCTTATTATGCACTGGGCACTTTTCTAGGTGCTAGAGATACAGCAGTGAAAAAATTCTTTAAGGAAGGTAAATTTTAGACAGTAAACAGAATAAAAGTGTAAACAAGGCGAATTTCTGTGGAAGAACATAGAGCTGGGGAAGAGGACAGGAAGTGCTGGGAGCTGGGTTAGTATTTAAACAGGGTGAGCGGTGAAGGCTTCCCAGGAGAGGAGATCCCGGCTGTGGAGGGGGTCAGGGAGAGAGCATGCGGTACAGACAGCCGGGAAGGAACACTCCGGGGGCAGGGACTGAGCGCACCGGCCCGAGGCGAGCCCGCGGGGACGCGGCTGGCGGGCGAGTGCTGCAGGGGGACAGTGGGCCTGAGCCCGAGCCGCGCGGGAGCACAGAGCCGCCCTCAGCGGGACGCCTCCAGGCAGCAGGCGCGGGGCTGGCGGCCGTGAGGTGCCGCGAGATGCCCCGGCGGGTGTGTCTGAGGTTCAGAAGCCAGGCCGAGGCTGCCGGTGTCTGTGTGGGCTCCACTTAAAGTCACGAGACTGTCCTGCATCCCCGGAGCAGAAAAGGAAGTGATCCCACTGACGTCCCAGGCAGCATCGCCTTCAGGAGGCAGGGAGAAGAGAGGAGACCGCGTCACCATTCCGAAGGCCCAACAGCGGACCCTCCACATGGCAGAGCTAGGAATGAATAGCCGTGTAAGCCAGCGGTCTGGGGCTCAGCGCACAAAACTGTTCTAACACCCAGAGCTGTCAGCGGTATCAGGGGCTCATATTAGCAGCTGCCTCCCTCGCGTGGGAGATGGTCCCAGACCTGCCCGCGCCTCCCGCAGGGTCAGGGACAGAGGGGAGAGCCCTTCACACTTCCTCGTCACCCGTACGGTGTTAAATGGTATTCCCACAGATCCCTGTATGCTTTCTGTATGTGTCAACTAAGCTTCGAAGCAAGCACTTAACCAAGTATATTTTGACCTGAGATGGCTGATAAAATGGACGGCACCCCTCACTTCTCCTACCCCCTTCAGTTTAGAGACAGGCTTTTTAATCCATTTATGTGTAGTTGGAGGATAATTGCTTTACAGTGTTGCGTTGGTTCCCGCCGTGCATCAGCGCGCATCGGCCGTGGGTGTGCAGGGTCCCCGCCCACCCCGGGTTCTGGCCGAGCCGCGTGAGCGCTCCCCGCGCCGCAGCGGGGCCCCTCCGGCTCTCTCTTTTAGGTACCGGCTCTGTGCATGTTTCCTTGCTCCTGTCTCCTTTCAGCCCACCTCTCCCTCCTCTCTCTGCGTCCGTGGGTCTGGTCTCTGTCTGCCTTACAGACAATCATTTAATGTACTGGAAATCCTTACCTTCTTGGTCTCAGTATTGCAGATCATTCTCTGTGCCCTCTTCCTTATAATTTTAAGATACCACTTCAAGAACAGAACCAACCGTGCACGGGAATCGCCTGCTGTGAGGATTCGGCTCTATTATTGCCTATGTGAGGGTGGAGCGACGGGAGGAAAGGGGTCAGAGAGCTGATTGATGGCGCGTGGGTAGGAGATGCGCTTAAAATGCACCGTTTGGGCCCTCAACACCCACAGGATGTTCCATTTTAGAGTGTTTGCTACAGAAAGGATAAGCGTAAAATAAACAGTAAAAGTTTCAGAAAGAATTATTGCTGATAATTATCAGTGAGGTGTATAGTTCCTTTAGAGAAAAACACAGTTTTTGCCAACTTAACGCATGAGACAGTTTAAATGCTAAATCCATTACTTTGTATCTGCATCGTCATAAAAAAAAGAGATTCGTATATAATGTTACTATCAGGATGAGATAAGTAATTATATTGTGCCTTTTCCCACAAAAGTGGAAAGATAGCTTTTCAACAGTTGACACTCCTTTGCTATCCCTCAGCCAGCATCCATCACAGCTTTAAAGTGACCAGGAGATTCTGTATGGTTAAGATTTGGAACAAATAGTGATTACTGCAAGATGGGAGAACTCAAGGGAATCATAGAAAAGTGACTTCCATAGAAATGAAACTTTCACAGGGTGGTAAAAATAAGCCATGTTTCTTTTGTCTACTTCTGAAAGCACTAGGTGTTCTAGGGTATTTGATTTTCTCTTCAGGGTATCATTTAAAAAACAAAAAAGTCAAGTGAGGAAAATAAACAGGCTGTTTCTTCACCCATTTATAAGATTTATACAAAAAGAAATGTCATACAATTCACGTGGCAAGGAAGACTTCTTTAACAGCTGAAATGAAGAACAGTGAGAGTTGGATTGACTGATGTTTGAAGTGTAAAAGAGCCAAGGAAAATAGAAAGGATGCATTAGAACATAAAGAGCCTAACGCATATGTCTCAAAACATCCTTCAGACGTTTTTTCTTGCTTTACACTAGCAAGTGGTAAATAACTGGTGTCTGAAGCTCCAAACGCCTCCTGGCTCCTTCTCAGCCTTCCGCAGCAAGGCATGTATTGAAGTGACAGTGTTCTGAGGTTCACTGCAGTAAGCTGACACGGCTGCTCCTAGCCAGAGGCAACCCGTCTCCCCCCAGTCCCAGAAGCATTTCAGCTGTATCACAGTCTGATCTGGTCCGTATCTTTGTTATAGCATTCAGCATACTGAGCTCAGACATTACCTGTCTTCTCTATCGACAAAGCAAAAACTGCCCTTGACAAAGTTGAAAAAGTTGTTCCTGATTCTTGCCAAATGTACGTGACCCCGTAACAGAGGACCACACACGGTACTGATGCTCAGAAAAGCCCGCCGCCCTGGCCACCGTAGGAGCTGGTAAGCTCTGTGGGCCTGTAGGAGGCGCCCTGGAGGCACCTCCTGGGGTCCTCCTGGCCAAGCTGGGAAGCGGGAAGGAGCAGAGAAGGTCCAAACAGGCTCTTCTGCTTCCAGCAGATAAAAAACCCTCTCTCTCCTCCTGCTCAGTCTGCAGAGGCAGGGCTTAGAGGAGTTTCTAGATGCTGAGGGTGCCGTGGATTTCTGTGGCCCCAGGAGTCTCTGAATTCAAGATCAGCCTGTGCAGTGAGAGCCCCACTGTGTCTGTCCGTCTGCTGTGGGAGCGGCAGTACTGCTATAAAGTCAGATTCGGGCTTTAAGGTGAAAATAAATCTTTTCTATTTTTTAACTGAAGTATCATTGGTGGACTATATTGTATTAGTTTCAGGTGTACAACATGGTGATTCAAAATTTTTATACGTTATACTCCATTTATAATTATTAGAAAATATTGGCTGTGTTTCCTATATGTTTTGAATGGTTAAAATGAAAATTTAGGAGAGAATTTAAAAATAAATGAACAACAACAAAGCTCTGATGAAGTGGAACCCGCAGCATCCTTGAGCTGCCTGCGCGTGCCCGGGGGCCCGCGGTGCGGCAGGAGTCGCACCCACGCGGACCCCTCCCATCCGTGTCCCGGCTCCTCCCTGCCGCTCGGTCTCGTCGCTTTTGCTTTCTTCAGGGAGCCCTCTTCTCTGTTTCCTCAGCCACTACCTCTCCCCCTTTGCCTGGTTAGCTTCTCTAGATCTTTCACATTTGTTTAAACTTCGCTTTCTCTGAACACCTTGCTTGATCTTTCTGACCAGGTCAACCCTCTGTTATAGACACTCTCTCTGCAAACACTTCCGGTTACCACTCTATGTTTCCTCCTGCGGTTTTCTCGATCAGCACACGGTAAGCTCTGTGGTGGTGGAGACTTGTTCTCCGTAACTCCCCTTCATTCCCCAGCACCACCCACAGCACCTGTCAGAGCCTGTGTGCTTGACAAATACAGCTCATCATCTGTGGAATGAGTGAGTGGATAAACCTGTTGATTTCATTCGCCTGGTCTCCTTTCAATTTGGCTTTCTCAAAACAGTTAACAGTTTGAAAAAGCCTCCCGATAAAGAATGCTGCTCTGTTGTTTTAACTCTATAGGTAGGAAGGGATCATGCTCATCTAGGGCACCAACAAAATGAAGGTCAGTCAGTTCAGTTCAGTCACTCAGTCGTGTCCAACTCTTTGCAACCCCATGGACTGCAGCATGCTAGGCCTCCCTGTCCATCACCAACTCCTGAAGTTTACTCAAACTCATGTCCATTGAGTCAGTGATGCCATCCAACCCTCTCATCCTCTGTCGTCCCCTTCTCCTCCCACCTTCAATCATTCCCAGCATCAGGGTCTTTTCAAATGAGGATTCAAATGAGCTCTTCACATCAGGTGGCCAAAGGATTGGAGTTTCAGCTTCAGCATCAGGCCTTACAATGAACACCCAGGACTGATCTCCTTTAGGATGGACTGGTTAGATCTACTTGCTGTCCAAGGGACTCTCAAGAGTCTTCTCCAACATCACAGTTCAAAAGCATCAATTCTTCGGCACTCGGCTTTCTTTATAGTCCAACTCTCACATCCATACATGACCACTGGAAAAACCATAGCTTTGACTAGACAGACCTTTGCTGGCAAAGTGATGCCTCTGCTTTTTAATACACTGTCTAGGTTTGTCATAGCTTTTCTTCCAAGGAGCAAGTGTGTTTTAATTTCATGGCTGCAGTCACGATCTGCAGTGATTTTGGAGCCCCAAAGAAAAAAGGTACAGTCAGTAACCCAAATTTTCTCTTAGGGCTTTAGGAGAAGGAAAACCTAGCATCAGTCAATATGTCACAGGCTATATCTAATCCTGCTTACTTTGGAACCATTTCTAGTTAAAGTGATTTTATTTACTAAAATGAATTCATTCCAATCTTTATAAGTACCTTCAATCTCTAGATATGGGACTGCCAGGTGTCCTGGGAGTTCTGTAGCGTTTAGTGTTTAATAAGCAATATCATGAATGATGGTAACTTTAGGAAGTAGCAGAAAACTTGAATCTACTTAGAAGACAGCCAGGAAAGTCAATAAATGATTATTAACTATTTATGAAAAGATTCTAAATCATTTAAAATACATGTAAAAAACTGTAGTACACCTTGAATGTTTTTATTCCCCTTCCCCTGCATTTTGCTTGTTTATTTGTTTGTTTTGGCAATGAGATAAGAAAATATAGGAAGGACATCCAGGAGTGTCTATGAATAGCATTAAAAGGTGGACTGGTTGATACCTTTTCTTGAACTGAATTGGAAGTAGTCAACTATTTCTGACTCTTAAGAAAATCATAAATATTTAGAATTACCCTCAAGGACATTTGATACATAGGAGACTTGAAACACTGGTGTGCCAGAGACTGAAACTCATTCTAGAAAAGCTTTTGGCACTTGGAAAGGGTTCACATCGATTACAAGAATGTATTCTGCTGGCTCTGAAGTCACAGTTCTATTAACTAGTGACCAAAAATATTTAAAGGTTACTGTGTATTAATATCTAATTGTATCTAGGTATTTAGGTTGATTTCATCCAAATTTTATATTATGATAGTGAATATAATAAATCCATTTTAAAATTTCTTTTTAAGGGAAATTTGGTATGGAGCACAAACATATTCTATATTCCTTTTGTCTCGGTCAACCTCACTGTGGAAGTCTAGCTTTTTATCCCACCAGCTTACTCATCTTGCAGCATCATGCCTCACAAGGAAAGAAACTGCCTCTGGAAAGTAAGGGTGCCCTCAGCACTTGGAAGGGAGGTCAGATATTGCCACATCAGGTGAAACAAACAAGAGCCCTGTAACATGGTTTCAAAAAGGCTTTGTTTCATAGTGTTCACCTCTTTTGGGTCCCTTGGCTTGGGAGCTACAAGGATCAAAGTCAGGGAAAGCCATTGAGACAGCCTGCTGGCTTCCCTGTGGCATAGGCTGGGCGTGGACCCCCCCCCGGAGCCGGGGCTGGGTACCTGTGGGCGGCAGGCGCGGTGGCTCTCCGGGGGGGGGTCCTGCAGCAGTACACAGGGTGGGCAACTGTCCTCTTTTCTTGCCTAGGACTCTCAACAACTCTCCCTTCACAGCGTCTGAAACCCAGATTAAACCTGGAAATTAGCTAGTGCAATTCATTTACTAGAGGTAAAAGCCAAGACCCAGAAAATATGAGACGCTCAGCATCTCTCGTGTATGTTTAAATGTCAGAATGGGATTGATGATGCTTTGCTGCTTTGGGACTTGGCCTGGGGAGGGTGCGTGGCTCTGACTGTGCCAGACGTGCTGCCTTCAGCCCCCCGCGGAGGTGGCCCTTCTGAAAGCGGCAGCCTCACCTCACTTCCCTGCGCCCGACGCTGAGCAAGGCGTTTGCAGGTGGGAGGTCAGTGCGCCGGCTCCTGGGGCCCAGAGAGACCTTCTGTGGCGTCCAGATGGCTCTGAGAATGAGGGCGGAAGCGAACCTGACAGGATGGTACTGGCTTTGAGCGTGCATTTTTCTTAATTATGTTAATTAAGTCTTAAAAGGAAACTGTTCTAGGAATAGTCGCCCTTGGAGCCCAGATCCCGCTCCTCAAAAGGTGCGTCTCGCAGGCCCATTCCACAGGCCCTTCACCTCCTGTGTCTTATGTGAGGGTTTCTACAGGAGGGAGGGTATCCCGAGAGAAGAAAACCGAGCGGGAAGAGTCAGAGGGAAGGCCGCGGTGTCCTCTCTGTAACTCGGGGCCCCCTGAGGACAGCTTCCTTCGGGGGCTCCCCTGGCGTCTCCACCAGTCCTGACATCCCCAGGCCGCGTGGACGGGGCTCCGGCTCACCTGCTCCGCTGCCCCTAGGGAAGGCGGCGTGTGGAGCCCTGCCCCAGGGCTGCCCTCGGGGAGCACTCAGCACTCCGCTTCCTCCCCGGGGACCCCGCGGACCCCCCTAAAGCACTCTGTTCAGAATTGAAAAGGGCTGCTCTGGGCCGGAAACCTGCGCCCTGCGGCCTCACAGAGCGCGGAGCTCTCCCTTCTCCGCTCCTTCCTTTATTAGTGGGGCCAGCAAACACCACCTCCGGTCCCCAGGGACCGGCCCTGGGACCCAGTCACCCTCTTTCGCAGCTGGGTCTATGCTGGGGGCCGGTGCGGGGCGGAGAAGACCAGCGGCCTGGCTGCGCGCAGGGAAGCCCTCTCAGCCCGCAATCCCGAGGGACCGCGGACAGCCGCGCTCTACGTCGCGGAGACTTCTCAGCGCCGAGACCTGGGTCGCCAGACCTGGGCTGGACTGTCCAGCCCTCAGGCCGTCCGCCCTGCCCCTGCCCTGCACGCGGTCAGAAACACAAGCTCACGGAGACCTCAGGAGGCCTGACTGTGCCTCTTACCTCTTCCTATGCTGAAATTTCATTTCTTTCTTTTCTGTGTACAAAGCTCCCTTTGTAGTACAGTTATAGCTATCTGATTTGAAAAGTATCATGATGTTCTGATGTAGAATATTAAAGTTAGTAAGTTTATTTTTATGTACCCCAAACACAGAGAGACTATAATCTTTTCCACTAAAATAGTCATAAGAATTTGTAGCCTCATACTTCGGTTTGAGGAGAGACAATTGGTTCTAAACCTATTATGAAGTTTCTGTTGATGAACTCATTTCTTCTCCACTGCTTGTTACGAAAATGTGAATATTGAATTTAAACTCTAATACAGTTCTCACTCTTTCTGCAGCACCTGAAATCCTTAGAGGCTGTGCCTATGGACCCGAGGTGGACATGTGGTCTGTGGGAATAATCACCTACATCTTGTAAGTGAATAGCATACCATTTCCTTTTGCTATAGTATCTTCTAGTTACTTATGTGTGCATGTATGCTAAGTTGCTTCAGATGTGTCCAACTCTTTGCAATCCCATGGACTGTAGCCTGCCAGGCTCCTCTGTCCATGGGATTCTCCAGGCAGGAATACTGGAGTGGGTTGCCATGCCCTCCTCCAGGGGATCTTTCCCACCCAGGGATCGAACCCACGTCTCTTATGTCTCCTGCTTTGGCAGGCAGTTTCTTTACCACTAGCATCACCTGGGAAGCCCAATTACTTACAATCCTCATAAAAAAAAGCAAGATTCCTTTTAACTTTTTGTGGTTCTCTATGATGTACTAAAAGTAGTTAATGAAAGAATTTTCAGAAAATGAGCATCATGTTTTATTTTGTCGTTTTCTTGGGGCAAGAACTTCTGTCTAGGGCTTGCTTCACTATGTCTCATTGTACTATGCAGTATATCGCAGACTTGGGGAACAATTCACTATTTGATGATAGTAATGAGCATCACTGCAGATAGTGATTGCAGTCATGAAATTAAAAGATGCTTACTCCTTGGAAGGAAAGTTATGACCAACCTAGATAGCATATTAAAAAGCAGAGACATTACTTTGCCAACAAAGGTCCGTCTGGTCAAGGCTATGGTTTTTCCAGTGGTCGTGCATGGATGTGAGAATTGGACTATAAAGAAAGCTGAGCACCGAAGAATTGATGCTTTTGAACTGTGGTGTTGAAGAAGACTCTTGAGAGTCCCTTGGACTGCAAGGAGATCCAAACAGTCCATCCTAAAGGAGATCAGTCCTGGGTGTTCATTGGAAGGACTGATGCTGAAGCTGAAACTCCAATACTTTGGCCACCTGATGAGAAGAGCTGACTCATTTGAAAAGATCCTGGTTCTGGGAAAGATTGAGGGCAGGAGGAGAAGGGGATGACAGAGGATGAGATGGTTGGATGGCATCACCGACTCAATGGACATGGGTTGGGTGGACTCTGGGAGTTGGTGATGGAAAGGGAGGCCTGGCGTGCTGCGGTTTCTTGGGGTCGCAAAGAGTCGACATGACTGAGCGACTGAACTGAACTGACTGAACTGAATGAGCATGAAACCAATCCACCTATTAAACTTGCTCTTGTTTTACTTACATGCACATCATCCAAATAATAAGAGTATTATTCCTTTTTAAGGGACAAATGGTTCTTTAACCTCTGAAGCAATCCCAACTGATATATATACGTCTTATCAGGAATGTTTTAAAGGCATTTTGACTATCAGTTTTATTTCTTATATGTGTTAAGTTCTCAAGGACCTTTAGTATAATACCCTGAACTCAGGGAAAACTTCTCTCTGGTAGGAAAAAAAAAAAAAAGGGCTAAATCTTTCACTCTCTGGTATCTCCAGCTCCGTTTCTAAGCTCCTATCTACTAATAAAGAAGGGGATTCAGTCTGGCAAAGAGATGACGGAATTGCAGACAAACATGAAGGAAATAGCCTAGCGTGACGGGAGAGTGTCCGGCGAGGAAGGTTGCCTGTAGAACCGCTGCAAGAGCGGCACCTCACTGTGCTCCAGAGCTTGAGCCACAGCAGGTGGACCTGGTGGCAGAGCCGCTGCAGGGCTCACTGCTGCGCGTCTGCCGTGCGCACTCAGCCGTGTCCGGCTCTCTGTGACCCCATGGCCTGTAGCCCACCAGGCTCCTCTGTCTGTGGGATTCTCCAGGCAAGAACACTGGAGTGAGTTGCCCTTTCCTTCTCCAGGGTATCTGCCCAACCCAGGGATCGAACCCACATCTCTTGCGTCTCCTGAATTGACAGGTGGATTCTTTTTTTTTTTTTTTCTGGCTTTTATTTATTCATTTATTTATTTTCCATTTATTTTTATTAGTTGGAGGCTAATTACTTTACAATACAGGTGGATTCTTTATTACTGCACCACCTGGGAAGCCCAAGTTAATTGTTGGAACCTGTATTGTTCAAATCTGTAAAGAGATTTTGAAGGGTGTGGAAGAAAGTGAATTAGGCAGCTCAGGCTTTATAACAAAACACAGAGACTGGGTGCTACAGAACTGCCAAAATGGAGTCTGGAGGTCAGAGGTGCTAGTAGCTCAGGTCCTGGTGAGAGTGGTCTTCCTGGCTGCAGACAGCTGCCTTCTCCCTGAATCCTCCCAAGGCAGGAGCATGTTCTGTGGTCCCTCTTCTGTGAGAGCGCTGATCACAGCACAAGGCCCCACTGTCGTGGCCTCATCTCTAGATGCTATCATGCAGGGGCTTGGGGCCTCAACATTCTGACTGAGGAGAACACAGTTCAGTCCATGGTAGGAAGACGTTTGATTTGGTTAATTTAATTGTGATCTTAGAAAGTGCAGTGTCTAGGTAATATGGGCTAGGAAGAGGGTAACTAGGGTAGACTTCCAAGCAAGTTAGCAAACTCTTGAGTTCACCGGGGTTTATATATTGGTCAGTAGCAACCATAAAAAGGTTTAACAAGCACACCCTAAAATAGTCATCTGCTATTATGTAATGTCAAAAGATATTTTCAGTGATCACTTCCCTGTGTTTCCAGGATATATTTAAGCTTGAAAAGAATTTAGAGAGCTAGGGAACCATGTTTTTTCTTATGAAAGTGCAAACTTTTAGGTAATTTGTTTGTCACACTTAGTGCTTAATTTATTAGTAATGAATTCATAAGGTCACGTCATAGAATTCCTTCAGCTTACATTTAAGATCACTATTGTGCTGTGGAAGATGGTTGGCTCCTGAATTGTGTGGATGACATATTATGCTTAGTGATGTTCAGTGAAAAACTGAACTACAAATATTGCTTCATATTTGCTGCTAAAATGTAAACGTGCCCACCCAAGTAGAGTTTCTTACTGAAATGTGATGAAAGGGGTTGAAGAATTAGTGATATGTAATAACTCAGAGAGATCAAGGTAGGAAATTTAATAACATTTGCCCTGGAAACCTGAAATATGGAATGAGTGAAACTCCCATGTTACTAACACGGGAAAGTGAAGAGAAAAAAAAAAAAAATGTGACCGTTGGAGAAGCATCTTATAACCCTGAAAATAATTTTAAGAATCTATCAGGTTTCTTTCCCATCGTTCACTTAAGCCCATTAGTTGAAAGTTGCTGGCTGAGTAAGTGGTAGCAGCTAACAGTGCCGCTCACAGCTAATGTCCTTTAGTTCTGGTCTGACTTCTCTCAGCCCCTAAGCCTAGGGACTTTTTATTTCATCTGTAGTCCATTAATGATTGATGAAGTCCACTAGGCAAGGCTCAATGGAACATTTTCTCCAGCGGATTGTGCCATTGGGCTTATGTACCTCCTTTATTATTATTAAAAGTTCTACCCAGCTATTTTGTGCTATGACCGTGCTGTTTCTAAGGATGACAGTAGCTTGGCCATCCTGTTGTTTCTCAGAAGAATTCTGCTCCTTCGACCTACTAAACCTAAGCCCTTTATCCCTACAGACCAAAGCAACCGCTGTGGTTTTCAGGTCAGAATCAATAACATCAGAGATTCACACTCTCCCCTCCCGCTCTCAGCACTGTGCCTGCCCCGCGGCTCGGAGCCCCTGCTCACGCACCGCCTCGGCCTCCGGCCTCAGCTCCTCCTCGGGCCTCAGCTCCTGGCGGCCCGCGGCGTGCGGTCTTCACTGTGCCCCGAGCGCTCGGCTGCTGCTCCGGGTCTGCTCCTCCCGGCTCCACCCTTCAGGCTAAGGACCTAAACTGTGCGCTCTGTCGCGGCGCACAGGTTTGCTGACGTGTCCGGGATGACAGGAAGGCGTCTGAGTGCCGCACTTGCAGGGCTGCTATTTTTCCCCTCTAGACGCCGGAAGAGGGAACGTGCGACTTTCCTCAACTAAGCCTGGGCGGCTGGCGGGTTTCCCGCGAGTCGCGGGCAGCGGCGGCGTCTCATGGAGGCCGGGCTGCAGGCCCGTGTGCCGCGTGCCCCGCTCCTCTGCTGGAGCCGCGTCTCCCCGTCTCCCCGGGGCCCCCGCAGCGGCCGCGTCTGATGGAGGCCGGGCTGCAGGCGCTGGGTGCCGCGTGCCCCGCTCCTCTGCTGGAGCCGCGTCTCCCCGTCTCCCCGGGGCTCCCGCAGCGGCCGCGTCTGATGGAGGCCGGGCTGCAGGCGCTGGGTGCCGCGTGCCCCGCTCCTCTGCTGGAGCCGCGTCTCCCCGGGGCCCCGCAGTGCTCCGGGGGCGCCCAGCCCGGCCTCAGGGCTCCGAGCCTCGCCTTTACCCGGCTGGCTCTGCACTATTTGAAAGAAACCAGGACTGTGGAGCAGGATCCCTGAGCCAAGGAGCAGGAGAAACTGCTTCCTCTTCAACGCCTGCTGGATCCGCGGGACTGTTTCACGCTCTGCCGCCGCCCGGCCAGTTTGATGCAAGGACTTGGGGAAATGTTTCTGTGTTCATTCTTTTTCCTTCATTCTTTGTCACGTGAAACACACGCCCTGGCAAGGACTTTTTTTTTTTTTTTTTTTTTTACAGTTCCCTTTTGGTCTTCAGTGATTTAGAACCTCCTCTCACCTGTAAGCATTAGAGGCTTAGTGGTCCCACCAGCAGCTCACTTTTCCTGTCTCTCTTTTTTGTGCCAAGGGTGGTTCAGTTTCTTTTCTCCCACATTTTTATGTGACCGTGCTCGAAGGTGACGGTGGTCGTGGTGAGATGTCTGCGATGTGCAGAAGCGAGGCTCGCGTGCCTGGCCGCCATCTGGGCTGCGTCGCCTGCTGCAGTCAGTTCAGAAGGCCGTTCCCCGCGGCCGTGGAGGCTCCTGTCTGTGTTCACGCTGAGACCCAAACTGGAGTGGAATGGAAAGCCAACACGTTTTTCATCTGTATGGAAGAACTCAGTGAAAAGGACTGAACAAAAACCACTAACAACTTTTCTTTGCACCTTTTAACCTTTTTATTCTCAAAATCCTAACTTTAACATTTTATGATAAATTGGAACTCCAATGTGTCCTCTCAATTCCTGGTGGAAAAAAACACGTGGAAATAGTACTATAGCATAATGCTGGTAATAGTGTTGGCCATTATAATATTATTGTTGTTTTGTATCATAATTATTGATATGATCATAACTTTTTGTAGAAATCTTAAATTGATTTTGTATCTATTTTTCTTGCCTGGAAAATCCCATGGACAGAGGAGCATTGTAGGCTACAGTCCATGGGGTCACAAAGAGTTGGACAGGACTGAGTGACTTCACTTTCACTTTCACTTTTTCACTTTTACTTCTCTGAAGACTTGATTGTATATTTATATAATCATAAATGAATTGTAACAAGG
Source organism: Dama dama (assembly GCF_033118175.1). Lineage (NCBI taxonomy): Eukaryota > Metazoa > Chordata > Mammalia > Artiodactyla > Cervidae > Dama > Dama dama. The sequence goes on from NC_083689.1 coordinate 110,492,157, forward strand.
CAATTGCACACTTAAGCTTAGCAGACGTACATTCATCACAGGAAGCTGTGAAAAAGGACAGTATTGAATTTCTGCCAAAAATTGGTGACATACACTTAGGCTTTTAAAGGCATTTTATCTTGTACCTTTTGTCCTTCTAGACTTTGTGGATTTGAACCATTCTATGATGAGAGAGGTGATCAATTCATGTTCAGGAGAATTCTGAATTGTGAATATTACTTCATCTCCCCCTGGTGGGATGAAGTATCTCTGAATGCCAAGGATTTGGTAAGTGTGACTGAAACAAAATGAAATAAAATCCCTTACATTGATTTTTTAAAATTAATTAATGGGCAGTGCCATTTTAAAAGTTAATCTCTCTTAGTAGCTTATTTCTTATTTTCCTTATAATGAAAAAAGTTTGATTCATCTCTAGCTGAATTGTCACAAATTACTGCTTATTAATTAATGAGTTTTTATCATCTAGTCAGTGTAATATAGAACCTGGAAGCCATGAAGCTATGCAGACAGCTGTGCTGGGTGACTCCAAACATAATATACCCAAATGAATTATTTTTTAAAATGGCTTGCTGTCACCTAGATTAGTTATACTTTGAATAAAGCAACATTATTTCTTGAAATGTTCAAACTTATTAAAATATCCTGATGGTAGCACAAGTCCTATCTCGCATGACTATCATAAATGAGTCACATTGTGCGTTTTGTTCGGTTTTTCATTTGTTTCACTGACTTCTCACTTCTGGTAGTATTGGAGTTTATCTTTATTCAGGACAGGTGGGGCGCTGGCCTATCCTCTGGGGCGCTGGCCCACCGGTTCTAAAATAAAGAAGATACTGGGGTGCCATTGAAGCTTTTACCATCAATTCTTTAGAGCTGTTGTCCTCAATCTTTTTGGCACCAGGGACCAACTTTATGGAAGACAATTTTTCCATGGACCGGAGGTAGAGAGGCTAGTTTCAAAATAATTCAAGCAGATCACATTTATTTTGCACTTTATTTCTAATCTAATACTGCCGCTGATAAGACAGGAAGTACCAGTCCCCAGGGCGGAGATTATGGACCCCTGTTCTAGAGAGAAACCACACAGAAATGATGAAAAACTGACTTCTGAATCATAGAAGATTAGATCTCCAAGGATCTCAGAACTCATTTAATCTTTCCTGAATTTTAAGGATGAGTTTGCTCAAGCGCAGAGAAGTGATGCACAATTTCCCAGCAGAAAGGCCTTGCTCTGCTGCAAAGGAAGGATCCAGATTTCTGGACCCCTTCTCCAGGGCTCTCTTCCCTCCGTACCATCTGTGTGCTGTGAAGAGGTCATGACATTTCCAGCAGGGTCTGCAGAGAGGCAGCATGTGTGATGTGGAGTTGTCGCCACCTCCCCCCTCGCGCCCCCTCTCCTGAGCGTCTCCGTGTCCGCCTGTCTGTCCGCTCCACCGAGAAGCCCCCGGCCAAGCCCCCTCCCTCCTCCCAGATCGTGGCCGCGGCCTCTCACCTGCCCTCCTTGCCTCTTCCTGCGTGTCTGCAGTGCCCGCCCCGCGCGGGACCCGGGGGCGGCCTCCCTTGGGACTGGGGTCCCCTCCGCTCATGGAGCCCCGGCCCGCGTTCCACGGCGCGCGGACCCCCATCCCGGCGGCGTCACACACACACACCCCGCTGTCCTCGGCGTGACTCTGGGTCTGGGCCACTGCTCCTCCGTCCTCTGTGATGCCCCTCCGTCGTCGTCCTCCTCCTCCCTCTCCACCACACACACACACACAGAGACACACACACACACACACACACACATACAGACACACACACACAGACAGACACACACACAGATACACACACACACACACACACACACACACACACAGACCGCTGTCCTTGGTGTGACTCTGGGTCTGGGCCACTGCTCCTTCGTCCTCTGTGATGCCCCTCCATCCTCCTTCTTCTCCCTCTCCACCACACACACACACACCGCTGTCCCCCACGCGCGGCGCCCCCATCCCGGCGGCGTGACTCCGCACGTGGCCGCTGCTCCTCCGTCCGCCCCGTGATGTCCCTTGTCTCCCTGCTCCTTCCTCTCCACACACACACACAGCCCTCTTTACACGGGTAGCTCATCCTTTTTAGCGTGTTTCAGTCGAAGGATAACGCTTCACAGTGTTGGTGCTTTCTGCCGTGCGGCCCGCGGATGCGCTGGGCGCGCGTGCCTCCCTCGTGAACCCCCGCCCCTGGGGGGACCGCACGGGTGACTCGGCTTGGAGCCCTGGCCGCCGCTTGGCCTTTGAGGAGACCTGGGCTTCGGGGCGCGCCGTTCTCCTCACAGTCGGTTCATGCCTCCTGCCGCTTGATCCTCCGCCCCAGGCTTCCTTTCTCAGGATGAGCATCGTTTCCATATGATGCGCTCAGAGGTGTTCCTTAACGAGGTTCAGGCTCTGGCAGAGGATGAAGCAGGTGGGCCCAGATCTTAGTGCCATGTGGACATGAAGTGCAGGCTCAGTAAATGTTCCTTGAATGAAACCATCAGTCAGGAAATGGACCAAGGATTCTTAGAAGTCCGACATGCCTGGGTTCAATCCCCTCGCCCCTCCTAATAGTTGCAGCTCTGACTTGGTGCTGACCTAACCCTTCTGTGCTTCGGTTTTCTTCTCTGGATGGTACTGGTACCTGTCCTTAGGTCTTTGGAAGAATTAAGGGATGTGATACATACTAAGTAACCATTAGTGATGGTTACTAACTCATGATAATCCCATTAGTTAGCCCCCCCTTCTGTTTCTTTTTATCTCTGATAAAAAGTTAAATAGATAAGAGGGTTAGCTGTGATGTTCCTTCATTCAGCTATACCACCTGTTGGTTAAAGCATTTACATAACTTCAGAACTAAAGGAATCTTTGAGCCCCTAAATAAAATACTTATTAGCAAAACCTGCATCTGTTCTGTCATGGTGCGTAGGGAGCTGGTCTGTAAGCGGAGCTGTAGGATAATGGCGCATCTTTGGGTCTGAATCCTGACGAGGTCACTGAGTCTCTCTGATCTTCAACAAGTTTCTTAAAAACTCAGTGCATCAATGTCTCCAAATGTAAAGATGAATGATGACATATAAATTTTTGGTGTAGATTGGCTTTCCTTAAATTCTTTGTATTTTCGAGTAGAAGAGAATGGTGATGATAGGGAAGAGGAAACAGATGATTACAAAATGAGCGTGAAGTATCTAATTGTCAAGGATGTTTTAAGGGTTAGGTAACACTTATATGAAATTATTAGTTTATGTATCCAACAGATGACAGCTCTGACCACCATCAAATCTGTTACTGCTGTGCATTCTTCTTCCTAATTATTCTTCATCTCCCTCCACCTCCTCGCTGACTTTAAGCCTAAACGGTCTCAAGATTGTACCCTTTTCAGATGCAGTGTCTCTATCCCACATACATTTCTTTGCAAATACTACAAAACAGAAAGTGAAAGGAGACCAGATATTCATTCTTCATTTGACTAGCTTCCTAATTTTGTTAGCCTGTGTTCAGTTTTTGGATTTTTGAGTTAGAAAAGATCTTATGCCTTAAGTCATCCAAAGTCCCTCATTTTACTCACCAGCAGACTGAAACTCAGAAAGCTTGTCTACCTGGAAGGCACTTTGGTGTCATGGCCACAGGACAAATTCTAAGACAAGACAAACCCTGGTATGAGTATAGCCCCCACCAGTTACATGAGGTTTTACATTACACAAATCACTAAATCTTTGAGCTTCCTGCCATCCCTCACTCATGAATTGGAGCTAAAGTTGACAAGGATATGGATAGGATTACATAATTTTTTTTTAAAAAAAGTTGCATGCCTGTAAGAATGTATTTACAAGGAAATTAGGGTGGAAATTAGGTCCTGTAAGAAGAGGGCCCAGGAGGGTCCATAGTCACTAAGTAGGGGTGGGTGGGTGTCTGAGGTCAGGCACATGTGGGTCTTTGAGATCACAGAAGTAGAGGCTTTGAACAAGTTAGCACTTAAGCGTGCCTCCTGACTCCAGGTAGTCTCTGCCTCATCACAGCCCAGGGCTCAGAGGATTATTTTGGTTGTTGAACTCCCTGGCAATTCATTATCTGCTTATGCTCACCATCAGGGGTAAACCTCCCAGAATGGACTACAATTCATTTGAATTCAGGTCCTTTTTAAACAAACCATATCCCCAAACCACTGACACCTTTTCTTTGATTCTAAGTAGGCTTTTACCCCAGCTCTTGGCATAGTCCTTCAAGTATCCTCAACATATAAGAGGCTTATGAAAGCTTCCTGATGGGAAGATCAAATTGCCAACATATGCTGGATCATCAAAAAAGCAAGAGAGTTCCAGAAAAACATCTATTTCTGCTTTATTGACTATACCAAAGACTTTGACTGTGTGGATCACAATAAACTGTGGAAAATTCTGAAAGAGATGGGAATACCAGACCACTTGACCCGCCTCTTGAGAAATCTGTATGCAGGTCAGGAAGCAATAGTTAGAACTGGACACGGAGCAACAGACTGGTTCCAAATAGGAAAAAGAGTACGTCAAGGCTGTATATTGTCACCATGCTTATTTAATTTATATGCAGAGTACATCATGAGAAACACGGGGCTGGATGAAGCACAAGCTGGAATCAAGATTACCGGGAGAAATATCAATAACCTCAGATATTTGATAGAAGATAGATGATACCACCCTTATGGCAGAAAGTGAAGAACTAAAGAGCCTCTTGATGAACATGAAAGAGGAGAGTGAAAAAGTTGACTTAAAGCTCAACATTCAGAAAACTAAGATCATGGCATCTGGTCCCATCACTTCATGGCAAATAGATGGGGAAACAGTGGACACAGTGACAGATTTTATTTTGGGGGGCTACAAAATCACTGCAGATGGTGACTGCAACCATGAAATTAAAAGACACTTACTCCTTGGAAGAAAAGTTATGACCAACCTAGACAGCATATTAAAAAGCAGAGACATTACTTTGCCAGCAAAGGTCCATCTAGTCAAGGCTATGGTTTTTCCAGTGGTCATGTATGGATGTGAGAGTTAGACTATAAAGAAAGCACTGAAGAATTGATGCTTTTGAACTGTGGTGTTGGGGAAGACTCTTGAGAGCCCCTTGGACTGCGAGAGATCCAACCAGTCCATCCTAAAGATCAGTCCTGAATATTCATTGGAAGGACTGATGCTGAAGCTGAAACTCCAATACTTTGGCCACTTGATGCGAAGAGCCAACTCGTTGGAAAAGACCCTGATACTGGGAAAGATTGAAGGCAGGAGGAGAAGGAGAAGACAGAAGATGAGATGGTTGGATGGCATCACCCACTCAGTGGACATGGGTTTGAGTAAACTTGGTGATGGAAAGGGAGGCCTGGCCTGCTGCAGTCCATGGGGTCGCAGAGTCGGACAAGACTGAGCGACTGAACTGAACTGATCCTCAAGGGCTTAGAGAACACTATGAACTCCATGATAGGATTGTGGTGTGATCATAAAGGCTGTGACCCTGCCCCCTCTTGTTTGCCCTTCTATCCCCACAGAAGGAATGACGGCTACATGAATGATCCATCTCCCCTAAGATGTAGTTTAAGTTCTGAATTCTAAGTAATATGAAGTTACAACCTAGAATTATCCAGATGCTGGTTCCCACCCAAAGTACTTGCAGTTCACAGTCAAGGCAAGCCTTGTTTCTCTGATCTGTGGGCATCTGTCTGTCAGTTTGGGCTTTCGGTTCACACACACCACTCTCTTTTCAGACTCCTCGGCTACTGCTGCCTGATGCCATCCCCACAGTGACCCCTGGGGGCTTAAAAATGTTGTTTAATGTATATTTAGTGCACTGCCAAGGAGATAGAATAATAACATATTTAGTGTATTGCCAAGAAAATTAAATAAGACCTAGAAGTTCAGAGCTGAGGGGCAAGCCCAGGTAACCATGAAAATCTCCCTAAGAAGTCAATGGTTCTTTATCATTTCAGGTCAGAAAATTAATTGTACTGGATCCTAAGAAAAGGCTGACTACCTTTCAAGCTCTCCAGCACCCATGGGTAACAGGTAAAGCAGCCAACTTTGTACACATGGATACAGCTCAAAAGAAGCTCCAAGAATTCAATGCCCGGCGCAAGCTCAAGGTTAGATGGCATTTATTTTGTTTTATTTTTTAAAAAAGATTTCTCTCATATCTTGCTAATCAAAGATAAGTCTGCTATTGTCTGGCTAATACTGTTATTCGTCTGCTATGGTACCTGGGAAAATGCTGCTTTGAAATCCCAACAGTGATGGTATAAAGCCAACCACAGTTCTGTTATCCTCTTGTAAGAATTCAGTGTGGGTTTTGTTTTTCTGTTTGGGAAATTTTGGGGGAGGAAATGGCACCGGGCAGCTTAGTGAAGTGCTGAGTCCTACCACTGACCACCAGGGATTCCCAGGATTCGTTGTCAATAAAGGGAAATGTGTGGGATGTTGAGATTCACTCACCAGGTAAATACATTGTCATTGCTTCCCATTTAATTAAGGCTGAACTGCTTGAAAATGTTGTTCAGGAAACTAATATTTATTAAGAAAGTTGTCTTCTTTCTGAATATGCAAAAATTGGGAAACAATTTTTTCCAACTATATTTTATAATATAGGCAAATAATTATACTTGATAAAAATTAAGATAATTCAAGTGATAGGAAAATTATCCATCAAATTGTAGCTCTTTTTATAGAACATATATGGAATAGAGATGAAGTGTTTTTCTCTTACATAGTAGTATTTAGGACTAGCTATACATATAGGAGGGCTTCCCTGATAGCTCAGCTGGTAAAGAATCCACCTGCAATGTGGGAGACCTGGGTTTGATCCCTGGGTTGGGAAGATCCCCTGGAGAAGGGAAAGGCTACCCACTCCAGTATTCTGTTCTGGCCTGAAGAATTCCCTGGACTGTATAGTCCATGGGGTCGCAAAGACTCAGACAGGACTGAGTGACTTTCACTGAGATTGATACATATAGGAAATCTCAGAGGACAGCGGGGGATGAAAAATAGTGTTCTATTCAGTAGTCGCTTACAGGTTGATACAAACTAAATAAACCTGAAGGGTTCATGATCAAATTAATTTGAAATACCCTAGATTAAATACCCTTGACTTAACCCAGAATTTCTCAAACAAATTTGACCATGGAACTCTCTTATCTTGATAGTACCTATCAACATCCATGGAACTCGTGTCCCACACTTTGGGAAACACAACTAAAATTTTTGAGTATTGGCAATTCGTGGGAAAGTGCATTTATTTAGGCTTTCATCCAGATGACTAAATACACTAATCTGAGATTAAACAGATTTTGCTGTTCATTCTTCAAATAAGTTTTCATTAGACAATCTTGGAATCATACACTTTCCAAGACTAAATAGTAACAGAATAACACTCTCTAAATGCAAAATTGAGATCAAGCTCTGATTTGGGATTTTCAGTGGAAGTAGCACTGACCTCTCTGTCTCCCCAGGCGGCGGTCAAGGCCGTGGTGGCCTCCTCCAGGCTCGGCAGCGCCAGCAGCAGCCACAGCAGCGTCCAGGAGGGTCGCGCTAGCCGGGAGCCATCTCCACCTCAGGCTGGCAACGAGGGCGTTCCGGGGGGCGAGGGGCCCCCTGGGGCAGCTGAAGGGGCCGGAGCGGAGCTACCGGAGGTGCAGGCGGGGGAGGAGGTCAGCGGTGATGATGGAGACCTGGCCCCCAGGATGGAGCCCGCGGTGTGGGAGGAGGAGATGGAGGGGACCGACCCGGAGATGGAGGGGCACCCGGCCGGGGAGACGCGGGCGACCGCTGGAGCTGCGGCAGCCCCTGGAGGAAGCGAGGAGGACCCTGCCCTGGAGGTTGGAGCTCAGCAGGGTGACTCAGTCCTGCCGGAGGACTAGTGGCTTTCTTCCCATGTGGGAGCCAAATCTGGGCACTTTGTGCGTTTTGTCCTTCAGCAAGGAAGGTGGAAGCATGATGTGCACTATAGTGTGATTCTGTTTCTGAGGTGCAAAAAATACATATGTATCAGTTGGTAATCCTAACTTCAATGCATGTGACTGCTTTATGAAAAAATAGTGTCTCCTATGGTACATAATGGATATCAGATACTGATGAATTAAATTTGAAATTGCAAGTAAACACAACATATAAAAACATACATTTTCAGGGACCAGTAGTGCACAGTTGAGGTAAATAGTAACAAATTGTTTTTGCTTTGAAAACCTGGTCATCTTCCACCCTTTGGATTTCTTCAGAAGGTAATTCCTTTGGACTGTTGCTCAGCTAATACTAGGTAGAGCTATAAGATGTATTCCCATGACATTTACAATATCTTCAGTAATGTGTTCAAACTGTTTACAAGAAGATGGTTAGGTTATAGTTGTATGTGCAAAAAAAAAAAATTGCATATATACCACTTATAATGGTAAGAAACTGAAGCGTATTTTAAGGGCTATGAAACCATATGCCCGTAAACCTTGTGTGGAGAATGCTTTTTTTAGCTTGTCTTTATTTATATACACCATATTACTAATAACCCAAAATGTTCTATCACAAAATTCTGCCATTTTATAGTCCTGGAAAAAAGTCTTTTACAAATTCATGCTGAGGAATTTATTCTCACCTTCACCTGCTCCCTAATAAGAAGTCCTTATGATGGACAGCACTTAGAAGTGGGAAAAAGAAACTTAGAGAAAAAAGAAAAACTGGACTTAGACTGTGAAGACTGACTTTGCCATTTCAAATAAAATTGAATTTATTCATGAGCTTGTACAGTTTTAAAGATAGGAACATTTTTATGGATAAATTCTATACTAACCAAGGTTCTAAATTTATAAAAAATCTATACGAATGGCTGGTGCAAAAATGTCTGAATAGAGTGAGAGTAATATGCCACTGTAAGATCATTCATTATTTATTTCACTATAGTAAGGAAGGGGCTTCCCCAATGGCCCAGCAGTAAAGAATCAGCCTGCGATGCAGGAGATGTGGGTTTGATCCCTGGGTCAGGAAGATTCCCTGGAGGAGGAAATGGCAACCCACTCCAGTATTCTTGCCTGGAAAATCCCATGGACAGAGGAGCCTGGTGGGCTACAATCCATGGGTTTGCAAGGGATCGGATACAATTGAGCATGCACACACATAGTAAGAAAACATTTTTGTTTATAAAAGTTCTTTTTTCCTTCAATTGATGGTTCTTTAGATATATTGCTTATGGGCTAAAGATATTTCTAAAAAGCGAGTATACTTTTTTCTCATGCTTGGAATGGAAGCACTCATAATTCACAATTTAGTTTTGAAAGTTTCCATGTTGAAAAACTTAGGACAGTGCAACTTTTCATGTAGTTTAATAAACAAAAACAAAGGGAAAAAATAAACTTTGATTTAAAATCAGACTCTTGAGAAGCTGTAACATTAGACCTAATACTTCACCATGATTTTTTTCAAAATATTTTTCTTTGGTTTTCACATAAACACTTTTTACTTATAAAAACTCACAGTTAAATTCCAAACATCTCAGATTTATCTCTAGTTTGAGCTTAAATGGACATTTTAATCAACTTAGTTATATAGCATATTTTAGTAGGTTTCCTTAATTTAAAAAAATTATTTTCAGGCCAAAATTTTGGACAATAGAAATGACTATCAGATAAAAATCCTCATCAAAAAGAGAGGTCTTAAATTCTTTTGGTGCTTCCTCAGAACTATTAAGTTGGAAAATTAAACCTATGGATTCTGTCAGACCTTGTAGATGTTCTGCTTTCCAAGTGCAGGTGTTAACTTCACTGCTGTTCTCATGAGGACAATAAAGGAGGACTTCTTGTCTTCCCTAATATAAGGGCCTGACGGGCCACTGACATGGAGGAGGAGGCCCACGAGGCGCACAGCTGTGAGCATCTGAGAAAGAATGCTTTAGTTTGTTTTATGTTCATTAACTAGTAGAGACTATTTATCTTCTTTACTGTCTCTTTCCTTCCTTATTCTCTCAGTTTCCATTTTTAGGTATTATAAGAGGCTGACTAGGTTTAACCTTTTAAGAATGCCTTATTCCCTAAGCATTAAGATTTCCATTTTAGTGGCTGAGTAATATTCCATTGTGTATATGTACCACAGCTTTCTCATCCCTTGTGTCCTTTCCCGAGGAGACTTCCTGTGAAGTCTCTCTACATGGTTAGGTGATAGATGGCAAGTGCCCCATATATTTGGAAAAGGGAAGAAGAGAGGGAAAGGAATCTTAATGGAATGGGGCATATAGTCAGACCGTGTTGTGTGAAGAGCACTGCAGATCCAGGAGCCAGTGTGCGTTTAAGAACTCACCCAGTTACACCAGCGCACACGCCCGCTCCCTGAGGAGTGAGGGTGTGAGTGTCATTTCCTCTTTTTAACCTGCAGCTTGCATTCTCAAAATGAGAGGGAGTTTTAGATATTGATTTGAATGTTAAAAATTAAGACCTGATAATGCCTAAATGACTGAGAGAGTCATTTCAGTGGAAAACAAGCTTTCACAAAAATCTATCATTTCATCCAAATGATTCAACCTGAGATTTCATAGAGATGCTATTTAAATTACCATAGTTAACATTTTTGAAAAAACAATACACATTTATATTCCCTGTTAAAATGGGATATATTATCTCTCTCAAAGAGTACTTAGCTAAATAATAGTAGACTAATGCAGATAGAACCTTAATTTGATGAATTATTTTGTAATGTTTCCTTTATTTGACGATATAGTCACAAAGCAAAATGATCAAGGGAATTTCAGCAAACAATAAACTACATTTTGCATTTTAGAACTGACAGTTATTATATTGCATTATTGATTTTTGTTCTCAAATAAGTTCAGATACATAGCATAAACCAGACTATTTTGCCACAGAGAAGAACAATCTTGAATTATTTTCCCCATTAAAAAAGTCTAATTGGAATCCCAGTGGTTTTTTCTCAAACCAGAAGAGCACATTTGTCCCACAAATACATAAGTAAGGTAGAAATTAGAATGACACTGTTATAGACGTTATTGTCTAGAAAAAGTCCCGCCTGATATGAATGATACAAGCCACATATGTAATTTTAACTTTTCTCTTAGACACATTTTTTAAAGTAAAAAAAAAAAAGCTGATAAAATTAACTGTATATTTTAATATATCCAAACTATTATTCTAATATATAATCAATATGAAAAACTAACACAATGTTTTAAATTTTTTATTTTTGTATTGAGTTTTGAAAAGTGGGATGTGTTAGCATTTTGGTGCATCAAGTGACCAGCAGCCACCTGTGAGCAGTGGCTGCTCGTCTGGAAGAGTGCCGGGCCAGAGCACCGTGAGAGCAAAGGACACGCGAACGTCTGCGCGTGGGTCTGAGCTGCCTCAGTTTCCCACACTGATCAGTTGGCAGGAGGCCAAAAAGAAAATGTTTCAGAAATGTCATAGACTTAAGTGAGTACAAACTCTGTTGGCCACGTCTGTTCCATCAGGTGCTTCAGAGGAAGCGTGTCTCCCAGCGTGACTTTAGAGAACTGTGCTTTCCTGCGCGTCGGTAAGTTGTCCGTTGGCCACAGCTCCTCTCATCCCTCTTTGGGCCCCGGAATCTGGACCACAGGCCAGAGTCTTGGACAGCCATGAATCCAGTCATGTTCTCACAAACCAAAATCTACGGTGGGCGAACAGGTTTCCTCATTCAAGAAGGGCTGCACATAGAACCTCAGTGGGATTTTGTAGGCTTCTGAAACACAGATTTACATGATAAAGACTGATGAAGATGACATCATCTCTGCTATCCCTAAAATGAGACTATGATCATCGGCTGATATTTTTTAGATTTCTTTAGAAGGGTTTAATCAACACTGCCATTACGCATTGATTCGAAAGACTTTTGGAATTTTCTTAAATATTGCTATGTTACAATAATCCTCAAGGTTCTATAGCCACTTTTAGTGGCAGACGTTAAAAGGAACAGTTTGCCTTTTACTGTGACCTCAATTACATAGTATTTTAACCATATTTTGTAATTTAGAATGTTTAGCAACCCCTATTTTTCTGGTTTCACATGCAGGGTAACTGCTTGTGGATTGCCCATAGGCTGAAGATTTAGAGAAAGTAATTTTGTTTTTGTTTCATAATTCAGTTATTTCACAGAAGCATCTGGTTGCATTTCAAATTGCAAAATAAAAGAAGTAAATGTCAAAAAGACAAAAGATAAAATCAGTAAAACATTCTGTTTTAGGATTGTCTTTGCAAAGCAAATACAAAAAGTCAAAAAAGTGAATAAGCATTAGGTTTTCCCTGATGAGGCTGACTCCACATAAATTGACATAAGCAGAGTCAATTGCATAATTACGATGCCATTATGTAATTTACTTGTCATTGCAGAGCATTCAGTCTGGTTACCAAGGTCTACTTTAGCTGGTGCAAAATTTCCAGACATTTACTTGTATAATAGGATTTGTAATATCCTTGTAATTGCTTCCTGTTTGGTCACATTCAAATTTCCTCAGTGTTGATCACTGACATGTTTCTGATCAGGGTCATTGCTAACGTTTTGAGTGTTTATTGGTTAAAAATTGCTTACTGGTTAGACCTTCAGCGTTTTTTAAAACATTTGTGCACATATAATCTCAATATTGGTATTGTAATACTCATAACCACATGATAAGCAGAAATGTAGCCAATAATTTTCTACAACTTTTTTTGTTCAAAGTTCTTCTCTTCCCCTGGCACAACTCAGGGTGAGTTTCTGGCTTCTTGACAAATAGAAAAAGAACCTAAAATGTCACTGGAGCGATATCAGCTATCCACCCATGTTAACCTAGTTCAGCATTTCATCTTTCTGTATCCAGATCTATTAAAGGCCAGTTTTTGTCATTATTACTGTCAAATATCATCTGAGATCAGATAATATAGTCTCAGCTCGTAAAGCCCATCCATTTATATACTTATCTTGGAGAGCAATAACAAACTTGACTAATTTTTGTTTGCTTGTTCAAAATTCTAATTTTCACACACTCTGTGGTGTGCTCTAGAAGGTTTGATTGCATGATTTTAACTTCAAGATCCAGTCTTTTCCTTGTCACCTGGCCCAGAGGTCCACCTAGGACAAGAGAGAAGTGTTGCCATGAGAACAGACCATCTGAGTCCTTGGCGGGAACAAGCATCGCTCTAGCAAAGACTCCGGGCATCTGACTTGACTGAGCTCAAATGAGCCAAACGGGAGAAAGCCTCTTCCAGTGATGCTGCTCGAATGTTGGTACGGTGCCATAGTCTGTAATGGGCAACGGCATCTCACCAGTCATCTGCTCAAGACTTGGTTTGCTACCACTTGTCCCAGATCAATGTTTTGTTCCATCCCTATGGCCATCAAGCTGCCTTTCAAAACTAAATCTTCTAAAATCCTAGAAAGTATCCCAGACTGGCTGAAGGAATGTGGAGCCCTTGGTGGCCAGAATTTATTTTGAAACTCCAAATAGCAATTCTAAGACTGCAAAATCATGTTTGTCTTCTTAAATAATTGTTTTCAGCACATTTTGAAAAATGACCTGGAATGCCCATGGACATGCAATATTTATATCTGTGTTATCTTTACTGTGATTCACTTTGTTAAAAATGACATGGGTAATCTTCATCAGATTATATAATAATATTTATTTTCCATTTAAAAATTATTTTGGGTTATGCAAATACAGTAGGCTTCATATTTGAATTTTTGAGAGCCATTGTTTTCCCTAAGCACTCTGACAATCAGTTGCGGATGATGAAAATTTACTAGGTTTGTCTTTTCCTTGTACTTCGCTTGATACAGGTATGGTAGTTAATCTGGTTTGTAATGGATACAAGTAAGAAGGACTTTAATGTGACAACTGTCACCTCATAACTGCCTCTTTTTAACTTATTTTATAGCCTATCATGCAGCTAATATATAGTAGAATGCAAATAGCATATTCATGAGTTAAGATTTTGTTTACATTTTCTGTCAAGATTGTTATTACTTTCAAAGTTCCCAAAATGTTTATACTCATGCACCCTTTTGAGCAAACTCCAGGAGATGGTGAAGGACAGGGAAGCCTGGCATGCTTCAGTCCACAGGGTGGCAAAGAGTTGGACACGACTGAGCGACTGAACAGCAACAACCCCTAATTTCAGTAATATTTTCAGGGCCACCCAGCAAGAATCGCCAACACGCCCCTTTATTAACTAGTCAGGTCCAAACATAGTAGTCGTGCATTCCATGTCTGACTGACATCACTCCGCCATCCTGAACATTTAAACATGTCCTGTGCGCTTCCTGGGGGTTCCCTGGGGCCTCAGTAAGAATCCACCTGCGATGCAGGAGACCCAGGTTCAGTCCCTGGGTCAGGAAGGTCCTCTGGAGGAGGGCATGGCAGCCCACTCCAGTGTTCCTGCCTGGAGAATCCCACGGACAGAGGAGCCTGGCGGCTGCAGTCCAGAGAGTCTCAGAGTTGGATCCGGCTGAGTGACGAACACCGCCTGACCTGAGTTTGCCGAGTGAGGTCAGCAGACAGGTGATGGGGGTTAACTCCTTATGTTCAATGACGTGTGGGTCTCACACAAAGAGGATTCTTAGGAGAAAAGTTGGAGGCCAGTACTCTTTTTTTTTTTTAATTTGAATGCCATCATTTTGTTATCTGTGGTCTTTGTGATATACACATAAAACTTAGATGTGCATTAAAAATAATAATTTCCACATAATTACACAAGGAAATAAAAATCTTCAAAGATCAGCTTTCCAAGAGTCAGGCAAACTATGGGTCATGGACCAAATATACCAGAGGCCTATTTATTCATAAATAAAGTTTTATTAGAACACAACCTTGCTCACTTAGTTATAGTTGGCTGTAGCTGCCACTGCTAGGGCGCGCTGGAGTGGGTCCCACAGAGACTGTGGAAAGCCTCATCTGGCCCTTTGCAGAAGACACTGATAACCCTGGTTTTTCACGGCACCCTGCCTTTCTGGTAGCAGCTAGGAACAGTTTCCCGTGCTCCAGACTTCTTCTTAGCATACGGTTCTTCGTCCCATTTGCTTTTTAGGAAGTTAGGACAGGTCTCTTTCTGTGGAGAACAATAATTCTGTAAATAATTATTCATAGCAGTAATTTTGCTGGAAGTATGGCTTAGTAAACTTTCCCTACAGAAGTAAAATTCAAAAAGGCATCATTCCTGAAAAAGTTTACAGTATGAATTGACTTGGTTATAATTCAGTATTGACTTGTTTATCTATAGCTCAGGAAGCAGGCAAACAGCTAACTTTTTACTTTACAATCCCTGTGTTTTTCTGAATGTCGTCATATATTTCATTTCTTCAAAAAGAGAAGGCTTTGAGCAAATGCTTTCCCTTCTTCTTCTTACTTATTTAGAAATCCAAGAGGGCCCCTTTCCTTAATCTATTTATGTCACAGGAAAACCGTTCATTTCACCTGCCTTAAGGGAAGCAGCGGGCCCAGACACTGAGGATGTAGGTACATGTGACCTTTGTGTTTGATTCTGAATATCTCTAGCCGAAAGGTTACAGATGAGATATTGAGTAGAAGACCTATTATCAACTTCTTATTAGGAATACCTAAGATTATATCATGACTTTAAATAACATACTGTTTTGTTTAAACTGTCGCAGCAATCAATATGCTGTAGCCATTGGGATACACTGTAGAACTCGGGAAAAAAGAGACGAGCTGTCTGCTGGCTCCTCGCGACTGATGTGAGCAGGATGGAGCCTTTCCTGGAGTGGAGAGGGGAGGTGACGTGAGACCGGGCTCCACACGCCCACCACCCGTTCTCCTCTACTGCCCAGAGTTTGAAGGCAGTTAGTGAATTAAGCTTATCATTTTCACCTCTCTCTCAATATCTGGATCACCAGCTTCCCTTAGAAATGAACAAATCAAAATAGGTAATTTTCCTCCCAGAATAAGGTTAAACAGTGTTTGGGGAGAATCAGGCCTCCATCACAAACACACTTTAATGAAACGATTTAGTGGTTCTGAAGCTTTCTAGGAGCAGACCATGCCTGGAACCCATTTCCTCAATAAACTTTCCATGAAAAGCAATTACATACCATGAAAGAGTCAGAGTTGAATTAAACCCACACTCCCCTCTAGGAGTGCGCTTTGTAGTTGAAAAAGCAACTGTATCTATAGCCTGTGCTCCACCCAGGCAGGCAGTGAAAGCTCCCTTTGCTTAGAATGATCAAAGAAAGCTTTCTGGGAACATCATCTAAACATGAGGAATGAGGGGAAGCTTTGTAGGCAGGGAAGAGGAAGAATGTTTGGCTGAGAAATGTACCGAGTCGAGAAATGTGGTGAACAGTGCTGGGGATGAAAGGCTGAATCTGCAGGGAAGCGCTGCTCAGCGTGTGTAAGTCTAGACCATGCGCAAAGCTGAATCAGACAGGCTTCCTCTCGCCTTTCTTAGTCTGGGTAGATACCTGTGCGGCGTTCCCTCAGCATCTAGCCTTCTGTGATCTACATACCTGGCTGACTTGGCACACCCCAAGCAGAAGAAAAATCACCCAACATATACAGACATTTTTGCAAGTCACCAGTTGAAACAAAGCCTCAGTCACTAAAAGCACAAACTGCATGGGCAAGGTCGCCGCTGACAAAGCAGAGTAAAGGATGACAGTGGTTACTTGAGTAAATTTGGCAAAACTCCAGCATCTGAATAACTCGCCGTGACTCTACAACGTCACCTAACCACCTGCTAAAGCTTTGTCAGCAGAGGCCTATGTCAAAGTCACTGCTTTTGTAGCTATTTTAACCTTTTAAATTATCTGATCTAAAAAAAAAAATCTGACCTGAAAGGGCCAGTCCTGCGAGATCTGAGATAGAATTATAACTGGGAGTTTAGACTTCAAAAGATAACCCGTGCTAACCCTCAGACAACGGAATTTAAACCCCTTAGAGCTGCTTTCCCCAAACTCCAAGCTGGTCCTGTGAAGGCCTGTCTTCTCCCTCCCTCTGTTTCGCCCCTTAATACACTCTTCTGTAATTTCCTTTTTACTCATTGCAGGCAGTGTTTTACGTCCATCTTCAGGAAACTTTAAAAGGAAATAGGTAACAGTGTATATACTTTTAGGCATCTTGCCACTTTGCTTGTTTCAGATGACATCTGTGGTTAGTAAATGCCTTATGTTTCTCAGGGCAAATGAAGGAAGGGACAAAGGCTGACGGTCATCTGAGTGATGGAAGGAAGCTAAGACAGAGGCGCTGTGGGGACACAACCCCAGCGCGCAGGCATTTGAGAAAGGAATACGTCCTAGGACGGTTTCCAGACTTAGGGGGCGTTATCTATATGCCTTCTCTGGTTTTTTTTCTTGGGGGGGGGGGGGGGCGGTCTGTATCACATTACTGTTGAAAGTATTCTGGACTAAGGACCTAAGCAGCTCACAGCAGTGTGGAGGCTCATGTGAAAGGATGGAATCCCACTGTAGACAGGAATCCTACATCTGCAGGAGTTTAGACCGCAAGCCATTAGCCAAAACGGGTCCTTTGAAGGACAAAGAACAAGTGTCAAGATTTCAGTTTTCACAGCCGAGACTATAGCTGCCTTCCCAATTTCTGATTGAAAGAAAGAAAGGAGCTCCGGAAGGAGAGCTGACAACATTGCATTTTTAAAACCTGTCAAAACGGTGCTATCAATCCTTAATACAAAGATCCATTACGGTGTTTTTTAGGTAAACGTGTAAGTTTGCCCTGGCCATAAGTGTAAATATAGAGAATGTCTGTAGAGAATTCATCTGAGTCCCACGCGTTTGCTTTTGACCGGGCTGCGTCGTCTTCAGCGGCGAGACGGCGGGGCGCCCGCTCCGCAGACACCGGAGCCCAGACGGCGCCCAGCCCGGGGACGCGGGGGCGCGGCCGGCAGCCTCGCGGACTCAGGCTGGACGACGCCCGCAGTGCAGCGGTTCAAATGCTCCTTGCCTGGTGTTTCCCGGGAGCCTAACGGAGCGTGTGACGCGAGCAAATGGATGTCGGGAGACTAACTGTCGGAATGACCTTGGCGAGGCCTGCGTTATTTTGTGTAAGCTCTCTCCGGTGCGTCAGAGCATGCCAAAAGCAGCATGTACCTACTGCTGGGAAACGTCCCAAGCAGTTTGCATGTACAGTGTGATAATAAATCATCAAAGAGCCCACCGATACTTTGTATTCTGTGGTTTGAAATAGCACAATTCAAGAGTGGCACAGTGGACATTTCCTTATATCTGAAGTTCCTTGAGTGTTTTTCCATCCTCTCAGATAAAATTATACCCTGGGTTTCACAGCATTTTTAATATTATATAATGATGTCATAAAACCATAAAGTTAAAAGAGGATCTCTGTACTCACTTAACCCAACCGCTCAATTTATTAAAGAGAAGTAACAGCCAGAGAGGAACGACTCGTCATGATCACAGTTACTGGCAGAGATCTGGGCCGCCCACCTCCTAGTCCAGCGCTCTCACAACTGAGAAGTCAGTTCACCAAAGTCAAGGCAGAAATTCATGTAAAAATTGATTTTAATTATAAAAAACGGAAAATACAGAAAAGTACAAAATGACCACAAGAATTCTTTCAAAGACAAGCATTGTCTTTTTTATCCAGCATTAGTTCTTACAGCCTTTATCCTATTGCAACTGTTTATCAACCTGTATCACCATAGCACAGGCTTCCCGGTGGCTTAGTGGTGAACAATCCACCTGCCAAGCGGGAGACCTGGGTTCCATCCCCGGCTTGGGAAGATCCCCTGGGGAAGGGAAAGGCTACCTACTCCAGTACTCTTGCTGGGAAATCCCATGGACAGAGGAACCTGGCAGGCTATGGGATCACAAAAGGGTTGGACACAACTTAGTGATAAAACAACCACTACTATAGAAAGTATTTTTTGCATAATCTTCACAGACATTTATGACAGTTGTGTAATAATCCAGTCTCCATTATTTTTTTCTCAGTAACACTACAGAAAGCTTTTCTGAGTTTGGAGAAAACTATCCTAAGGAAATAATCCTAATGTCAAATTATCAGGCCAAATGAGACGCAGTGGTCCCTTCATGATGATTCTTTCAAATCTACAGGACCTGAGAATGAACGGGAAAATACTTTATTTTCACTCTTAAAACACTGATTGTTAGCAACAAGAGTTGTAAAAAGATCTGAAAGTTTTTCTTGAGCTTGGCCATCCAATCAGTTAGCAAACATTTGTGTAAAATATTTGAGGGGAAGGCGTAATATTTCAGTGAGGTTCCCTCTCAGAATTGCAGCTTGCTACCAACTACTACTAGGTCCAAAATCCTCACCTAAACAACGACTTCTTAATTAAGGGAAATGCTAGAGAAAAAAACCATCTGCAAGCCCATTTTTGACAATAAGAAACATCTTTTTTATTTCAACCTGTTTCGCGCAATCTCTGGACTACTTCCTTTAATAAAAAATCAGCTGCTTGTACTTAAGGTATGTGACTAAAGCAAAATCTAAGTAGGAAGGTAAAGCTCCTGGTAAAGAAAATGCCATCCAAATAATGAGTAAAAAGCCCATGTGGTGTTTGTACACTACGCTTCTTCCATACTTTCTTTCGGCAGAATACTACACCCCACTAATCACCTGTCCAGCTGATAAGACTAGTGACATGGACCACCCTCCATCTCCAAGGACAGGTTTGCAGTTCATGTTTTCCAGCAATTTTGTGTCTCCTGGTATGGAAGTCTTCATCCATGGGGGACCCTTTGCTCCAAGAAGTGGAAACGATGTGATATAAACAAAGGTCATTCACATTGGATTCCATGTGACATAAACCATTAACAGCAACCTACTGAGGAAGCTCCATCACCTCATTACCTGAGCTAAGGATGCTGTGTACCATCTGCCATATGGAAGGTGTCCAGTGAATGTTTCACGACAGAGCGAATGCCCACTTGGGAATTTTCATTTCTACTTTGTGTGTCTATCACTTTCCCATTGACGTTCAAAGGAACTTGATACAATTTCCAGAGGTGGCCCATGGAGATGCTATGACTGGCCAGAGTCATTACCAACACTCCCTCCAAGAGACTGGAAATCCTCCCCTTCCCAGCGAGGGGTAGTCACGTGACCCAGACCACTACAAAGAAAAGCTACTGGAGGCTCTGGAAAAGCTTTTGCTTTCCTGATAAGAGCCACATGACCAGTGCCATGCCTTCCCCATTCCTTCCTTACCTGATCCACGTGTAATGTCCAGGGCTAGTTGGTCACTTTATCATATCTGAGGGAAAGATGCAAACTGCAGAAACACTGGCCCAGACATCCTTGAGCTGATGATAAACACTAATAATTACCCATATCCAGACCTCATTAAATGAGGAAAACAACTCCCTATTCGGTTTTTTTTTTGGCCATGACTTCTGTCTTACTGGATCTTGGGCTTCCCTGATGGCTCAGTTGGTAAAAAATCTGCCTGCAATGTAGGAGACAATTTGATTCCTGGGTGGGGAAGATCTGCTGGAGAAGGGATAAGCTACCCACTCCATTATTCTTGGGCTTCCCTTGTGGCTCAGCTGGTGAAGAATCCACCTGCAATATGGGAGACCTGGGTTCAATTCCTGGGTTGGGAAGATCCCCTAGAGAAGGGAAAGACTATGCATTCCAGTATTCTGGCCTGGAGAATTCCATGGACTGTACAGTCCATGAGGTCGCAGAGTCGACACAACTGAGTGGCTTTCAGTTCCTCAACCAGGGATTAAACCTGCACCCTCAGAAAGGACAGTACAGTCTAACCACTGCTAGACTGCCAGGGAATTCCTGACTCTTTGTTTAAACCACTTAACAGTCACATTTTCTATTGCATATTTCTCACAGCATTCATAACTACTTTCTTACAATATAGATCAGTAGTTCCTTTGTAGTCACTTCCAGCTTTTTTCAACTCCAAATGAAATCATCACAACTGCTAATCAAGTTAATACAATTATTTAAAAACATGTACAATAAGCCTTACCTATATGTTACTGTAGTAACAGCAGAATATATCATCACCTTTGCTATATAACAGCAAATCAAAATTCAGCAGCATTGTGACTAATATTATATGACATTGGCAGGGTTAGCATGTGCATTATTAATCTTAATTTTCCAGCTGGCAATTTTCTTTTGTAAGAATTCAAGAAGCTAAATTACATACTTTAAATTCAAATAAGGTTAAAGCAACTAAGTATCAACAATCAATATGAGTGTGTAGAAATTTTATTGATATATTTCATAGAAATTTAATAAATTATATTATATTAATACATGTTCTTATTAGTTTAACAAAGGTTCCAGTTTTACATATTGGCTCATAAAAGAAATACAAACTTCTTAAAAATAAAATCTATATATGGTATACAGCTTTTATTGAATTCCAAGGAATGAATTTTTATTTAACCATACATGTAAAATCTTTGGAAACAACAAAACAATAAATATATTATTTCAATTTCCTGTGCTCTGGGATTAATCTAATGTCTCTTCTAAGCCCCGATCCTACCATCCCCTCCTTCTGAAAGTTGAAGAAGAAAGGTATAGGAGACAGACTGGATAAGTAATTATATAACACAGGGTCTAGGTCAAGTCTCCTAGCTTCCCTGGATTCTGTTAATTTATGCACAGGGTTGTGATGTCCACAGTATCCACTTATTTAAAAGAAACTGGATTTTAACAACTGATTCAAATGATGCAGCGTGTTCTTAAAGTAAACAGGTAAAGCGTTTATCTACATCGAAGGGGGTCACTCACACGTAAAAGCTCAACAGACGTTAGGAGTTCTGCATTGTGCAATGTCTCCTGTCTTCTCCAGAGGC
Source organism: Dama dama (assembly GCF_033118175.1). Lineage (NCBI taxonomy): Eukaryota > Metazoa > Chordata > Mammalia > Artiodactyla > Cervidae > Dama > Dama dama. Next base: position 110,513,941 of record NC_083689.1, read on the forward strand.
AGCCTCAGTTACAGAGTTTTTAGCTTGAGATATTAATTTAATTCAACCTGAGTGTTGATAAAATGTCCTTCAGTTAGGAAGGAAAAAGAGAGGAGGAGAGAAAACAAAGGCCTCTTTTTATTGGGATATATTTTTACACATAGAAATTTACAGTTTCAAATACATCCAACCTCAGCGAACAACAAAATGAAGAGAATTTTAACATGAACAATCTGTCTTTAGCAGCTAGCAGTTTATATTACACATAACTGCAGAACACTAGATTCTCATAATTATTATTGCTGAGTACTCTGTTAAACTTCAATGATTAACCAAAGATTAACAATACAAATTAACAGTTCATGCAAAGTATCACTTATGATAAATTATCTTCTTGTATGAAACTAACTTCCTTAAAAAAATAGGTATCATGTACTGAAAACAGTACTATGCCAAATATCTCCTACATACACGTGTTTCTAACACAAACTAGCTATAAGCTAGAGAAAACAGTCAACCACATTACTACAAGGCAGATTGTATTCTTTCATCTCATCAACAGCCCTATGAAAAGTTTGTTATCTTTAAAGGGAAATATTTTGGGCTATCATTTTCATTTTATTGACAATTAATATTTATTTCTAACTGATTTATTTCTAAAGTTAAGAAGTTCACTTTTAGCAAGCACTGAAGGCTTCAGAGACCACAAAAGATTTTGTACTTAAGAGAGTGATTCTAGGAAATTCTCTACTATGTCTTATAGAAAGACAAATTAATATGTAGATTAATACAGAACTGTGTATTAGGTTATTAAAATTAACTTGACATGTGGCTAGCCCAAATTAGTAAAATACACACCAGAAACCAAAAAATTAGTACAAAAGAATGTAAGCTATCTTAAAAGACTTTTATAATGATTACATGTTGAAATTACAATATTTTGGATATGCTGAGTGAAATGAACTATACTATTAAAGTTAACTTCCACTGATTCTTTTAATTTTTTCATGTAGCTGCTAGAAAAATGTAAATTACATCTACAATTATGGCTCACATTATTTCTCTATTCTATGGCACTGCTACAGAAACAGCAGATTCTATTACACGTGTTAATATTAATCCCAACCCACACTGTTAAATTTCATATCATTATGGTATTTGACATATGTAACTTATGATCACAAGGCTCTTGAGCTTGGAATCAAATACACCTCTACTCTTGAGTACAAGACCAAACAAAACCTGCTCTTTTTCATCATCATCTGTATACTAACAACTATGCTAAACTCTGTTTATATATGATTCAACAAACAGGTAAAAGAGATCTTTTGAATGATAGAAATGTTCTAAAACTGGACTGTGGTAATAGCTACACGTCTAGAAGTGCCATCCAGAAGCTGTATGTAAATTGCACGTAATTCAAATATGATCCTGCAGTCCATCAGATGGCTCAACATTTGAATAAATTTTTCCATGAGGGTTCTGTTACCTGCAAGGATCCTCATTCAAGAGTGGATTATGGAATCACTAGCTGGAGGTATAAGTTATAAAAACCAAGAGAAAACAGAGAAGCTGCGAGTGGACAGCTTATTTGCCTTCAGCAGTCCCCAGCTTAGGCAATGATAGCCCTCATAGTAATACACATCTGCTGCAACCTTACCCAATCTGGGCACCCCATAATTGGACACCTGCTGGTATTTTGCCATGCTAGACAGAACACTGGAGTATAAGGAACCCCCTACTCTACACTATTAAAACCAAATAAAAGACAATAGATTAAGTCAAAATTAACATTTAACAATTTCTAAGGGAAGCTGAAAGTTAAACTGCTCAGTTCTCTTTCCTTATTGCAAGAAAAAGAAGTAGCAGAGGAATCAACAACTCAAAAATTTGGGTAGTCAATCTGGAAAAACATTGGTGATTAATAAATTTCAAGTTAAGAATATAAGATCATTTTTTGCATTGCTTCTATCAGACCTTGAAACAAATTATTTTTAATCTAAAATTTGTGAGATTATTCACTATGGATATAATGGTACTGCCACCTTTTGTTTTGAACATTATCTCCAATAGCAAAAAAATAAAAATAAATCAGCTCTACTTTTTCTATTTTCAAATGGGTCTGAAGAACTATGAGTTATGCTTTATTTAACAGTCAGGAAAACACAGGAAAGTAAAATACAGATCACGCCTTCATGCAGTTGAACCATAATATGTTTTTGTGCTTCTCATGGTCTAAATCGAAAGTGTCGTTCAGTCATATCACTCTTTGCAACCCCATGAACTATAGCCCATCAGACTCCTCTGTCCATGGGATTCTCCAGGCAAGAGTACTGGAGTGGGGTTGCCATTTCCTTCTCCAGGGGACCTTCCTGACCCAGGGATTGAGCCAGGTCTCCTGCATTTCAGGCAGATTCTTTACCGTCTGAGCCATGAGGGGGCCCACTTTGAGGTCTATCCAGTAAATATTATTCTCAGAGCTCGCTTTATCCCACATTAACCCAGAAAGAAAGAAGAGAAAATGAAACAGTGGGAAAAATGATAACAACACATAAATAACTCACATTGACTACTGAAATGGATTTCAAGATGTGTGTGTATACAGAAATATAAATATAAAAATTTGCACAGACACACTGAGTTCCCTCAAGGTTTCAACTTATATGTAAACCAGGCAGACAGTGCAAATGCCAAAGAGCATGTGGAATGTTAAAATCATTCAGGAATGTCCATTTAACGCAGCCACAGAATCAAGGGACGCATTACAGTCCATTCCAGCTATAAAATGACTATCCAGGCATTTGTATAAATCCAGGAATGCATTTGTTATAGTTCCAGACTGAAATTACATCACAACTGTGAATGTGTATGACACAGTGAGTAATTTATGAGTTGAGTGACACATTTAAAACTCAAACAGGTACAAAACATTCGTCAAATCTAACTTTCTAAAAAGATGATTCTCTATTGTTTAGTACTGGATATCACCACCCATTTCACACAACGCAGAACACTGCTCAATCACTGTGCTATCCCAGCACATATCTGGCAGTTTTTTACATTGTCTTATTCGTGCATAAAGGCTTTTAAGACTCCCAAAATAAAAGCACCTAAAGATACAAATATATTTTTAAAGATATCTACAAAATACTGTTATCTAGGTATCAAAACTGAATTGCATTGTATTAGGATACCTATTCTTATTTCTGATATTTTCAATATTTAAAGTAGTTCAATAGTGAAGTTCATCTTTAGGAAGTATAGAGAAAAGTAATTTTTCTTTAGTCCAAGATATTGTTAAACTCATAGAGCATACATAGAGTAAAACATTAATATTTAACTTCCCCCAAAGTTAAAACTTTTATAGAATGTTTATAAAGCTCTAAAACAGGTGATTTTAGCCTACCAGCAAGAAGCTTGGCTTTCTCTAATTTCTAAGCAGCCAGAATATTCCTACTGAGGCACTATTCAATTCCTTGAGGGTTTATGTCAAAGACCTGTATCTACTTCTTGGTGAATTCCTGTCATCCTCTCCATCCCTAGACACACTACCATTCCAAACAATGTGCAAATAACTGCTCAGGAGAACTGAGATGCTCACTCTAGCCAGCTATTTACTTGCTGAATAAAATAAACCAAACACATCTCAAAATTTTCTACAGGCTATGCAGAAGAGAGGGAAGGATGATTTTTTATGAGCCATGCAACTAAGAGATGGAGTTGATTCAGGGAATATACTACTACTCTAAGTTAAAACATATTATGCCTTTTTTAGGGCTCTTTGTAAATCACCATAGAAGTTGATTAAAGTGCTTGCCATAGCTGTATCTACTGCAGACTGGGGAATCATTCCACGCAGATCCGTCTGAATATAGCCTGTCAAAAGACTCCGGCTTGGACTCTCTTTAAGAGGAACACAAAACCAACCACAGGGATGGTTATAGCCACGAACAAATTCAGATCTCTTTTCACTCCAGTCAAGACTTATCCCTACAAGGCAATTAAAAAAAAAAAATAATAACATTATTAATAGCAATGACTGGTATCAATCTAAAACTCTCATTAAAAGTATTATCAGATTGCTTATTTAAACATTCTTATCCATGTAGATAAAAATTAAGCCCCAAGAGTGACTGTGGAAGAATGAAAAAGATAATTACCAAGTAGAACTCTGACAGAGCCTGGGAGATGTGTACTAGGGAAAGTTCTAACCCCTTCAGAATAAGCGGCATGTCATCTCGGTAACTCCCTGGAGAACATGCGCCTCCCTGCCGTGGTGGGGCCCAGGTACCAAGAATCAAACCTGCGGTGCCGCCCTTGCTCCACAGGCTGGGAGCAACCCGGCTCTGATGACTAAGAGCACACAGGGAGACGGGTACCTAAAGCTGCCAACGCAAACATACACTGTACATACAAAACGTTAATTTACCTACAGACACATTTTCAAAAGCATGAGCCTTCTAACAGTATTTTTAATTTTGAAAAGAAAACGACTACACAGATCAAGGAAGGAAAAATATTCTAGCACATGCCAAGCATATTTTTTTAGCGTATATGACCAAGAAGCTATTTCTTGAGAGCGACTTAGAAGGAAATCCACTGACGAGACCCATTTCTTAGAGGTAGTCATGTGACCCATATTCGTTAGCTGTGACATGAAGGATACTATGTAATGGGGAACAAACACTCATCAGAAAGACTGCAAACCCTTCTTGGTATCATTGCTTTCATCCCTAAGGTTTAGCATTTGCAAACCAAGCTTACTGATTATAAAACAACCATGACGGTTGAAAATATATCTTGTGTAGAAAGAAATATCCAGCCTAGAAAACTCAAAAGTTAAAACAAACTGAGAGAAAGTAAGAGGTTTTGAGACATTTACCACAGGATAAAAGCCCTTCTTTATAGCCCACAGTATAGGAGAAGTCAACAAACTCTCTTGGGGAGATTATATTCCAAAGCTGACCCGCAGTTGTGTAACGCATCACACAGCAATTCTGAAAGAATAGGAAACAGCTGTTAGTCCTACAGAAAACACAGACACAGACTCACGTAAGTTAACCTGTAGTGAAACATTAACACTCACTTAAAATGTGTTATAATGATTACTAACAACATTCCTTACAGTGATTCTGACAGATTTAGCAATCTATTCTATATCTCACTGTTCTATATGAACATGTGCAGGGTATACAATCAAAGTACAGAGGTAAGTTACCCGGAATCCAAATCTGTCTTTCAAAACAGTCACCTCATATCCTATATGATAAGTGGAAGCAGGCAGTGTAGACTGTAGATGTGTAAGATAAAATCCACAAATACTTTGATTAAAATAAACATGGCAAGAAATGAATTAATAAAACTGAAAAAGCCACTCTGGTTACATAATTCTTTAATACCAAAGGTGCCATTTTTATCTTTGAGTCTGGCTTAATATTAATGGAAAACCTGCATACTATTATCTAGAAAACTGAATGTGATGGTGCTATTTTCAGAATTTTAGATTTCAGAACCTCAAAGTTCTACAATTAAAGACATAATTTTCTTAAGCAGAAAGGATAAAGCTATTTCAAAAAACAAACTCAGTTCTGACTAACACTCGTTAGAGATCTTTGCCATGACTACTTAGTCTCAGAGCAATGAATATAATAGTGAATACAAGTGTGTATACACATTCACATGCACTTGAGCACTCTCGCGCACAGTCTCACACACGACACACACACACACAATCCGAAGTAACGTTTCAAAACAAATACCTCTTCAAAGTGCTCCAAAATATCCAAAGAGGTCATTAAGCTGTCCCAATCCAAGCGACAGGGGCCTGGGCGTATGTGGTCTATTACACTGTTGACAACATCGTCTATCACACCTTGGGCTTTGAAACTGGAGAAAAAATATTACAGTCAAATGCTACTGGGATGAAACATTTCAGCATGCTCTCATAGCTCAGAGTTCACGTCAAAAAAAGCAAAATTCAGTGAAGATTTTTTGAAAAGAGTAAATCCTTACAACCTGTCTGATAAATTAGGTTCTATCAATTATTTCATCAGAATGTACTCCAAAAGGCCCTCAGATCTAACAGGAGACCTGACGGCTATCTTCTGCATTATCATGAACACACTAAGTACCTTCATGTTATGGAGTAGCCAAGAACAGCCTGCAGAACACCGTAATGCTCCATTATGTTCAAGGCGGTTCTCTTCTCAGATATGCTCTAACATGGTACTAGCATATGCATATTTTAGCCTGACTTTCAAAAACTTATTAGGAATAGAAAAATAGGTCATCCAGGAATAGAACGCCCAGGATTGACTCATGAATAATAGCAGAACTTAACATCTTTCAAAGGTGGCATTCCATATCAGTAGGAAAGAGATGTACTATTTCATAAATGGTGTATGGATTCAATAGTTATCCTAACAGAGCAAGTAAGTCTGAATTCTTGCTTCACATCAGTCAAGACAATTCCAGATAGACTAAATACCACCATATAAAAGGTAAAATGTTTAAACTTTGAGAAAATTATGTAAGTTACGATCTTTGTAACCTCAGGATACAGGAAGATTATTTGAATACATAAAACAGAAATAACAAGATGATTAAAACTTGCATACCACAAATGACAAAATAAGTAATTTCTTTAAAAACTAGTCACAGACTGGAAGAATATAAATGTAACACATATATATTTAGATGCTGCTTCTTAGCTGCTCAGCTGTGTCTGACTCTTTGTGACCCTAAGGACTGTAGCCTGCCAGGCTCCTCTGTCCACAGGATTATCCAGGCAAGAATACTGGAGTGGATTGCCATTTCCTTCTCCAGGGCATCTTCCCGACTCAGGGATTGAACCTGGGTCTCCTGCACTGCAGACAGATTCCTTACCATCTGAGCCACCAGGGAAGCCCGTAACAGGTGGTACTAGTGGTAAAGAGCCTGTCACCCAATGCAGGAGACTTTAGAGATCAAGGTTTGATCCCTGGGTCGGGAAGATCCCCTAGGGCAGGGCACAGCAACCCATTCCAGTGTTCTTGCCAGGAGAATCCCACGGACTGAGGAGACTGGCGGGCTACAGTCCATAAGGTTGCAAAGAGTTGGACATGACTGAGTGACTTAGGACAGCACAGCACATCCTTATTATAGAAGCCACACGGTTCAGTTCAGTGCAGTCGCTTGGTCGTGTTCGACGCTTTGCGACCCCATGGACCGCAGCACGCCAGGCCTCCCTGTCCATCACCAACTCCCAGAGTTTATTCAAACTCATGTCCATCGAGTCAGTGATGCCATCCAACCATCTCATCCTCTATCATCCCCTTCTCCTCCTGCCCCCAATCTTTCCCAGCATCAGGGTCTTTTCCAATGAGTCAGCTCTTTGCATCAGGTGGCCGAAGTATTGGAGTTTCAGCTTCAATATCAGTCCTTCCAATGAACACCCAGGACTGATCTCCTTTAGGATGGACTGGTTGGATCTCCTTGCTGTCCAAGGGACTCTCAAGAGTCTTCCCCAATGCCACAGTTCAAAAGCATCAATTCTTCAGCGCTCAGCTTTCTTTATAGTCTAACTCTCACATCCATATATGACCACTGGAAAAATCATAGCCTTGACTAGATGGACCTTTGTGGACAACGTAATGTCTCTGCTTTTTAATATACTGTCTAGGTTGGTCATAACTTTCCTTCCAAGGAGTAAGCGTCTTTTAATTTCATGGCTGCAATCACAATCTGCAGTGATTTTGGAGCCCCCCAAAATAAAGTCAGCCACTGTTTCCCCTGTTTCCCCATCTATTTGGCATGAAGTGATGGGACCAGATGCGATGATCTTAGTTTTCTGAATGTTCAGCTTTAAGCCAACGTTTTCACTCTCCTCTTAAACTTTCATCAAGAGGCTCTTTAGTTGTTCTTCACTTTCTGCCGTAAGGGTGGTGTCATCTGTGTATCTGAGGTTATTGATATTTCTCCCAGCAATCTTGATTCCAGCTTGTGCTTCCTCCAGCCCAGTGTTTCTCATGATGTACTCTGCATATAAGTTAAATAAGCAGGGTGATAATATACAGCCCTGATGTACTCCTTTTCCTATTTGGAACAAGTCTGTTGGTCCATGTCCAGTTCTAACTGTTGCTTCCTGACCTGCATACAGATTTCTCAAGAGGCAGGTCAGGTGGTCTGGTATTCCCATCTCTTTCAGAATTTTCCACAGCTTATTGTGATCCACACAATACGTCAAAGGCTTTGGCATAGTCAATAAAGCAGAAAAAGACGTTTCTCTGGAACTCTCTTGCTTTTTTGATGATCCAGCAGATGTTGGCAATTTAATCTCTGGTTCCTCTACCTTTTATAAAACCAGCTTGAAGATCTAGAAGTTCACGGTTCACACATTGCTGAAGCCTGGCTTGGAGAATTTTAAGCATTACATTACTAGTGTGTCAGATGAGTGCAATTGTGCAGTAGTTTGAGCATTCTTCGGGATTGCATTTCTTTGGGACTGAAATGAAAACTGACCTTTTCCAGTCCTGTGGCCACTGCTGAGTTTTCCAAATTTGCTGGCATATTGAGTGCAGCACTTTCACAGCATCATCTTTCAGGATTTGAAATAGCTCAACTGGAATTCCATCACCTCGACTAGCTTTGTTCATAGTGATGCTTCCTAAGGCCCACTTGAGTTCACATTCCAGGATGTCTGGCTCTAGGTGAGCGATCATACCATCGTGATTATCTGGGTCGTGAAGATCTTTTTTGTACAGTTCTTCTGTGTATTCTTGCCACCTCTTCTTACTATCTTCTGCGTCTGTTAGATCCCTACCATTTCTGTCCTTTGTGGAGCCCATCTTTGCATGAAATCAGTTTGCAGATATCTCAAGCTCAAGCTTATATTATCCCCCGTCCTAAATCTGCTCTTCTGCCTAGGCTCTTTAACTTGGGATGAGGGTAGAGGGTAGGGGTGGGTAATACAATTTAATTCAGGCACCCAAATTAGAAATGAGATTCAACTTCAACACTTCTTTTTCTCTTAACCCCATTCCAACAGTCAGAACTAGAAAGTCACCATGTTTTATGAAGATGACTTTCTAAACATCAAGTGCACAGAACAATATGTGGGTTTCAACAGATATTAGTTATCATCACCACTGTCATCGTTACACCACCATCACCATCAAATCTCTTTCAAGTTCATTTGTCCTTTTCAGCTCCTCTGCTGTATCCTTCATTTGGGAACTCTGTGTCCAACTCAATACTGCGTCAGTTTCTAGCTCTTCTGATCATATAACTCTTAAGAATCTGAAAGAAGCCACAGATCTCTTCCCAGGAATGCACACACTGTCACAAAACTTTGTATACAATCATAGGGACACTTTAAGAAGCCAGCCATGGTCTCCCAGGATACAAGTTCTTCTCTAAACTTCCCATGCTTATTTCTGTCTCTCACAACTGTTACCATAATAAATGCAAAATCTTCTGAGAACCTGGGAGGGTTGGGTTGAGCAGAGGATAAATACAAAACCGAACTCTTTGGTTTTGAATCCAAAAGTCACTCAGACGTGCTCTCCTCACTCCCATTCTTTATGTTCTAACTACATAAACACAACCTAAACTTCTGTAAAAAAAGTCAGTCGCCCAGTCGTGTTCGACTCTTTGTGATCCATGGACTGTAGCCCACCAGGCTCCTCTGTCCATGGAGTTCTCCAGTCAAGAATACAGGAGTGGGTTGCCATTCTCTTCTCCAGGAGATCTTCCTGACCCAGGGATCACACCCAAGTCTCCTGCATTGCAGGCAGATTCTTTACTGTCTGAGACACCAGGGGAGCCTAAATTCTATAAACACACTCTCTTAGTGTTTCCCATCTACCTGGAAGCCATCTGTGTTAATGTGGTAAGTGCAGTTCTCTCTGCCTGGAATAAGAATCTGTCCTCATTCCATAATAAACACCTGTCTGTTCTTTCTGACTCAGCCCAGGTATTAGCTCTTCTGTGAGGTTTTTTTTATCACTGAGCACAGTGCCCTCAGGCACTTTTAAACTTTTTCAGCCCCCGCTGCAAATTACTGATCTAAAGAATTAATGTCCACACTTGCTTAACAATGTTTAATCCAACTCTAGTGTCCCTGTCCTTCTCAGAAATACTGTACAACTTACCTTCCTTGAAATGCTATCTTTGGTAATACACTTCAAAACATTCTATATATAGAAAGTGTAGTCAATAGTTTCATTTTAAAAAGTGCCAAGCCCCCAGAATATGAATATCCCACTCCAATTACACAAGGCACCTATTTGCACTGGCTTTAAAAAACAGCATTTTTTTTTACTGGTTAAAGACATAATTCACACTCTACTATATGCAAAAAATAAATAAGCAAAAATCACACATAAAACTGCCATCTAGAGGTACATATTTTTGTGTTAAATAAAAACATTTTAATATAAAAATATAGTTAAAGTCAACCTATGACTGTGCTACAGTTTAGTACTCTGCTTTATTCACTTTTCATTTAGCATTTTTTATGTTTTTAAATAATATCTGAAAATATGGTTTCTAAAGATTGTAAAATAGCACAGTTTATAATTAAATCATTCCTCAACTATTGATTATTCAGGTTGTTTATAATTTTTAATTTTTTAAGTAATGTGACAGAAGAGACAAGTACTTAAATAATTATTAATTTCCAATGATTTCTTCAAGAAAATTCTTAGAGCAAAATATGCTACAGTACTGAATAAATGCAGAAGGAATATTAGAAGTATCTTATATACCACAGTAAGAAATTAAGATTTTACCAGCTATACCATCATTAATGATTCCCAAAACCACCAACTCTATTCACCAGGGACACAGACATTTTAAAAGCTTTGAATGCATAACATGATTTTCTTCTCAGAAAGTTTAAAATCTTAAAAGAAAAAACCAAACTTTACTGGCAATGATCATTTAGTGATCATGAGTATATGTGTATATACATTTGAAGTTTAACAGTATCTTAAGAGCTATGTAAAACTACAAGAATTACTTACAGATATCCATTAAATTCTTCTGAAGGTTTCCTCCAAATTGTTACATCTTTCTATAAAAATAAAAACAGTGTATAGTGATAATTACATAGGTGGCAACCTGGATATAAAACTGACAATTTCATAACATCTACAGCATTAGCTTTTGCATGAAAATAAAACATAAGTAAACATTCAAAGAAATACATACAAGTCACTCATGCCATCAAATAATCCATATCTGAATTTTTTCTGTATCCTAAAGTACTACACATCTTACTTAAATTACAGACCTTTAGAAAAAGGTTTTTCAGTAGCTTAAAGACAAGACACCCAAACACTAAGATCTGGTGATGGCACTCTCCTTGGCCATTATTTGCATAATTACAATCTCATCTATTTACCATTACTGAAGAATTTAGTCTAAGATAATAGGAATCTTAAATATTTAATTCTGAATTTGCTCATGTATCTTTTTAAAATCAAGCAGTTCACATCTATTATGACAGTACTACTCTGAATCAGTCCCGAAATTTTTTTCCAGATCATCTCTTAAGAAATTCTGAATATCAGAATAACTAAAGCACTTAACTGGAAGAGTCCTGGTTTCTAGGGTTGGCTCTGTCAACACCCAACTATGTGACGGTTTGGGTAAGTCATATTGGTGAAAAAAAGAACATTAATGGACCTTCCTCGCAGGCTTGTTAAAATATCTGAAATGATTTCAAACTATCAATTACTATACTTTCTTCAATTAATGATGACATGTTTTATTTATTGACCTGAGAGGCTGCTCTTTACAGTCTTGTTGCCATGAGTCTCTTCTTGCGTCCTTTATCTGAAGAACTAATCGCAGTGGTGCAGGACTGCTGTTCCTCCTCTGTGAGCTCTTAAACCACCAGTTGTGCTGACACATTCATCTACCCTGCACATTCATCTGAAGTGTGGTCCATATTTTTCCATACCATTTTGAAAGTCACCCAGCAGTTCATCAGAAGATACATCCCAAACACAAATAATTTAATTTACCGTCTTCTTAGCAACTCGCCACTTTTCATCTTCAAGGTTGTGGTACTGGATAAGAGTGTTTTTAAGTCGAGTCGCCAAAACAGCCACATCAGGCAGGGCTTCCATTTGTTTTTCCTGTTACAGAGACTAAGATTATCATCAGCAAATACCAGAGTTAGATCCAGCAGATGAGGGGGAGAGGTCTCAAATCTGATGTCATGCTCAGGCCTGGTGCACTGGGAAGACCCAGAGGAATCGGGTGGAGAGGGAGGTGGGAGGGGGGATTGGGATGGGGAACACATGTAAATCCATGGCTGATTCATGTCAATGTATGACAAAACCCACTACAATACTGTAAAGTAATGAGCCTCCAACTAACAAAGATAAATTAAAAAAAAAAAAAAAAAAAAAACCCTGCGGGAGCTGTAGAAATACCTACACCTGGACCCCACCCCAAGTCAGTAATCAGAATCCTTGTGCATGGCTCCTTCCTCAAAGCTTCCAGGATGTGGAACACAAAGGGACAAGAATCACAGATCTTGTGTTATTAAAAGCCTCATATAAAGCAGATACAATCCTATTTCCCTTTCTAATAGAATTGAACCAAAAGGAATAAATTAAAAACTTAAAAAAAAAAAAAACTGTTCTTTCCAAAATACAAAAATAACACACAAGGCATAAACTCTTTTAAAAGTCCTTAGAGTTTTAGCAATTGAAAATTTTCATTTTACCATCCAACAGATATAGCACTCATTCTAGCAAATAAATGACAACCACAATTGGAAATCTCTTACATCCTTTAAGGATAGGGCTGGTGGGGGGGGGGGGCGGGGGGGGGGGGAGATAGGCCTAGAGACCTCTAAAGAATTTCAAAAGCCTCAAGAATTTTACTGACTTCAATATTTTACTTGATGAAGTGTCACACGATTCAGTGAGGTATCTGTGTAACACAAGAGGTGATATGAAGACCTCTGAGCTACCAGTACAGCATAAATAAGTGGTTTATAGTTATAAGGCAATAATTTAACTATATAAAGAGGAATGCATTTTATGATTAATAGTTGCAAAGATAAGCTATCGTTCAGCAATACTTTGAAAGGGAAATGATAACTGAACTTGAAAGAAAATAATATGAGGGATTCTATAACGTAATCGTTTTAGAACATTGCTGCAGATTCTCTGATGAGTCTGTGACGCTGCATGGCTTCCGCAGCTAGGTTAGAGAAGGCCACACAGTATCTGGGTGTCTCTGAGGATGATCACTCAGCAGCCTCTGGTCAACAAGCAGCACACAAGGAACGCGGTTACCCTGAGGCCGCCGTGTGGAAAGGACCAAGCAGAAAGAAGAGGAAGGGAGGGGGAAAGACAGACAGACAGACAGACAGACAGACAGACAGACAGACACACACACACACACACACACACAGATGCAAAGTCCCAGCTCCAAAAGCCTATTTACAGCTTCATGCCTAATCGGCATCTCTTGATTCTCTAGGCTTCCTTCAACTTGCCTCAGTCTTACTTGTCTTAACAATTTTACTATTAAAATGACAATTGAGCCAGCTGCTCAAGATTAAGAGCCTTAGAATCACCCCCATAGATATCAGGAGGTTCACCACACACCACTGCCTACAATGCTCCCCTCTTTCTTCCTGTCCCTTAGGTAAGTCCAGCTCATTGCTGACTCTGGGCCTTTGTACTCTCCATTACTTCTCTGCCTGGATTACTAGATCCCAAACCTGAGCATGACTAGTAACAGCCTGTAGTAACAATTTCAGTTTAAACCTCCTGTCCTTGACACAACATTCCCCAAATCACTATAATACCCTTCTTTTATTTTCTGCATAGTGTATCACTATGTGAAACTAACTTGTTTATTTACTGATATACTATATTCTGGGTTTCCCAGGTGGCTCAGTGGTAAAGAATCCACCTGCCAATGCAGGAGACACAAGAGACCTCAGTTCGATCCCTGTGTCGGGAAGATCCCCTGGAGAAGGAAGTGCAACCCACTCTAGTATTCTTGCCTGGGAAATCCCATGGACAGAGGAGCCTGGCATGTGACCATGGGGTCACAAAGAATCAGACACGACTGAACACCTACACACTATACTCTACTCTTTGACTACCATGTCCCTTACTAATAAGAGGGGTGGTCCCATGTCTGCTTTTTAACTGCTATATCCCCACCAACTAGAACACTGTCTGAAACACAGCAGGTCCTTAATATTTATTGAAGTGTATTTGCTTCAGAACATGAATTATTTGTTCTTAACTTCTCTCCTTTTGGTTCCATGGTACTCTCCAGTAAAAGGCTAAGGAAGAAAAGGCTTTGGAGAAAGCTATCCATTTACAAATCACAAAGTTACTGCTAGAAAGGAGATAAAGAAAAGACCTAAATGAAATATCAAGGCTCACACCTCTGTGGGAATAAGGATGCAGTTCTCACCACAGGTGCACACATCAGAATTACCTTGCTATAATTTGCAGTAGTTGTTGATGTTGACAAAGACTCTCTCCTCGGTCAGGCTCCTCTGAGTCCTCTTTGTGACGAGGCCTAGCCCTTAGGAAGCTGGTGGCTCAGCAGTAAAGAATCCACCTGCAATGCAGGAGATATAAGAGATGCAGGTTTGATCCCTGGGTCAGGAAGATCACCTGGAGGAGGGCATGGCAACCCCTCCAGTTTTCTTGACTGGAGAATCCCATGGACTGAGAAGCCTGGCGACTACAGTCCTCAGGGTTGCAAAGAGTCAGACACGACTGGGCAGCACACAGCCAGCTCCTGGGCTTGTCCTTGGACCCCATAGTCCAGTGTCCGCAAGAGTCCTGCTGGGTCAGTTTAATGAAATCCCCTACCCTCGAACCTCCTTATCCCACCTTCAATCTTATCACCCCAGCCTGCCTTTAGCAAGAACCCTGTCAAGTTGCTTTAGGGCAACACCCCTTAGTAATTTTTCATTCACTGACACCCGCCTTGCTCCCTGGCTATCCACCCCCATTTGCCCTTGTTGTTTTCAGAATGAAGCCTAGTTCCATCCCAAGGTTTCTTTCCCACTATTGCAATAGTCACTGAGTAAGATTTGCCTTTACTGCTTTAATGTGTGCCTGCCTCTGGTTTTCCGTGACACTGATTTTGGATATTAGATTTCATGGACCACAGACAGACAGTCTGATTCAGTGGGTCTGTTCTGGAACAGGCCCCAGAAAACTAGGTCCTTTAAAAAGCCTCACTGATCATTCTGTTATGCAGTCAGGAGTGACAACCATTAATCTGAAAACTAAAGTGACAAAAATAAATCAGTGCTATAGGCAACATTTAAACAGCACAAACCAGAGCATAAAAGCCGTTAAACATGATAAAACATGAAAATGATACAGAAGTTCAGGAAAGGAAAAAAAGCTTCTCCTCTATTCTCTGATGATCTATCCTGAGATCTGCAAATTAAACTGACAAAAGATAAACAGAAAAACATGCAAACAAAATGTACTTGATGTCAATATTTAATTTCTATGTGCAAAGAGAAGCAATTACATGTGGAGTTTATACACCATTTTAAAAAAGGGTGATAAACTGTGGAAAAATGACAAGACAAGGGAAAGGAGGTTTGAGCTTCTAGGGGTGGTAAATTATGGCAAAAATAAATATATGAGGAAGAATAATAAAAGATAAAGGCTATTTTAGTAAAGTTTGACTGTGTAGACCATCTCAGTCCCAAATTTCTGTCTCCGATGATAGCAGTTATTCTCCTGGTATAGGAGAGAAGTCAGACCTTCACAAAAGGAAATTTATGTCCTACTTTTAGGCAGATAGTGGAGGGAAAAATAGTTTTTTCTGTCTTTGCTGCTTCTTAATTGCCTTCAGCTCAAAGTAACCTTTTTTTTGAAGTGGCCTATTTTGGAGTGGCATATACCTTCAGAGGGCTTCCGTGGTGGCTCAGTGGGTAAAGAATCCACCTGCAATGTGGGAGACCTGGGTTCAGTCCCTGGGTTGGGAAGATCCCCTGGAGAAGGGAAAGGCTACCCACTCCAGTATTCTGGCCTGAAGAAGCCCCATGGGCAGAGAAGCCTGGCGGGCTACAGTCCACGGGGCCTCAAAGAGTCGGACACGACCGAGCGACTAAGCACAGCACATCCCTTCAGAAACATGGAAAAGTATAAACAGAAAATTCAATAACATAAAACTTAGGATCTATGAAAATGTGCAAAATATTTAATAATTATAGATCCTAACCAAAGACTAAAAGTGGATGAGCTCATTCAAAAAGTCTGTGAGTAAGGAATAGATCCTCTTTCCACTCAAGAGACTGCCAACTTGACAGCCGGTACGATGACCTTATTAAAGCATATGTTATAAACAAACACAAGTTCTTGAGAGGACTTACAAAGGAAATTTAACTTATCTATTACTGGGATCATGCTGATTAAACAATATTCTTTAAATCCAAGGGTCACCTACCAGATTTCTGTGTCTGGCAGATAAATGTATTTTCAAAACTCTTTGATAGAAATCAAAGGTGAAGTGGAAAGCTACTGTTAGCATAAACCATACTGTATTTATGCAAATCTAGCACACAAAAAGTAAGCAATAAAAAAACTACCTACAAAGATGAGAATCTGAATTTTTACAGTGTTTACGTTAGTTATTGTTCACTCCTACTGGATAATATAAAGTTCACATTCCTTAATGTGGCTTATGGGTCAGTTTCCAAGCCCACTGTCTAATTTCTACTCGTCTTTCCAGGATACCCCCTTAAGACTAAATCAGCTCCCCCTTAATGTGAAAAACGCCTGTTAACGGGCCTCTTTAGGTGTGGCCGAGTAGGAGGTAGAAAAGGAAGAAAAGAAAGTTTTAGTATAAATTTGGAAATCTCTCTTCTAGTCTCATGAAGTATTTACCCAGGCAGTTAACTCTTGCATGGATTTCCTTCATCAAGATTAAGTCCAAAAGGGAGTAACAGTTACTTTCTAAACTGATATTTGTGTGTGGACAGGCAAAACAGAGCATCTCTCATGGACCAAGGTGGGGTGGGGGTGGGGGTGGGGGAACAACACTGGGCTTATCAAGGTCTTGAGGCTTTCCTAACATAAGAGGACATTCACATTAATTGAAAAGAAAACCCATAATATGCCCTATTCCAATCTCTGCCTGTGGAGAATGTCAGGAAATGTTTTGAATGCCATTCTGAATTCCCTCTTACTAACCTTACTTGACCTTATAATAAACTCAAACTCCACCTGTTATACATCAGAGAAAACAGAAACCACAACTGTACCAGAATCTAACAGCTCCATATAAAAGGTTATATACTCTTGACAGTTTTATAACCAGTTCAGCTCAGTTGCTCAGTCGTGTCCGACTCTTTGTTACCTCATGGACTATAGCACACCAGGCCTCCCTGCCCATCACCAACTCCCAGAGCTTGTGCAAACTCACGTCCATCAAGTGGGTGATGCCATCCAACCATCTCATCCTCTGTCGTCCCCTTCTCCTCCTGCCTTCAATCTTTCCCAGCATCAGGGTCTTTTCCAATGAGTCAGTTCTTCATATCAGGTGGCCAAAGTATTGGAGTTTCCGCTTCAGCCAAGTGCTAAGTAGTGTCTGTCTATATTTTTTCCTTCTGTTAGCTGCTGTTGTATCTGACTCTTGTGACCCCATGGACTGTAGCCTACCAGGCTCCTCTGTCAATGGAATTCTCCAGGCAAGAATACTGGAGTATGAGTTGCCATTTCCTACTCCAGGGGGTCTTCCAGACCCAGGGATCCAACCCAGGTCTCCTTCATTTCAGTCAGTCTTTACCATTTGAGCTACCAATCTTCTTGTTCATGTTTTCCATATTTACGTTTTTAAAGTGGTCACTAGTGTAGACAGTGCTCCCATCGTAGAGTGGGCAACCTTCACAAGTTAAACATTTTCTTGAGGCCATCTATCAGCATCAGTCTTTGACCAATACAATTTCAATTTTTGTCAAATGTCAGTGAAATGGCCATAGGTTTCAATTATATATGGAATATAATAAACATTTTAACCTTTAATAAAAAGTAAATGCCATAAAAATCTGTTTGTACTTATGTAGTATGATTAAGTCAGAATTGACTTATTAAAGAAGTTCATATCAGAATTGCTTTACCTTCCATTACCTGATTGATGTGGGTTTCATTTACGTGAGCAGCTTAAATTTAACATTCCATAAATTTCCCCCAAGTTGTACAAACCAAGGCCTTGTAAATTATATTTTTCTACCTAACATAAAAATTTCAGCATATGCTTAATTTCTGATCAATTCTGAATTAGTAATTTAGCTTTTCCAATTAGTCAAGTACAGCAGTTTCTCGTTTTTGAGACTGGTTATAGCAAGACTGCAACAGGGAAGGAAGCCTCCTGCAATGTGATGGATACACCTCTGATTCAGTGTTCCTTTTGGCTTATTTTAGGGGCTTCCCTTGTGGCTCAGCTGGTACAGAATCCGCCTGCAGTGTGGAAGACCTGGGTTCGATCCCTGGGTTGGGAAGATGCCCTGTAGAAAGGAAAGGCTACCCACTCCAGTATTCTGGCCTGGATAATTCCATGGTTGCAAAAAGCTGGACATGACTGAGGGACTTTCACTTTTCACTTTCAGAGCTCATTTGGTAAAGAATCCACCTGCAGTGCAGGAGGCCTGGGTTTGATTCCTGAGTCAGGAAGATCCACTGGAGAAGGGACAGCCTACCCACTCCAGTATTTTTGGGCTTCCCTTGTGGCTCAGCAGGTAAAGAATCCGCCTGCAATGCAGGAGACCTGGTTTGATCCTGGGTTGGGAAGATCCCCTGGAGAAAGGAAAGGCTTCTCACTCCAGTATTCTGCCCTGGAGAATTCCGTGGACTGTATAGTCCATGCGGTCCCAAAGACTCGGACAGGACTAAGCGACTTTCACTTGGCTTATTTTGGGACACAGTTTACAACATCAATGAGACTTGTACAAAACTTAATATTAAATTCTAACAATGTCACAGCTTTGAGTCCAAGTAATATTCAAGCTCCTAATACTCTTTTATTTAAAAAAAAAAAATGACTAACATTTATTGATCATGTACTACATGATCAGTCTTTCTGGCCACTTTAAATTGTATTCTTTCATTTAGTCCTCATAAATAACCTTAAGAGCCTATCCTACTATTATCTATATTTTACAGAAAGTGAAATTATCAATACGGAGATTGTCTCTTGCCCAAGATCACACAGCCAATAAGTGATGCAGCCGGAATTCCAACCCACGACCTCTGCCTTCAGAGATTAAAGGGCTATTTTGTACAACACTGGAAGCTGATCACAGGCTGGAAGAGTCTCCACATTAAAAATGTGACATCATGTTGAATTTGCTGTATTTTGTCTAGGCTCTCGAACCTAAAAAATGTCAGGTAATCTTTCCTAATTGCAATTTGGGGACAGCAGCAGCATTAATTTACTGAGGAATTCCGAGTTAATATTTTTAGGACCGAATTTGGAACACAGTGAGCACTCGGAAAACACTGCCTCTTGGTGTCTCCGCCGACACCTGGCGTGAAGGCGCGCACCTTTCGTCGTCCGTGCACCGCGGGGGCGCGGGAGCGCTGTCCGCCGCAGGGGCGCCCTCAGAGAGCCTCCCCCGGCCCTGGGGCGCTCGCCGCCGCCCCGCATCTAACACAGGAGGCGGTGCCTGCCGGCGCCCGAGCGCCGGGAAGCGGGCAGAGCGGGTGCAGAGCCCGGTCCCTCCAGGGCGTCCCCGCGGACGCAGCCCGCCTTCCCGAGACTCTGGCCGGGACAGCAAAGGGAGGACGCCCCGCCGCCCCTCAGCCCCCGCCTCGCCCCCGCCACTCACCGCTCCTCCGGGCGCTCCGCGGACCAAGACGCTACCAGGCGCCCGGAGCCGACGCGCACCGCTCCCTGCGGCCCCGCCCGCCGAAGCCCCCGCGGCCGATGGGCGCCCGGCGCGGACCGCAGCCGCCTGTTGGAAGGCCGTAAGTCTTCCGGGGTTAGGGTTAGGGTTCCGGGACAGAAGCCGGCCTGCCGACGCGCGTCAGCTGGGATTGGCGGACGGCAGCGCGCGGCCTGCGGGTTGGTGGCCGCTGGTGGGCCGACTTCGCGCGCGGTGTGAGCCGGCGCTAGCCCGGCCCCCGCGGGCAGGGCCCAGACCGGGTGGCCTGCTTCTGAGCGCCTGCGGGCGGGTCGCGCGTGGCCGCGAATCCGCGGGGCCGGAGAGTGCAGAGGCCTGAGAGGGCTCTGAGGGCCGGGTGCCCGCGGAGGTCCAGGGCCGCGCGGCCGCTCGGGCCGCGTCAGAGACAGACGGAATATGCGCGGGTGGGAAGCGTGGGGGCTCTCGGCTCCCGGAACTCGGCGCCGCCGCCGTGCGAGCGGGCCCTTCTCAGTGCGGACTTCGGGGGCGGGCTAGCGGGCGGCTGCGGCGGCCTCCCAAAGCGCGCCGGGTTTCCTGTGTTAGAAGATGGGTCACCCATCTGACAGGGCGTTTGCAGATTACATTTACTGTGCGATGTGTGGTTTGAGAGCCAGGAGAAGGAAGGAATGCAGTGCTACACTATTAGTCATTTTAGATTCAAAGGAGAAAGTAATATTTCATAAAATGTTTATTTAGCGTCCTGAAAAATTCACCTAACACCACCTGATAGTTACTATGGGCAATTTTTAAAAAACTTTACCTGATTGTTCATATATAGAAGGAATAATGGCTTGGTGATTACTTGTCCGTTAGCATCTTAGATGTATTAATCTGTAAAATACACCTACCTTGGGGGGTTGTGTGGATTCAATGATACATAAAGTATGTAAAACTGTAACCAAAGATCTTTGACACGATTGTCTCAAGGCATTATCCTATATACATACAAAAACCACAGTAATTGACCAATAATACTTAGCAAGTGAGTGAACTCCAGGCTTAGCTCCTTAAGGCAGATTACTTAATTTCGGAGTAGCGAAACTGGAATTTGGTCCAGGCATACTGAACTCTAAAACTGGGGCACTTAACTTGCGGGAAACGCAAAATGTGTTTCACAGGCTATGGGGCATCTACCTGTGCATAGAATGGGGGTCCAGAAATCAAAGACCCAATACATGCCCTGAAAGTTTACACAGTTAAACGGTGTGTGGGGAGGAACAACTCCACATTAACCATTTCCAAAAAGTAGAAAATTACTATCTCTCTTTATTAGAATTGAGCTGTGGGTACATTGCTCAGTACTTTGCCTATTCTCTCACAGAATTTGGTAGAATTTGTTTACAAAATCAACGTGGCTTTTTTTTTTTTTTTTCCAAGCAGTTGCTGCATAAAGTCATATGTCGCTTATGCCTCACTTCAGTTCAGTCACTTAGTCATGTCCAACTCTTTATGACCCCATGGACTGCAGCATACCAGATTTCCCTGTCCATCACCAACTCCCAGAGATTACTCAAACTCACGTCCATGGAGTCATTGATGCCATCTAACCGTCTCATCCTCTGTCATCCCCCTTCTTCTCCTGCCTTCAGTCTTTCCCAACATCAGGGTCTTTTCCAATGAGTCAGTTCTTTCCATCAGGTGGCCAAAGTATTGGAGTTTCAGCTTCAGCATCAGTCCTTCCAATTCAGGACTGATTTCCTTTAGGATTGACTGAATTGATTTTCTTGCAGGCCAAGGGACTCTCGATTCTTCTTGAATGCACTGGTCATAGCAAACACCATCTTCCAACAACACAAGAGAAGACTCTATACATGGACATCAGCAGATCATCAATACGGAAATCAGATTGATTATATTCTTTGCAGCCAAAGATGGAGAAGCATTGCCTTTCTTTGGGACTGAAATGAAAACTGACCTTTCCTGGTCCTGTGAGCACTGCTGAGTTTTCCAAATTTGCTGGTATATTGAGTGAAGCACTTTCACAGCATTATCTTTTAGGATTTGAAATAGCTCAACTGAAATTCCATCACCCCCACTAGCTTTGCTCGCAGTGATGCTTGATTAAGGCCCACTTGACTTTGCATTCCAGGATGTCTGGCGCTAGTGAGTGATCACACCATCATGGTTATCTGAGTCATGAAGATCTTTCTTGTATAGTTCTCTGTGTATTCTTGCCACCTCTTCTTAGTATCTTCTGCTTCTGTTAGGTCCATACCATTTCTCTCCTTTATTGTGCCCATTTTTGCATGAAATGTTCCCTTGGTATCTCTAATTTTCTTGAAGAGATCTCTAGTCTTTCCCATTCTGTTATTTTCCTCTATTTCTTTGCATTGATCACTGAGGAGGGCTTTCTTTTTTTTTTTTTTTTTTTTGAAACCAAAGATCTGTTTTTGTTTTCCAACATCCATGTGAAACTACATTATCTCAGCAGAATGCTGATATCCTCCCCTCTCTGGGTTCTGACCTTTTCTAAGGTCCCCTCCAAGCCTGTTGGTTCTGTGGCAAAAAACAGAGGAGACACCTGCTCACAGCTTCAGATCAATCGGGGTCAATCCTGTCTGGATTCACTCCTGGCACTAATGCACAGTTCAGTCATCACCATTCATCTGGTGAGTGTCTGGGTTAATAAAGGAGCCAGGTTAACTCATTCTGTCTTCCAGGACTAATATCTCTGTTAGATTCCCCTGCACATCCCAGACCAGCTCCTTGCTGCAAAATGACAGACGGTGGCAGTTACTTCCCTCACCACCCACGGCCGGCTTCTGAGTGGCCAGATGATGATGTGAGAGAATTTACTCCCATTTGTCCCGCAGGCTTACATATTGCACTTGCACTGTCACTTTTGTCACTTTTTTCCCGGTGGTCTGTTCATTCTTATGTTTGTCTTACAGATCCTCAGAGCTGAATCACTGGAAACACAGAACAAAATTCAGCAACTGCAGGGCTGGTTTATTCTCAGCCTCCTCTCGTAGAAGCCTCTGGCCTACAGTATGCCCACCAAGGCCTTTCTAAAGACCCTTCCTCTACTTACTGAACAAACACTGCAAGCTCAGTCTGTGAAAAACTGCAATCCCCTCCCCCTGGTTTCTTCTTAAAATTAAACTGTTTTGCCCTTGTTAGTTTTTTCTCTTGTCATTATTTCTCTTGTTTTGTTTTGGTCTTTGGTTTATTTTTGTTTAATAAATCACTCTTCCATCTACTTATCATCCAAGAAAAACTCCTGGAGATTATGCTAAATGCTTCTATTTTCTTTCTTTTTTTTTTTTTTTTTTCATTTATTTTTATTAGTTGGAGGCTAATTACTTCACAACATTGCAGTGGGTTTTGTCATACATTGACATGAATCAGCCATGGAGTTACATGTGTTCCCCATCCCGATCCCCCCTCCCACCTCCCTCTCCACCCGATTCCTCTGGGTCTTCCCAGTGCACTAGGCCTGAGCACTTGTCTCATGCATCCCACCTGGGCTGGTGATCTGTTTCCCTATAGATAATATACATGCTGTTCTCTCGAAACATCCCACCCTCGCCTTCTCCCACAGAGTCCAAAAGTCTGTTCTGTACTTCTGTGTCTCTTTTTCTGTTTTGAGGAGGGCTTTCTTATCTCTCTTTGCTATTGTTTGGAACTCTGCATTCAGATAGGTATATCTTTGTTTCTTTGCTTTTCACTTCTCTTCTTTTCTCAGTTATTTGTAAAGCCTCCTCAGACAACCTTTTTGCCTTTTTGCATTTCTTTTTCTTGGGAATGCTCTTGATCACTGCCTTCTGTACAATGTCACGAACCTCTGTCCATAGTTCTTAAGGCAATCTATCAAATCTAATCCCTTTAATCTATTTGTCACTTCCACTGTATAATCATAAGGGATATGATGTAGGTCATATCTGAATGGTCTAGTGGTTTTCCCTACTTTCTTCCATTTAAGTCTGAATTTTGCAATAAGGAGGTCATGATCTGAGCCACAGTCAGCTCCTGGTCTTTTTTTTTTTTTTTTTTCTGACTGTGTAGAGCTTCTCCATCTTAGGCTCCAAAGAATATAATCAATCTGACTTCGGTGTTGACCATCTGGTGATGTCCATGTGTAGAGTCATCTCTTGTGTTGTTGGAAGAGGGTGTTTGCTATGACCAGTGCGTTCTTTTGGCAAAACTCTATTAGCCTTTGCCCTGCTTCATTCTGTACCCCAAGGCCAAATTTACCTGTTACTCCAGGTATCTCTTGACTTCCTAATTTTGCATTCTAGTGTCCTATGATGAAAAGGACATCTTTTTTTTTTTTTTTTGATGTTAGCTCTTGTAGGTCTTCATAGAACTGTTCAACTTCAGCTTCTACGGCATTACTGGCCGGGGCATAGACTTGGATGACTGTGATACTGATTTGTCTGCCTTGGAAACGAACAGAGGTCATTCTGTTGTTTTTGAGATTGCACCCAAGTACTGCATTTTGGACTCTTTTGTTGACTATGATGGCTACTCCATTTCTTCTAAGGGATTCTTGCCCACTGTAGTAGATGTAATGGTCATCTGAGTTAAATTCACCCATTCCAGTCCATTTTAGTTCACTGATTCCTAAAATATCGGCATTCACTCTTGCCACCTCCTGTTTGACCACATCTAATTTACCATGATTCATGGACCTAACATTCTGGTTCCTATAACACTGCTCTTTATAGCATTGGACTTTGCTTCCATCACCAGTCACATCCACAATGGGCATTGTTTTTGCTCTGGTTCCATCTCTTCATTCTTTCTGGATTTATTTCTCTACTCTTCTCCAGTAGTATAGTGGTCACCTACCTACCTGGGGAGTTCATCCTTCATTGACCCATTTTTTTGCCTTTTCATACTGTTCATGGGGTTCTCAAGGTAGGAATCCTGAAGTGGTTTGCCATTCCCTTCTCCAGTGGACCACATTTTGTCAGAACTCACCACCATAGCCTGTCTGTCTTGGGTGGCCCTACATGGCATGGCTCATAGTTTCATTGAATTAGACAAGGCTGAGGTCCATGTGATCAGATTGGTTCGTTTTCTGTGATTGTGGTTTTCATTCTGTCTGCCTTCTGATGGGTCAGGATAAGAGGCTTATGTAAGCTTCCTGATGGGAGAGACTGACTATGGAGGAAACTAGGTCTTGTTCTGATGGGCTCAGTAAATCTTTAATCCAATTTTCTGTTGATGGGCGAGGCTGTGTTCCCTCCCTGTTGTTTGACCCTAGACCAAACTATGGTAGGGGTAATGAGGATAATGGCAACTTCCTTCCAAAGGACTCATGCACACTTTGTTGTATTCAGTGCCCTGACCCTGCAGCAGGTCACTGTCGACCCACACCTCTGCCAGAGACTCCTGGACACTCACAGGCAAGTCCGGCTCAGTCTCTTGTGGGGTCACTGCTCCTCTCTCCTGGGTCCTGGTGGGCACGAGGTTGTTTGTGCCCTCCAAGAGTCTGTTTCCCCAGTCCTGTGTAAGTTCTGAGGTCAAATCCCACTGGCCTCTGAAGTCAAATTCCCTGGGAGTTCTCAGTCCCTTTGCCTGATCCAGAGGTTCAGAAATCTGCTGTCAGTCCTAGAACTTTCTAAACAGTGTGAGAATTTACTTGGTATGATTGTTCTACAGTTTGTGGGTTGTGGGCTCAGTGGCTCTATGTTGGGGTTAGCCCTCCAAGAGGGCTTATGCCACATGCTGTGTGATCCCGGTCTGCTGCACCCAGACACTTGTGCCTCCAGGGAGGTTGTTGTTTCTTTGCCCCTTGCTCTTCATCTGTTGCCATATTTATCTTTGTTAGAAATAAGTTGGGCTAATTCAAAACAACTCTATTTATATCAAAGTAGAATGCTAATAAAAGCAAAACTGCAGGTTCAGAAAAAAAAAAAAACAAACATAATATTACCTGAAGCTATTATTGAGGGCTATGGGCCAGGCACAGGGCTAAGCATTTTATGTGCATTGACTCATTTAATCCTGATAACAACCTCATAATATGCACTATTATTACTGTGCTTATAAGAAAACTACATGTAGTGTATAAAGCAACAGAGAGGTCCCCTATCCAAAAAGTTTGGAATAGGTGGCATAGATGGAAATTAGCTTTCCGTCTAAAGTTCAAGTATAGAAGAGACATATGGTGTATTTGGGGGCTTTCCAGGTGCCTCAATGATAAAGAATCCTCCTGCCAATGCAGGAGACTTGGATTTGATCCCTGGGTTGGGAAGGTCCCCTGGAGAAAGAAATGGCAACTACTCCAGTATTCATATCTGAGAAATCCCATGGACAGAGGAGCCTGGAGGGCTGCAATTCATGGGGTTGTGAAAGAGTCAGACATGACTTAACAACTAGACAACAACAACAGAGTTTATTTGACCAGATATAAAAAGTCACCCTGAAGAAGAAAACTAGCTTCCCTACCAAGCCCTTACTGTAACCAGGCTGAATATATTAACATATCTAAAAATGAAATTTTCAAGAAAACAAAATAATCCAAAATAAAGATATAATGTATCCAGTATTTCTGCCAAGAGGCAATAATTTTAGAAATAAAAATCAAAAACATGCAAAAATATCCTCAACTCCTTGAAAACTTTTTAAAAAAATCAGTCCCCCAAACTCTCTTGTATCACAGAGAATTAAATATCACATACTGAAGAAGACTGACTCAATGGACATGAGTTTGAGCAAACCCAAGGAGATGGTGAAAGTCAGGGAAGCCTGACATGCTGCAGTTCATGGGGTCACAAAGAGTCAGACACGACTTAGTGACTAAACAACAGCAATAATTTCAAACATTAATATTGATAAATATTAACATTAATAAATTTAAAAATTTGACCCCTACCTATCAAAACTAGGGAATATGACAAATTATATACTTAGAAA
Source organism: Dama dama (assembly GCF_033118175.1). Taxonomy (NCBI): domain Eukaryota; kingdom Metazoa; phylum Chordata; class Mammalia; order Artiodactyla; family Cervidae; genus Dama; species Dama dama. The sequence continues at coordinate 110,540,681 of NC_083689.1, forward strand.
ACTTGACTCAGGAAAATTCATAACCTCAATTCAGGTCAGCAAATAATTATTAAATCCCTGCTGTAGGACAACATGTTGAAACTGGGGCAGTTTATAAAGTGACCTCCCCCCACCCCCAGCCAATTTCAGAACTGGATTTGATCCTGAACCTTTTATTTATATAATCCAAGTATTTTTTTAGGTCAGTTTGAGTTAGCTTTCTCTCATTTAGAATGAAAGCGCTTTCATGGAATAAAGGACCCCTTTCTCTTGTGACACTTTCTTCTTTTGTTCTATCCAGCCATGGTCTGGAATCAGGTGAAAACAGGAAAGAAGTGAGTGTTGGGATGAACATCTTAGCTGCAGAACTAAAGGACCTGAACATTTTAATCTACAGCTATGGGAGACAAGGATAGTTTCAGTATTCCTGGGCAGGTCCTGCAACTGGTTGAAGCAACTTTTTGGTGTAGTCCATTTATATACACGTGGGGAGAAGACATATATAAGAATCATCTTTCTTTTGTTGTCACAAGTATCTTAAACACCCAGTTCAGTTCAGTTCAGTCACTCAGTCGTGTCCGACTCTTTGCGACCCCACGAATCACAGCACGCCAGGCCTCCCTGTCCATCACCAACTCCCAGAGTTTACTCAAACTCATGCCCATCGAGTCAGTGATGCCATCCAGCCATCTCATCGTCTGTCGTCCCTTTCTCCTGTCCCCAATCCCTCCCAGCATCAGGGTCTTTTCCAATGAGTCAACTCTTCGCATGAGGTGGCCAAAGTATTGGAGTTTCAGCTTCAGCATCAGTCCTTCCAATGAACACCTAGGACTGTGCTTAAATTAATATCCTTAAGGTCAAGCTGTGTTTTCTACTTTCAACTTCCATGAAATTCTCCAGTATCCTTTCAATAAGCCTTCTTCGCATCCTTTGAATGAGTTTCTGTTTCTTGTAATCAATCCCTGGCTCTCACAGAAGTACATCCTCATCCGCTTGAGGAAATTTTTTCCGTGCTTAAACAAATGGAACTAATATCAATGATGATATTAACTATACCTCTTGTCAAGGAAGGAGTCAGAGGACTTTGCACAAAGCATTAAAGATACTGAGCCTTAGTTTCCTCACCTGTGATTTGAGATTAAGTTATGGTAATCAAAACAGTATAGTACTGGTGTGAAAGCAGACATATAAATCAATGCAACAGGATAGAAAGTCCAGAAATGAACTCATGGATATATGGTCAGCTAATCTATGACAAGAGGCAAGCTGGACAGCTACATGATAAAGAAAGGAATTAGAACATTCCACAATATCACACACAAAAATAAACTCAACATGAATTAAAGCTCTAAGTGTAAGACCAGATACTGTAAAGCTCAGAGGAAAACATAGGCGGAAGACTCTTACAGCAGCAATATTTTTTGGATCTGCCTCCTAGAGTAATGGAAGTAAAAACGAATACATGGGACCTTATCAAACTGAAAGTTTTTGCACAGCAGAGGAAACCATAAACAAAATGAAAAGACAACCTTCAGACTGGGAGAAAACATTTGCAAATGATGGTACTGACAAGTGATTAATTTTCAAAATTAATTTTGAAAATTTCAGCTCATGAGACTGAATATTAAAAAAAAAAAAAAAACTCAATCAAAAAACAGGCAGGAGACTTAAACATTTCTTCAGAGAAGACATACAGATGGCCAATAGGCATGTGAAAAGATGCTCAACATTGCTAATTATTAGAGAAATGCAAATCAAAACTACAGTAAGGTATCACCTCACACCAGTAAAAATGGACATTATTAAAAAATAAAAATAGTAAATGCTAGATAAGGTGTGGAGAGAAAGGAACCCTCCTACATCGTTAGTGAGAATATGAATTGGTTTAGCCACTATGAAGAACAGTATGGAATTTCCTTGAAAAAGTAGAAACAGAGTTGCTGTAAGATCATGCAGTTTCACCTCTAGGCATACATCCAGAGAAAACTAATTCAAAAAGGTACATGTACTCCAATGTTCATATTGGCCCTATTCACAGTAGCAAAGACATGTAAACAACCTAAATGTCCATCAACAGGTGAATATACAGATCTGTCCATCAACAGATAAAGATGTGAATATATTCAGTGGAATATTATACATATTCAGTAGAATTTATATATATATATATATATATATATATATATATTCAGTGGACTATTACTCAGCCATTAAAGAGAACAAAATATTGCCATTTGCAGTAACATGGGTGGACCTAGAGATTACCATTTTAAGTGGAGTAAGTCAGGGAAAGACAAGTATCATATGATATCACTTATATGTGGAATCTAAAAAAATAATACAAATTAACATGTTTACAAAACAGAAATAGACTCATAGACATAGAAAACAAGTTTATGGTTACCAAAGGGGATATCAGCTGGGAGGAAGGGCAGGGAGGGAGAAGAGGTAAATTAGGAGTCTGTACTAGCAGTATGTACACTACTAGAGAGAAAACAGGTACACAATAAGGTCCCTACTGTGTAGCGCAGGGAATTATACTCAATATCCTCTAATAACCTATAAGGAAAGGAATCTGAAAAAGAACGTGCATATATATATATATACACACACATGCATGTATATATCTCATATTACTGAATGACTTTGCTGTACATTTGAAACTAATACAACACTATATGTCAATTAAAAAAATTGTTTCTAAATAAGAACACCTTCTTCGCAGGGTATTTGAGACCATGGCTGCAGAGGCCAGAGCTGGCAGGTGTTGGCACTAGTGGGCACACAGAACTGGTAGTGGGGGTTTGGAGAAGAGCCCCTGAGGGAGAATACAGTGAGGGTGTAGAGCAGAGGTCCCCAAATCTCCCCCCCCCATCTGCCTTGTGGAAGGGAAGCATTTTAAAATGCAGACTTCAAGCCCTATCTTGAAACTCCTAAATCAGGATCTTTGGAGGTAGGAAGAAATGTGGTTTCTGTATGATGTCCTGTAGCTAATCTAAAACCAGTCTAACAAGTGCTTAAGCACTACCAGAAAGGAAGAGGAAACAAGGCTTGTGTAAGAAGAGACTGGGCCAGAGGCATAGCCAAGTGTTAAGATTCAGTCTGTAAAATACTGAATTGTCCAAGGTATTTATTTCCATTACTTACTTCTTGTGCTGTCTGCTATATTGGTTAAAGTTTATGCTTTTTTTTTTTTAAACTTAAGTATACTTTTAAGAAAATTTAGGGCAACTGAATAGTAAAACGTGTTCTACCAATGTATAGAAAATATTCATGTTAGATCCAACCAGTCCATCCTAAAGGAGATCACTCCTGGGTGTTCATTGGAAGGACTGATGCTGAATCTGAAACCCCAATACTTTGGCCACCTGATGCAAAGAGCTGACTCATTTGAAAAGACCCTGATGCTGGGTAAGATTGAGGGCAGGAGGAGAAGGGGATGACAGAGAATGAGATGGTTGGGTGGCATCATCGATTCAATGGACATGGGTTTGGGTGGACTCTAGGAGTTGGTGATGGACAGGGAGGCCTGGTGTGCTGCAGTTAATGGGGTGGCAAAGAGTCAGACACAACTGAGCGACTGAACTGAACTGAACTGAGACCATAATTAAAATTAATCAAAAAAGCAAATAAAACTCAAATTATATTTGTTGTTCATATATGAAAATATTCAGATGAAAATGAAGACCAACTAACAATATAATCATCATAAATTATATAACTGAAAAAAATGAAATATTAGTCACTCAGTCATGTCCCACTCTGCAATCCCATGGACTGTAGTCCACCAGGATCCTCTGTGCATGGGATTCTCCAGGCCAGAATACTGGAGTGGGTTGCCATGCCCATCTCCAGGGGTCTTGCCCACCCAGGGACTGAACCCGGGTCTACTGCATTGCAGGCAGGTTCTTCACTGTCTGAGCCACCAGGGGAGCTGGTCTCCTGTAGTGAAGAATATTCATGGGATGTTTAATGCAGTCCAGGCACAACTCTAGGTGGTGTTATGATCTCCATCTTGCTTATTAGGAGACTGATGTTTCGGAAATTTAGATAATTAACCTAAAATCACACAGCTAATGAGTGACAGAGGTCAGATGTCACTACAAAACAGGATGCCCCATCAAGGGCAACGATAGGATTTCCATCTGGGTGTGGGCGGCCATGCTGGCTCTCGTCTACTCTTGGTATCTGAAGATCAGGAGACAGTTGGCAAAGCCAGCCCACAGTTGAGGCCAACAGAAACCACACTGGGTGCTTCATGTGTGGCTGAGCACAGCTGGTAGCGACTTGCTATCTCCACTGTGAAGACAGCTTTTGAAGGTAAAGAAATTTCCTGTTGTGTTTAGGTTCACAAATGGTCAGAAGAATAGTGATATCTGACCGTAAGGTGAAAGCAAGCAGAAGGAAGTGCTGATCTCAGTCACCAGAAGTTAGGTTGAGTGTTCATGTGGAAGAAAGAACTCCACACACACACACACTGAAGAAGAAAGGGCCAACTACAGCCTGCTGTTCACTTGATGAACAGGTAACTGGTAGAACTGTTTTTTAATTTCAGGCAAGTATGTAGAACAATGATCAGCAAATGACAACCATGTGCCAAATTATGTACTCCATACTTTTCATAAATAAATTTTGTTGGAACATAGGCATACTCATTAACCAGTGTACCATGATACCCCACACTGCAATGTCATGACTGAGAAATGGCAAAAGACACTATGTGGCAATCTGAAAACATTACTCTCTGAATCTTTATAGTAAAACTATGCTATCTTTGTTCTAAAACATTTCACAAATGGGTGAAAGAGGAGAGTGAAAAAGCTGGATTAAAATTCAACATTAAAAACAACAACTAAGATTGCGATATCCAGTCCCATCACTTCATGGCAAATACAAGGGGATAAAGTAGAAACAATGACAGATTTTCTTTTCTTGGCCTCCAAAATCATTGTAGACAGTGACTGCAGCCAGAAATTGAGACACTTGCTCCTTGGAAAGAAAGCTATGGCAAACTTAGGCAGCATATTATAAAAGCAGAAACATCAATTTGCTGACGAAGATCTGTATAGTCAAAACTATGGTCATGTATGGATGTAAGAGTTGGACCATAACACAGGCTGAGAGCTGAAGAATTGATGCTCTTGAACTGTGGTGCTAGAGAAGACTTGAGAATCCCTTGGACTGCAAGGAGATCAAAACAGTCCATCCTTAAAGAAATCAACACCCTGAAGAGTCATTGGAAGGACTGATGCTGAAGCTGAAGCTCCAATACTTTGGCCACCTGATGTGAAGAACTGACTCGTTAGAAAAGACTCTGATGCTGGGAAAGAAGGCAAAAGTAGAAGGGGGTGGCGGAAGATGAGGCGATTAGATAGCATCACCAACTCAATGGACATGAGTCTGAGCCAACTGGGATATATTGATGGACAGGGAGGCCTGGCATGCTGCAGTCCATGGGGTCACAAAGAGTTGGACAGGACTCAGCGACTGAACAGCAACAACAGCAATTTCAGTAAAGTAATTAGCCTCCAACTAATAAAAATAACTGAAAACAAAAACAAAATAAAGAGATAAACTCAGGCTTGAGATATTTCCTTGGATTACGAGTATCAAACCCAGGGGGAGGTGAAGCCACTTAAGAAGGAACAAAGTCTAAGAGAATTCAACTGGACCAGGACCTTTGACTTATGAGGTCAGTTTCTCTTGCAGAGAATGAACTTTGTTCACTTAAAAGGGTACATGTTAAATACTCCAGCTCAGAGAACACTGCCTTGCACTTGGATAAGCTAAAGTGCAAAATGATTGTGATATAGTTTGCCTTTTACAAACCTCATCTCTTGTTTCTGGTTTCACATTTTCTCTCTTAAGAACTTGTGTTGTGTTTCCATACATGCGTCAGTTGGTAAGGGTCTGCTCTGTGTCAGAGACAATTCTTAAATATTTACATTCACAATCTGACTACTGCTTCATCTCCTTCCCCCTTTTCTGTTGTCGAATTAGAGCCCCTAATTTCTTGGTGGGCACAGCAGTGTCCAGAATAACAGACATTTCCCAGGTGCTCTGTTGGTTAGAGCTCTGAATGGACTTGGGTCCTGCTAATCAGAGGTACTTGTGAGAGATCTGAAGAGATGCCAAAGTCGTGCTTTCACTGCTTCCGCCATTTGGGCAAGTTTCTGTCTCCCATTTCCCTGCCCCAGTTGAAGGTTGTGATCCTGATGGTTTCCCAGTAGCTATAGGAACATCTGCATTGGTGCCCACCCCGCTCCCCCCGCGTCATCCTGTTCTGAAAGGATGTCTTTGACCTTCCAACTGATTCCCTAAGCCATAACAAAGCCTGTACTAAATCTTTTTCTAATTAGACTAGTTGAAACAGCTTCTGTTCTTTCCAAGTGAATGCTGACCAGTCCAAAGTTTGGAATTTAAAAGTAAGGTGATACCCTGAAGGACACTGATGGCCACTTTCTTGACCTGACCGTCCAAGAAGCAGTTGGTAAGGACAGCAGCAGCTGGCCCTCCTTCTCTATGGGTTCTGCATCCACCGATTCAATCGCAGAACCAGAGGGTGCTGAGGGCCATCTGGATCTCTGCTCAGGAAAGGTCAGAGAATCTCAAGCTGTAGCAGAGAATCTCCACCTGTGTCAGAGAATCTAAAATATTTGTGAACATAATAATTTGGTGCTTCACAGTGTTAAAAATCCACTACATCAGTACCTCCACACTGAAGCAATGGTAAGAATTTGCTCTGAAGTGGCACAATGGTCCTAATTTCTGGACAAGAACACGTCCAAAGCCTTCTGGGCTTGGCAAGAAGAATCAGCCCAGCAGTACAGATAAGGTTAAGGGTGTAGCCCTATCTTTTGAAATCCTTATTTTAGGACATCATGGAAGCCCCCATGTTAGTTTCGAGGGCTCCCGTAAAAAAGTACCACAAACTGGGTGGCTTGAACCACAAACAGTTATTATCTTACAGTTCTAGAGTGTAGAGTTTGAGGTCAAGGTGTTGGCAGGGAAGTTTCTTCTGAGAACCACCAGGAAAACCTGTCCCGTGGCTTTCCCCTGGCTGCTGGCGGTTCACTGACAACCTCTGGTGTTTCTTGTCTTGTGGCTGCATCACCCTGATCTCTGCCTTTATCTTCATGTGGCATTGTCACTGTGTGTATGGCTGTGTCCAGATTTCCCCTCTTTTTGTAAGGACACAGGTCATATTGGCTTGGGGCTCACTCCAGTGGTCTCATTTCAACTTGATTGCCACTGTGAAGATCTTGTCTTCAAATAAGGTCACATACTGTGGTACTGGGAGTTAAGATCAAGCATGTCTTTTTAAGATGGAGGACACAATTCAACCTACAGACATAATCATTAGATTGAAAAAAGGCTGTGCAGACTGTAGCAGGTAGGAATGAAAACCTAGTCTGTGGACCTCTGTTGATAAACGTAAACACACATATATGTATGTGCGTGTGTTGGGGGGGAGCGAATACAGGCACGTATAATTTCTAGATTATTTCTTTGGGTTCAAAGATATACAGAAACTGACCAGAAGACTACTTGCCTATTAGGAGGAAATTCTTTACCAGAAAAACCATAAACCTGGCCTGCCAAAGCCTAACTGTCTTGAGTTAGTCTCAACACAAACTTAAGTACCAAACCTATACTCGTGAAAAGCAGGATGTGAAAGTTTCGCAGCCCCAGGAACAGCAGACACGCCAATGCCCAATGAAGTGTGCGGGAGGAGGCCAACAGGCCAAGAGGGACCACCAGGCAAACAAAGCCGGTGGTCCTGGAGATGACGGAGGAAGCGGAGGTTTGGGATGGGCTAACCTAGGAAATTATAATAGGCTATTCCAGGGCAGACACCTCTGAAATTCCTGCCCATTACAATAATTTTTTTCTGAAGAGAACTTTTTATTACAGTTATCCTGTCTCTATTCCACCATAGAATTGTGTGTGTGTGTGTGTGTGTGTGTGTGTGTGTTAGGCATGCAGGAATAACTTACCAGTCACTTCCTGGATGACCTGTCCATAGGTAGCCGCAGCTGGACCTAATGGAGAGAACTTTGTGTTCTCCTAATGGAGACACAAAGAGAACTTTGCATCACTCAGATATCCTGACCTAAACCAGAGGTGGGTTTAGTCTCTGAATGGAACTTTTAAGTCATCTCTCTTAGGTAAGGTATGAGTTTTCTCTCTGGGGAAAAGGGTGCTCACAAATCTCAAGGATGGAAATTGTGGTCTATGGCAGACTGCTAGATGTCCTCCAATAGCTATTCTTCCCCTTTCTTTTAATCTATGGCAATAGAACCCCCAATATTTTATCTGGACACAAGATCATGCCAGATAAAGACTGCTATATTTTTGAGCTTTCCATACAGCTACAACTGTGGTTATAAATTAGTTTCTGTCAATCAGCTGCTCTCTGGAAACATTCAGAAGGCAAGAGCCAGGAGAGGCAGTGAGGAGGTCTCTTGTTTGCCTGTAGTGGCTTCTTGACCAGAGAGGCTTTCCTGGGCATTGTAGAGACAAAGTAGTTTTAAAATTGGCAACCATAGCAGCTTCCCAAATGGACAGGTGGCTTCCCAAACATAGAAGATGCAACAGGTCCCTTGGTGTCCCAGTGACTCTGTATTTTCACTGCCAAAGGTGCAGGGTTCAATCTCTCGTCAGGTAACTGAGATCCAACAAATCACCGGGCACAGCTAAATTGAAGAAAGAAAAACATGGGGGGTGGGGGCTAGCAGAGGGTCTATTCACTGCAACTGAATGTGTCCAATACAGATTGGAATTATTTGTTCATTTTATAGATAAAGAAACTAAGGCCTAGAGACAGTAGTGAGCTGGTAAACCAGCTCTCTATGGGGAACAAACTACCGCACAATTGCACTCATCTCACACACTGGTAAAGTAATGCTTAAAATTCTCCAAGCCAGGCTTCAGCAATACGTGAACCGTGAACTTCCAGATGTTCAAGCCAGTTTCCGAAAAAGCAGAGGAACCAGAGGTGAAATTTCCAATATCCGCTGAATCATCGAAAAAGCAAGAGAGTTCCAGAATAACATCTATTTCTGCTTTACTCACTATGCCAAAGCCTTTGACTATGTGGATCACAATAAACTGTGGAAAATTCTGAAAGAGATGAGAATACCAGATCACCTGACCTGCCTCCTGAGAAATCTATATGCAGGTCAGGAAGCAGCAGTTAGAACTGGACATGGAGCAACAGACTGGTTCCAAATAGGGAAAGGAGTACATGAATATTGTCTCTCTGCTTATTTAACTTATATGCAGAGTACACCATGAGAAACGCTGGGCAGGAGGAAGCACAAGCTGGAATCAAGATTGCTGGGAGAAATATCAATAACCTCAGATATGCAGATGACACCACCCTTATGGCAGAAAGTGAAGAAGAACTAAAGAGCCTATTGATGAAAGTGAAAGAGGAGAGTGAAAAAGTTGTCTTAAAGCTGAATATTCAGAAAACTAAGATCATGGTATCTGGTCCCATCACTTCATGGCAAATAAATGGGGACACAGTGGAAACAATGGGTGACTTTATTTTGGGGGGCTACAAAATCACTGCAGATAGTGATTGCAGTCATGAAATTAAAAGACACTTACTCCTTGGAAGGAAAGTTATGACCAACCTAGACAGCATATTAAAAAGCAGAGACATTACGTTGTCCACAAAGGTCCATCTAGTCAAGGCTATGATTTTTCCAGTGGTCATGTATGGATGTGAGAGTTGGACTATAAAGAAAGCTGAGCACCAAGGAATTGATGCTTTTGAACCATACTTTTGGAGAAGACTCTTGAGAGTCCCTTGGACTGCAAGGAGATCCAACCAGTCCATCCTAAAGGAGATCAGTCTGGGTGTTCATTGGAAGGACTGATGTTGAAGCTGAAACTCCAATACTTTGGCCACCTGATGCAAAGAGCTGACTCATTGGAAAAGACCCTGATGCTGGGAATGATTGAGGGCAGGAGGAGAAGGGGACGACAGAAGATGAGATGGTTGGATGGCATCACCAACACAATGGACATGGGTTTGGGTAAACTCTGGGATTTGGTGATGGACAGGGAGGCCTGGCATACTGCGGTTCATGGGGTTGCAAAATGTTGGATACGACTGAGCAACTGAACTGACCTGATGGGGAACAAGTGCCCACATTGGTAGCATTTGACACCATCTGTGGTAAATACTCCTCCCATAACTGATTTCAAGTCTCCAAAGGTTTAAAAACCTTTAGGCAAAATTCCTAAAAGTTAAACAGTTGGCTCTTGCAAGCTGGCTTCTGTTCTAACACACCATGCTCACAGAATTTGTGTAACTTCCCCAACACACAAGTCAGTAAGTATTTAATAAAAAGATTGAATATAGAGTGATATTTATTCTGTCTTAAAAACCATTGCGCTTTATCAGGAGAGTTCTGGGCTGCCAGTGTAACACTAACAGAAATGTACATCACATAGTATAAATGCTTCCAGTGTGTTCAGAGATTTCCTTAATGAACGTTGAGACAGTAGCTTAGGCAGGATTGGAGTGAGTAGTCTTTACTGATAGTATTACATGCATGTGATATAAAAGGGATTTAAACAGCTTAAGAACATCAAAGTTGCAAGTGGAACTTAAGGAATGAGGGAAATAATTCATAAATTGAAAAATTTAAAGTTGGTACTTCTTGACTGCTATGAAACTGAGTTTGTGGTTGGGGTAGTTATGCCACAGACCTACTGGAGAATTCCTGAAGACCACAAAGTGAATGGAAACTGGGTTTTCTTCAAGCACGTTTATATTTTCGTAGTATCACTTTTTCATGTTAAATGAGCAATAGTGAAAGCTATCGTGTACTTCCTGTTTTTCTGGAGTTTGGGGTTATGAAGAAATTTGTTGCTTTGTTTAATGAACTGGACCTGGTCACTGATTGAGCCTGATGATAACAATGACCCCAGGCCTCTATATTTTCCCTTTTGTTGTGACTGTGATGGCCCAGCTGAGGAAAAGGCTATTTCATTAAGTGCTCAGAATAAACCTCACAATGAGACGACAGACCTTCTTTTTAAATTTTTGAGCAAAGAGCTAAATAATCTTTTAAAATAAGAGGTAAATTATGCAACATTTCTTAGATCTTAGCATTCAAAAATTATAAGACCCTACTGTATGGCACAAGGAACTATATTAAATATTCTGTGATAAACTGTAGTAGAAGAGAATATGAAAAAAGAATATGTGTGTGTGTGTATATATATATATATATATGTATATATATATAACTGATGTGTATTGGTTCAGTTCAGTTCAATTCAGTCGCTCAGTTGTGTCCGACTCTTTGCGACCCCATTAATCGCAGCACACCAGGCCTCCCTGTCCATCACCAACTCCCGGAGTTTACTCAAACTCATGTCCATCGAGTCTGTGATGCCATCCAGCCATCTCATCCTCTGTTGCCCCCTTCTCCTCCTGCCCCCAATCCCTCCCATCATCACGGTCTTTTCCAATGAGTCAGCTCTTCTCATCAGGTGGCCAAAGTATTGAAGTTTCAGCTTCAGCACCAGTCCTTCCAGTGAACACTCAGGACTGATCTCCTTTAGGATGGACTGGTTGGATCTCCTTGCAGTCCAAGGGAGTCTCAAGAGTCTTCAACACCACAGTTCAAAAGCATCAATTCTTCCGTGCTCAGCTTTCTGCACAGTCCAACTCTCACAACCATACATGACCACTGGAAAAACCGTAGCCTTGACTAGACAGACCTTTTTTGGCAAAGTAATGTCTCTGCTTTTTAATATGCTGTCTAGGTTGGTCATAACCTTCCTTCCAAGGAGTAAGCATCTTTTAATTTCATGACTGCAATCACCATCTGCAGTGATTTTGGAGCCCCCCAAAATAAAGTCTGACAGTGTTTCCACTGTTTCCCCATCTATTTGCCATGAAGTGATGGGACCAGATGCCATGATCTTAGTTTTCTGAATGTTCGGCTTTAAGCCAACTTTTTCACTCTCCTCTATATGTATATATAAATATAAAACAAAATTTCTCACTTTGCTATACAGCAGTCATTAAGACAACATTGTAACTCAACTATATACTTCAACAAAAATAAATTAAAAATATTATCAGGTGAAAGCGGGGGGAAAGAGAAGTACAAAGGAGAGGAGGTGGGTAAAGAAAGGTAGGAGCGGAGGCTCAGACCGGCCTTCTCTCTCCTCGCACCAAACAAGCGCATCCCCCGCGGGCTCCTGGGGCTCCCGGCGCTGTAGGGCTGGGCGGTGGGGGCCTCTCTGGATCTGCAGTCAGGGAGATGCGAGGAGTTCCTTTCTCTGGTCAAGTGACCAGACAGACTTGGCTTCTACACATCGCAGGATAACAAATAAAAGTGTAGTGAGATTAAAGAGACTTCTCAAATGTGCTATTTCTTTATATGGAAAGAATATAATTCAAAAGGGCAAACTATTTTGAGATCAAGAGAATTTCTTTCAAAGTAATGGGGGGTTATGTGAATCCAGTAGAAACATTTTACCTGGTTTCCTTCTATGAAGAAACCTTTATTAAGTAGTTAAAAAATATCACTGCTTGACAAGTGAGAACAATGATAAGAAAATAGATATGTTAAAGAGAAATATGAAGACAAATTTTACCTAAAATGCCACTGCTTTAAAGATAGAGACTAATTTTAATTCCTACAACATCAGTCACTAGGTGTGATAGTATCTTTTGTTTTAATATTTCTCCCACTCATCCTGACGTCTTCATTGAGAAATTTGTCACCTCCTCTTGTTTATAGTATTAGGTTAGTGCAAAAATATTTGCAATTTTGAACCATGAATTTTAAATCATTATAACTAGGCTCAAACACATCTTTATTAGTCAGATAGGAACCATTACAACCTATACATTTTTGCCAATGAGAAGTAAGTTGGTTTATTCCTGCAGCATAAAAATCTGTGCTTCAGAATTCAGTGAACTCTTGGAAAGCATTTTCTGCCTCCTGCTGGTTGTGGAGGTGTTTTCCCTTGCAAAAAGTTGTGTAGATGCTTGAAGAAGTAGCAGTTGGTTGGAGAGAGGTCAGGTGAATATGGCGGATGAGGCAGCAGTTCACGGCCCAGTTCGTTCAGCTTTGAAAGCGCTGGCTGTGAGCCATGTGGTCGAGCGTTGCTGGGGAGAATCAGGCCCGTTCTGTGGGCCAGTGTTGGCTTCAGTTTTCTGTGCAGCCCTTCAGTTTGCTGAGCATAACTTCTCACATGTAGTGGTTTCACCCGGATTCAGGAAGCTATAGTGGATCAAATGAGCAGCAGAACACCAAACAGTGACCAAGACCTTTTTTTGGTGCATGTTTGACTTTGGGAAGTGCTTTGGAGCTTCTTCTTCCGTCCAGCCACTGAGCTGGTCACTGCCGTTTGTCATATAAAATCCACTTTTCATCACACATCACAATCCAATCAAGAGATGGTTCATTGCTGTTGCATAGAATAAGAGAAGACTACACTTCAAAATGACATTTCTTTCATTTTTGGTCCGCTCATGAGGCATCCACTTATCTAGCTTCCTTACCTTTCCAATTTGCTTCAAGTGCTGAATGCCCAGAGGGTGGTCCACGCTGAGTTCTTCAGCAGCTTCTCATGTAGTTGTAAGAGGATCAGCTTCGATGATGGCTCTCCATTGGTCGTTGTCACCTTCCAATGGCCGGCCACTGTGCTCCTCATCTTCAAGGCTCTCGTCTCCTTTGCAAAACCTTGAGCCACCATTGCACTGTACTTCCGTTAGCAGTTCCAGGGCCAAATGGGTTGTTGATGTTGTGAGTTGTCTCCACTGTTTTATGACCCATTTTGAACATGAATTAAAAAATCTCTTGAATTTGCTTTTGGTCTAACATCATTTCTATAGTCTAAAATAAATCTACAGTAAACAGCAAGTCATAAATCATTAGCAAAAAAAATATATAAATTGAGAAATGTGCATTAAAATGATGCATAACATAACCACATTTATTTAAGAATGTATTCTAGTATGTAATGGCAAAGTGCAACAATGCAAAACAATTGCTTTTGCACCAGCCTAACAGTATCTTTTAATATTTCTTCCACCCGTCCTGATGTCCTCACTCCTCTGTCACCACCACAACCTCATGTATAGAGTATTATGCTAAAATCTTAATGGTATGGAATACATTGCCCTACTTCCAGTCCTTTGCAGCCAAATATGAGAATGGATTTTTCTTTACAAGAAGTTTTAAAACTCCAAAGTCATGTCTTCAATAGATATTAACTTCCTTGGGTTATCTACTTCTTCAATAAGCCTGGTATGTAGTGTATATCCTTTAAGGAATTTGATGTTTTTCTTATTTCTTAAGGTAGACATTGATGTTATTAACTACAGATCTTTCTTCATTTTTAATGTGTATTTTTCTATATAGGAATATACGGGAAAATATAAAAATTAAAATTAAAAAAATTCTTATGTGGAATGAACTTGGAATCTTTGCACTCATTCTTTAGTGTTTTCTTAGATGAATTCGAAGAAGCAAAAACTCTGAGTTAAGAATATTTACTTCTTTTTATGGAATTTGTACTTACTGTCAGTGTCTTGTTTCATGCTTCTCTTTATATTTAATAACATGCAAATATTTTCTTCAGATCTTTTTTTCTATACTATATTTTTTATGACTGTATAATACTTTATTGATACATCAAATTGTACTTAATAATTCTCTATTGTTGGACATCTTGGCTCTTTATGATACGAGACAAATTTCCATAATGCTTTAATAAATCACATTGTAGATCATTGGTTTATGGAAAAATATTGACCTCATAAAAGCAGTGATTTAGGAAAATTAGTCAGGAACTAGTTATCTATTGAAAGCACTGAAGCATTGAATCAAAAAGGATAAAACACATCATGACCAAGAAGGGTTTATCTAAGGGATGCAAAGTTAGTTTAGCATTTGAAAACCAATTAATGACAACTACCCTATTAAAAGACTAAAAAAGGAAAACAATATCATCATTTCAAGAGATGAAGAAAAGGAGTTTGAAAAATACTTAGCATTGATCCTAATACAAACACTCCACAAACTAGGAATAGAAGAAATAACTTCAGCTTGATAAAAGGTGTCTATGAAAACTGTGCTGCTAACACCATAATGTTCAAAGATGAAATTCTTCCCACCAAGATGAGGAAACAGGCAAAGCTGTCTACTCTCATCACTTCTATTTAACGTTGTACTGAAGGTTTTCACCAGCCCGCCAGGCAAGAAAGAGAAATGAAGGATATCTTGATTGGAGTTGGAAAAGTAAAATTGTCTTTAATCACAGATAACATGATCATCTATAGAAAATCATGTGAAATCTATTTATCTGTGTATTTACTAGAACTAATAAGTAGTTTAGCAAGGTTGGAAAACATAAGATAAATTTACTAGCAACAAACAGCTGGAAATTGAAATTAAAATGACAACCCATTTATAATCACATAAAACATGAACTACTTAAGAGATAAATATATGGAAAAAATGTGGAATACCTGTGCACTACTAACTACAAAATATAATGAGAGAAGGAACTCCTAAATGGAGATAGAGGCCATGTTTATGGATAAACACGGATAAAATATCACTTCTCTCCAACTTGTATATAGATTTAATGCAATCTCAGTTAAAATCTCAGCAGGCCCCTTTGTAGATGTTGATGTTGACTGCTAAATCTAAGATTCATGTTGAAATGCAAGGGACGTAGAACATCCAATACAACTTTGGAAAAGAACAAAGTGGGCTAACACACCATCTGACTTCAGATTTTAGTATTCAGTTACACTGATCAAGGTGTGATATTAGAATCAAGAAAGACAAATAGATCAGTAGAACAGAATAGAGAATCTAGCAGTAGATCCACACACATATTCTGAATTGATTTCAACAAAGATGCAAAGACAATTTGAAAGTACAAGGTTAACAGTAAATTATTTTGTATAGGAGGCAACCATTAAGTTTTGCTGTAAAAATACATATGTCAGCATAGTAAGATATTCATAATGTATTAAGCAAAAACTGCAAGGTCTAAAACAGTTTGGCAAATTTATATTCTATTATTGAATAGGATCTATATTTTTTCAAAAGGATACACACAAATAAATGCATGCATTCACGCACAATAAAAGTGATTGTTAATAGAAGGAGCTTGAAATTGCTTATAATTTTAATTTAGCTTTCAGTGTTTATGCTTCTATTTTATTTACTTATAATAGATACATACTGTAATAATAAACAAAACCAACTCTTCCTTGCAGCATGTGGGATCTAGTTCCCAACTATGGATCACACCTGGTCTCTCTGCATCAGGATTACAAGAGTCTTAGCCACTGAGCTACCAGGAAAGTCCCTTGGGCAAATTATTAACTTCACTTTATCTCAGTTTTCTCTTTTAAAAATTGTAGATAAAAGAACTTGGGCTTCCCTGGTGGGTCAGACATTAAAGAATCTACCTGCAATGCAGGAGACCAGGTTTGATCGCTGGGTTGGGAAGATCCTCTGGAGAAGGAAATGGCAACCTACTCCAGTATTTTTGCCTGGAGAATTTCATGGGCTGAGGAGCCTGGTGGGCTACAGTCCATGGGGTTACAAAGAGTTGGATGTGACTGAGTGACTAACACACAGACAAGAGAACTTACTTCAGAGAGTTGTGGGGTAAATGAGTAGTACTGAAAAGTATTAGAATATTTTTGGAACATAGTAAGCACTCAATGGATGTTAGCTATATAATTACAATGATTGTTTTTATTATCATCATAACCTCAAAAGCAAGTCTCAGTTATATGTGTCCTATGGGTAAACCTGAAAAATTTAAGAGCTTAGGACATGTTCTGAAATACCCCCTAAATTTGAATTTCTATTATTTAGTCTTCTTAGTTTGTCTAAGATTTCTCATATGCTGTCTGTCTCTAGGCAGTATTTAAGCACCAAATAAAGCTAGAATTTAGAGCTTTTAGATTAAAAGCTTTTAAATGTCCATTGCAAAGCCCAACTTTTGCCACCAGGTGGCAATAAAACACTAGTTATGATTTTTAAAATGGAATTCTCCAGGCAGGAATACTGGAGTGGGTAGCCATTTCCTTCTTCAGGGGATCTTCCCAAACCAGGGATCAAACCCAGCTCTCGGCTTTGCAGGCAGATACTCCGCCTTCGGAGCCACCAGGGAAGCCCTGAAAATTAAACGTCCGTTGCAAAGCCCAACTTATGCCACGAGGTGGCGATAGAACACTAGTTATGAGTTTGAAAGTCAACAACAGAAGAGACTTTGGAGAACCTTCATCATCTATTTAGGTAAACATCATTAAGGGCTCTGGGCTTCCTCAGTGGCTCAGCGGTGAAGAACCCATCTGCAGTGTAGTATCTGCAGGAGACCTGGGTTCGCCCCTGGGTTGGGAAGATGAGGGCCTGGCAACCCACTTCATTATTCTTGCCTGGAGAATCCCGTGGACAGAGACGCCTGGTGGGCTGCAGTCCATGCAATTGCAAGGAGTCGGATAGGACTGAAGCGACTGAACCGAGCATGCACGCACAAAAAACGTTCATAATTTAAAGAAATTATCTCTAATCCACATTTACTTGCATATTTTCTAATTTCTCTCTCCTCAAATAGGAAATATGGAAAGAAAGGGAATCAGGAGTCAAATTCCTCCTCTCTGAGAACAGTGGCCTTGGTCAGAAGAGTTAGTGTTTTGGGGACTTTTCCAGCTTGGCTACAAGAAGCGTGGCAAAGGTCAGGTTCTGTCTGAAGCAGTGCTTGCTTGTGCTTAGCTGTGCACTCTAGACATGAGGAATCTTTATATTTCCATCGATTGCTGCCTAAAAATAGGGGAAGATTGTTTACCTGCAAGCTCCCTCTGGCTAACTGTTCCATGGGTAAGAATACTGCCAACGAATGTTCAAACTACTGCACAGCTGCACTCATTTCACATACTAGCAAGGTAATGCTCAAAATCCTTCAAACTGGGATTCAACAGTATGTGAACCAAGAACTTCCAGATTTACAAGCTGGATTTAGAAAAGGCAGAGGAACCAGAGATCGAATTGTTAACATTCGCTGGATCATAGAAAAGCAAGAGAATTCCAGAAAAACATCTACTTCTGCTTCATTGACCATGCTAAAGCCTTTGACTGCGTGGGTCACAACAAATTGTGGAAAATTCTTAAAGAGACGGGAATACCAGACCACCTGACAAGCCTCCTGAGAAATTTGTATGCAGGTCAAGAAGCAACAGTTAGAACTGGACATGGACCAACAGACTGGTTCCAAATCGGGAAAGGAGTACATCAAGGCTGTATATTGTCACCCTGCTTATTTAACTTATATGCAGAGTACATCATGTGAAATGCCTGGCTGGATGAAGCACAAGCTGGAATCAAGATTGCTGGGAGAAATATCAATAACCTCAGATATGCAGATGACACCACTCTTTTGGCAGAAAGCGAAGAACTAAAGAGCCTCTTGATGAAAATGAAAGAAGAGAGTGAAAAGCCTGGCTTAAAACTCAACACTCAGAAAACTAAGATCGTGGCATCTGGTCCCATAACTTCATGGCAAATAGATGGGGAAACAGTGACAGACTTATTTTCTTGGGCTCCAAAATCACTGCAGATGGTGACTGCAACCATGAAATTAAAAGACGCTTGCTCCTTAGAAGAAAATCTATGACCAACCTATATAGCATATTCAAAAGCAGAGACATTACTTTGATGACAAAAGGTCCATCTAGTCAAAGCTATGGTTTTTCCAGTAGTCATGTAAGGATGTGAGAGTTGAACTATAAGGGAAGCTGAGTGCCAAAGAATTGATACTTTTGAACTGTGGTGTTGGAGAAGACTCTTGAGAGTCCCTTGGACTGCAAGGCAATCCATCCAGTCCATCCTAAAGGAAATCAGTCCTGAATATTTATTGGAAGGGCTGATGCTGAAGCTGAAACTCCACCTGATGCAAAGAACTGACTCATTGGAAAAGACCCTGATGCTGGGAAAGATTGAAGGCAGGAGGAGAAGGGGACGACAGAGGATGAGATGGTTGGATGACATCACCGACTCGATGGACTTGAGTTTGCGCAAGCTCTGAGAGTTGGTGATGGACAGGGAGGCCTGGCATGCTGCGGTCCAGGGTGTTACAAAGAGTTGGACGTGACTGAGGGACTGAAATGAACTGAACTGAGTCTACTGAGACTGGATTAAATTTTCAAATTCATCCTTTTGCATAAAACTTTTTATGTGTTGAGTGCAGTGTGTGTGTGTGTGTGTGTTGCACAAACGCATGTATCTTTGTTCCATGTTTGACGTGGTTGTGCTCTTGTCTGCTCTGTCTGGTCACACATGCACATAGCTGTTCATTATTCTTGCCTGTGTCATACAGACAAATAATTTTTTACTCTTAGTGGAAGGAAAACCTTTACTGCATTATTTTAAGCCTGGATTATTCTTCACATTTGCAGAGCATGTTTACAAGGGTCTTCACTACACTGTCATCTCATTTAGAATGCCCGTCATCCATAGCATAGCTAGAGTGAAAACAATTGACCTGTTCTCAGACAGGCTTGGAAGAAATGGACTGACTTTCCATATGTTGACAAATTGTAGCTTCTAGTCTTCACATCCATAAACACTCTGCAACCAAAATTTTACGGTGCTGATCTGATTTTTGTTTGTTTTGTTTTTTCTAGTTTTGATAATAGTTCATTTCTTATAATCAGAGTTTCTAGAAATAAATATCACGAAATGCATAATATTGCGTGAGAGTTCACAATCTAAAATTCAGCACTTCTTACTCTGCTTTCTACTCTTATGTCTCTTAATTTCTGATCAGAGAACATTTTTCTATTTACAGGAAATTAAAACTCTTGAACATGAAAACTGTTCAAAGGCTTTGTTACTAATTAGTCACAAGATTTCAAAGTCACCTTCCATTACCTGCCTCTGCTGGCTTGTTTAGAAGACCCCATATCTGCTAAGATATGTATCCCAAATGGGCAAACCCAGTAGGCACAGGCTAAGTGAGTGTTTTCTCTGTTCAACAACTTTATAATCTGCAAACAACAACTGCTGTAAAGCCAACCATTCCAGATGAGATAAATTGTGCCTGTCTAGCTTTTCAGGCAATTGATTGATCCTTGATTTTATCATAAAAAGCAAAGAGAATCACCTGTCAAAGCATGGCTATACTTGGAGAATCTTACTTTCACCAAAAGATACTCCTGCCAGCTTCTCAGAGCACCAAGTTTTACATATTTACATCTCTCACAATTATGCAACATAACCATTTATGGGTGAATGATCGACTTGAAAAGTTCATGTATGATTGTAAACTTTCCTTGTTATACCCCAAATAGATATACCCCAAGTAGATGTGGTTCAACTTTCTTAGCTTTGCTTTTTACCTAATACTAAACATTAACATAATTGGTTAGTGAGTATACCAATCAGAAAGAGCTGGTTAATGAAAGCATTATCCCTCGTTAAGTATTACCCCACGTCTGCAACTGCGTCATGTTTGTAAAGCTACGTTGCATTGTTGTTCTTCTTATTTTCTGATCACAGGGTTCCAAGTCCCTTCCTCTCCCCTTCATTGTCTTTCAAGACATCTCACTCATACCCATAATATGCTTATCTGAAGATGCATGGCTCTGTCTTCACTTCTGTGCTCACAGAAGAATGTAAAGACGAAAGTACAAGTACAAAACTAAGTTGTTAGCAAAGAAACTAAACCATCCCCTTCACAGTTGCTTGTTTTGCTTTTTAAAAAACCATCACTTAGAAATGTCTGGATATGTTCCACCCAAGAAAGCCAATTATTTGTGTTGTTTTATATCTGTTAGACAAAGTTATGGGGTGTCCTCTTCAGTCCTTTGAAATGCAGAAAAGAAAATGCCCAGCAGACTTCAGTGAGATCTTACAGAAGTTACTCAAGAAATACCTAATGTGTCCTCCCATGAGGTTCTAATTTCTAATTCTCCTTCACTTTCCTCTTTTCTCACTCACTGAGGTATACTTGATGCATTTTGGCATCTTTCAGTGTGAAAGTCATTTTCTGTCACATGTATCCAAAGCACCCACACTATGTACTTCTCAAGAGTCCCCAGTGAGAGCACCTAGGAAAATTGTACCAGCCCAGGGCTTCTTTGCAATGACTTGAATCTCACTCAGAAGGATGGGTAATATTTAAAAGCTCAAAAACAACACTTCCCAAGGCTGAGGACATTATTAAATGTTAGGGCCATGTGTACTCACTTGTGTCCGACTCTTTGGAACCTTATGGACTATAACAGGCCAGGCCCCTCGAACCATGGGATTTTCCAGGTAAGAATACTGGAGTGGGTTGCCATGCCCTACTCTAGGGGATCTCCTCGACCCAGGTATGGAACACACATCTCTTATGTCTCCTCAATTGGCAGATGGGTTCTTTACCACTAGCACCACCAGGGAAGCCCTTATTTTATGCTTGACACAACTCAAAATGACACCCACACCATAAAGTATTTTGGAAATGATTAATCAGCATTACATACACTCAGATTTCTGTCTATTCCTTTTATTAAAAGTAAAAGGGTTTAACCACTTTTGTGAGTCATTTATTCCTTTTGTAACTGGGCCAATATGCATCAGTAGTATTCAGTTTAGTTCATTTCAGTCACTCAGTCGTGTCCAACTCTTTGCGACCCCATGGACTGCAGTACGCCAGGCCTCCCTGTCCATCACCAACTCCCAGAGTGTACTCAAACTCATGCCCATTGAGTCGGTGATGCCATCCAACCATCTCATCCTCTGTCATCCCCATCTCCTCCTGCCTTCAATCCTTCCCAGCATCAGGGTCTTTTCCAGTGAGTCAGTTCTTCACGTTAAGTGGCCAAAGTATTGGAGCTTCAGCTTTAGCCTCAGACCTTTCAATGAATATTCAGGACTGATTTCCTTTAGGATTGATTGGTTTGATCTCCTTGCAGTCCAAGGGACTCTCAAGAGTCTTCTCCAACACCACAGTTCAAAAGCATCAATTCTTTGGTGCTCAGCTTTCTTAATAGTCCAATTCTCACGTCCATACATGACTACTCTAAAAACTATAGCTTTGACTAGATGGATCTTTGTCAGCAAAGTAATGTCTCTGCTTTTCAATATGCTGGTTATAGCTTTTCAATATGTTGGTTATAGCTTTTCAATATGTTGGTTATAGCTTTTCTTCCAAGGAGCAAGCATCTTTTAATTTCATGGCTGCAGTCACTATCAACCATGATTTTGGGGCCCAAGAAAATAAGTCTGTCACTGTTTCCATTGTTTCTCCATCTATTTGCCATGGAGTGATGGAACCAGATGCAATGATCTCAGTTTTTTGAATGTTGAGTTTTAGGCCAGCTTTTTCACTCTCCTCTTTCACTTTCATCAAGAGGCTCTTTAGTTCCTCTTCACTTTCTGCCATATCAGTAGTATTACATTGTTCATTTTATATGATTTGTTCTCCTTTTTGTCCTAGAGTGTATTTGCATGTAGATGAGAATAGTGTCTTTTATTTTTCTTAGACTTGTGGGTTGCTCCAGTTCATTTCTCTGAACTGATTATCAGCCAGAAAATGTAAGCCCTCACTGACACGTCTTTTACCCCGCTTGGTACTCCTCAGTTGACATTTAAAGTTAAATAACTCAGTTTTCAGAGTAGGAAAGTCTAAAAAGTTTTAATGGTTTACTGAAATCAGAGGCAGATATATGTGTTTATACAAAAGTGCTCTCAGCCTCAAGGGACAGGCTCAAATTTGCTGACGAGAGATGTTCATGGAAAATCAGGCACAGTGAGAATGGAGCCTGGATTTAAATCCGAGACCTACTTTAGAAATTGCCTGGATATATTGTATCCTCACAAAAATTGCCAAGAAATAGGCCCTCTCTCTAATGGCATCCAGTCTCTTTAGCCAATTTTTGACTTCCATTCCTGGTGTCTTCTTGACCCTGCTCACATCACATGCACACCACACTTGGGTGTCTCCTTTTCTGAGCTGGATGTTCCAAGCACTACTGTGAAGATATTTGATGGAAGAAAGCTCTGAGATCGCAGAGACAAACATGTTGAGCAGTCAGTACATGCAAGAGCAAAAGGAGATGTGCAGGCTGTCAAGGCCGCAGGGACTGGCACAGTCAGGTGCCCCAACCAGAGGCCCCTGGTGTGCTTTGACCCATCACCATCGTGCACACGGCTCTGGGTGGGACAGTCAGTGCCATCACGTCATCTCACCAGTGGGTGAGAATAAAGGGAAGCAGCTGGCCTGTGGTCACACGGCGCTGGACCAAAGAGCCATGGTTAGATCCAGACCCTCTTGTTGCAGACTGAGGATGCTCAACCAGTTATGCACCGCTTCTAAGCCCAAAAGGATTCATGGGGATTAATTCTCATGGAAGAGTGGTGTAGCATTTGAGGAGAGAGAATAATGATTCCAACGGCTGATAGGCATTAGATCCTCTAGCATGTGCAGAGAGTGACAAGTAACTTAACATAATTAGAAACCACTGGGTGAAGTGACCTGAGACCAAACAGTTATCCAAGCTGATACTGACCTGCTCTGACTCTCAGAATAAGACTGAAACCTGCTGTGGGCAGTGTGTGTGTGTGTGTGTGTGCGTGTGTGCGTGTGCATGTGTTTGAACGTGCATGTGTATGTGCATGGGTGCACATGAGGGGAGAGTGCACTAAATAAAGAGATGGAAAGATGCACTGTTGCAGAATAAGACTGATTGAGAAGGAATCTTCCAAAAACAGGATCCCAGCTGCTGAGACTGTGTTATTTGTCCCACTGGGACAGTTGCAGCATCATTCACTTCCTCAGGAAATAACCATTTTGTGGTGAATCATGTCTAGTTATGATTCAGATGTCAAGTCTTGTCCAACTCTTTGAGATCCCATGAACTTCAGCATGCCAGGCTTCCCTGTCCTTCACCATCTCTCTGAGCTTGCCCAAGTTCATGTTCATTGAATCAGTGATGCCATCCAACCAACTCATCCTCTGTCATCCCCTTCTCCATCTACTTTCAATCTTTCCCAGCATAAGGGTCTTTTCTAATGAGTCAGCACTTTGCATCAGGTGGCCAAAGTATTGGAGCTTCAGCTTCAGCATCAGTCCTTCCAATGAATATTGAGGGTTGATTTTCTTTAGGATTGACTGGTTTGATCTCCTTGAAGTCCAAGGGACTCTCAAGAGTCTTTTCCAACACCACAGTTCAAAAGCATCAATTCTTCAGCACTCACATTTCTTTGCGGTCCAACTCTCACATCCATACATGACTACTGGAAACACCATAGCTTTGGCTAGATGGACCTTTGTCTGCGAAGTAATGTCTCTGCATTTTAATATACTGTCTAGGTTAGTCATAGCTTTTCTTCCAAGGAGAAAGTGTCTTTTAATTCCATGGCTGCAGTCACCATCTGCAGTGACTTGGGAGCCCAAGAGAATAAAATCTCTCACTGTTTCCATTATTTCCCCATCTATTTGTTATGAAGTTATGGGACCAGATGCCATGATCTTAGTTTTTGAATGCTGAGTTTTAAGCCAGCTTTTTCACTCTCCTCTTTCATCAAGAGGTTCTTTTGTTCCTCTTTGCTTTCTGTCCTAAGGGTGGTGTCATCTGTGTGTCTGAGGTTATTGATATTTCTCCCAGCAATCTTGATTCCAGCTTGTGTTTTATCCAGCCTGGCATTTCAGTGATGTACTCTGCATATAAGTTAAATAAGCAGGGTGACAATATACAGCCTTGACGTACTCCTTTTCCTATTTGGAACCAGTCTGTTGGTCCATGTCCAGTTCTAACTGTTGCTTCCTGACCTGCATACAGATTTCTCAGGAGGCAGGTAAGGTGGTCTGGTATTCCTCTCTCTTTAAGGATTTCCCACAGTTTGTTGTGATCCACACAGTCAAAGGCTTTAGCATAATCAATGAAACAGAAGTAGATGTTTTTCTGGAATTTTCTTGCTTTTCTATGATCCAGCAAATGTTGACAATTTGATCTCTGGTTCCTCTGCCTTTTCTAAATCCAGCTTGAACAGAATTTTGAGCATTACTTTGCTAGCATGTGAGATGAGTGCAATTGTGAAGGTTACCAATTGGCAAATAAAAGGATTCTTGGACCTCAAGGCATTCAAGTTGCTCCAATACTCCTTAATCTGCTAATCTCCAGATAAAACTGTGGGATTAGTACCTACCACTTTCATGGAGATAAGGCAGTGTGTACAAACAGGGTCTGCACTGAGGTGAAACTCCAACGACTCTTAGCACCTTCTTTTTGCTACTTTACTAAGTTAGACATGGTGGCTCAGATGATAAAGAATCTGCCTGCAGTGTGGGGAGTTTTGAGTTTGATTTCTGGGTTGGGAAGTTACCCTGGAAGATGGCATGGCAACCTACTCCAGTATTCTTGCCTGGAGAATCCCCATGGAGCATATGACTCGGGACATTCTCCAAGATGGAACGCCTCCTTGGGGAGCCATGAAAGTCATTAAGAGCACTGGTTTTAAAGTAAGACAAACACGCATTTGTGCCTGGGCACATGCACTAAATGATCTCAGAGAAGTTTCTAAATGCTTCCTATCTCATCCGTAAAATCAGAAAAATGGTGCTAACTGTATGCTTCAGAGTTCTGACAGAAAATTACTGATGAAGGCACTGCTGGCAAAGGTGTGAGAGCAGAATGTAAGGAATTCAAGAAACATTGTGACATGCAGATGAGTGATAAGGGGGGAAGAAGCATCTCCCCAGGCCTGAGCTGACTCTATTACTAGGACTCAAACTCAGACAGACAGCTTTGTGAAGTTTGCTGATTGACGGGAGCTGCAACCTTGGATCAAGGATCTCAGAAACCCAGCTGGCATCTAGCATGCGTGCATGATAAGTCGCTTCAGTTGTGTCCAACTTTCTGTGACCCTTTGGACTGCAGCCCTCCAGGCTTCTCGGTCTGTCCCTGGGATTCTCCGGGCAAGAACACTGAAGTGGGCTGCCATGCCCTTCTGCAGGGAGCCTTCCTGACCCAGGGATTGAACCTATGTCTTTTATGTCTGCCCGCACCGGCAGGCGGTGTCTTTACCATGAGCGCCACATCAGAAGCCCGTTGATGTGCAGAGCAGTCTGTTGACTGAGCTGACAGGAGTTCAGAGAGCAGAGGATTCTTTGGACAGTTCATACAGGTTAGCTTTCTGGATGCCAACCAGGTAAAGGTGGCTGAGGCTGGGTCAGGAAAGCAAGCACTTTCGATCATTATGCCTTTGTGATGGATATGGAGACCAACAATGATTCTACGGCAAATATGAATTTGCTGTTTTGTTGTATGTCACTGATATGGAGTGTCTCATGACACAGAGTATTGTATGATGCTGGGGTGAATGAAAAACACATAAGCAATAGCTTGTGGAATAATGAGGAACTTGATTTTAAACTTGACATTAGCTTTGTCTAACTCAGTGAAACTATGAGCCATTCTGTGTAGGGCCACCCAAGACAGATGGGTCATGGTGGAGAGTTCTGACAAAATGTGGTCCACTGGAGAAGGGAATGGCAAACCACTTCAGTATTCTTGCCTTGAGAACCCCATGAACAGTATGAAAAGGTAAAAAGATAGGACACTGAAAGATAAACTCCCCAGGTCAGTAGATGCCCAATATGCAACTGGAGATCAGTGGATAAATAACTCCAGAAAGAATGAAGGAATGGAGCCAAAGCAAAAACAATACCCATTTGTGGATGAGACTGGTGATAGAGGCAAAGTCAAATGCTGTAAAGAGCAATATTGCATGGGAACCTGGAATGGTAGGTCCATGAATCAAGGCATATTGGAAGTGCTCAAAGAAGAGATGGCAAGAGCTAACATCAACATTTTAGGAATCAGAAACTAAAATGAACTGGAATGGGTGAATTTAACTCAGATGACCATTTTATCTACTACAGTGGGCAAGAATCCCTTAGAAGAAATGGAACAGCCATCCTAGTCAACAAGACTCTGAAATGCAGTACTTACATGCAATCTCAAAAACAACAGAATGATCTCTGTTCATTTCCAAGACAAACCATTCAACATCACAGTAATCCAAGTCTATGCCCCGACCAGTAATGCTGAATAAGCTGAAGTTGAGCATTTCTATAAAGACTTAAAAGACCTTCTAGAACTAACATCTAAAAAAGAAGTCCTTTTCATTATAGGGAACTGAAATGCAAAAGTAGGAAGTCAAGAAATACCTGGAGTAACAGGCAGATTTGGCCTTGGAGTACAGAATGAAGCAGGGCAAAGGCTAATAGAGTTTTGCCAAGAGAACACATTGGTCATAGCAAATACCCTCCTCCAACAACACAAGAAAAGGCTCTACATATAGACATTACCAGATGGTAAATACTGAAATCAGATTGATTATATTCTTTGCAGCCAAAGATGGAGAAGCTCTATACAGTCAGCAAAAACAACACCAGAAGCTGACTGTGGCTCAGATCATGAACTCCTTATTGCAAAATTCAGACTTAAATTGAAGAAAGTAGGGAAAACCACTAGACCAGTCAGATATGACCTAAATAAAATCCCTTATGATTATACTGTGGAAGTGAAAATAGATTCAAGGGATTAGATCTGATAGACAGAGTGCCTGATGAATTATAAACAAAGGTTCGTGACATCACACAGGAGACAGGAATCAAGACCATCCCCAAGAAAAAGAAATGCAAAACAGGAAAATGGCTGTCTCAGGAGGCCTTAAATAGCTGTGAAATGAAGAGAAGTGAAAGCAAAGAAGAAAAGGAAAGATATACCCATTTGACTGCAGAGTTCCAGAGAATAGCAAGGAGAGATAAGAAAGACTTCCTTGGTGATCAATGCAAAGAAATAGAGGAAAACAATAGAATGGGGAAGACTAGAGATCTCTTCAAGAAAATTAGAGATACCAAGGGAACATTTAATGCAAAGATGGGCACAATAAAGGACAGAAATGGTATGGACCTAACAGAAGCAGATGATATTAAGAAGAGGTAGCAAAAATACACTGAAGAACTGTACAAAAAAGATCTTCACTACCCAGATAATCACGATGGTATGATCATTCGCCTAGAGCCAGACATCCTGGAATGAGAAGTCAAGTGGGCCTTAGGAAACATCACTATGAACAAAGCTAGTGGAGGTGATGGAATTCCAGTTGAGCTATTTCAAATCCCAAAAGATGATGCTGTGAAAGTGCTGCACTCAGCATGCCAGCAAATTTGGAAAACAGCAGTGGCCACAGGACTGGAAAAGGCCAGTTTTCATTCCAATCCCAAAGAAAGCCAATGCCGAAGAGTGCTCAAACTACTGCACAATTGCACTCATCTCACATGCTAGTAAAGTGATGCTCAAAATTCTCCAAGCCAAGCTTCAGCAGTACATAAACCATGAACTTTCAGATTTTCAAGCTGATTTTAGTAAAGGTAGAGGACCGAGAGATCAAATTGTCAGCATCCATTGGATTATTGAAAAATCAAGAGAGTTCCAGAATAACATCTATTTCTGCTTTATTGACTATGCCAAAGCCTTTGATGTGTGGATCACAACAAACTGTGGAAAATTCTGAAAGAGATAGGAATACCAGACCACCTGACCTGTCTCTTGAGAAATCTGTAAGGAGGTCAATAAGCAACAGTTAGAACTTGACATGGAACAACAGGGTTCCAAATAGGGAAAGGAGTACATCAATACTATATATTGTCACCCTGTTTATTTAACTTAAATGCAGAGTACACCATGAGAAACACTGGACTGGATGAAGCACAAGCTGGGATCAAGATTGCTGGGAGAAATATCAATAACCTCAGATATGCAGATGGCCCTACCCTTATGGCAGAAAGTGAAGAAGAACTAAAGAGGCTCTTGATGAAAGTGAAAGAGGAGAGTGAAAAAGTTTGCTTAAAGCTGAACATTCAGAAAACTAAAATCATGGCATCTGGTCCCATCACTTCATGGCAAATAGATGGGGGAAGAGTGGAAACAGTGACAAACTTTATTTTTTGGGGCTCCAAAATCACTGCAGATGGTGACTGCAGCCATGAAATTAAAAGACACTTACTCCTTGGAAGAAAAGTTATTACCAACCTAGACAGTATATTCAAAAGCAGAGACATTACTTTGCCAACAAAGGTCTGTCTAGTCAAGGCTATGTTTTTTCCTGTGGTCATGTATGGATGTGAGAGTTGGACTAGAAATAAACCTGAGCACTGAAGAATTGATGCTTTTGAACTGTGGTGTTGGAGAAGACTCTTGAGAGTCCCTTGGACTGCGATAAGATCCAACAATTCCATCCTAAAGGAAATCAGTCCTGAATAAAAGGAAATCAGTCCTGAATATTCATTGGAAAGATTGAATGTTGAAGCTGAAACTCCAATACTTTGACCACCTGATGGGAAGAACTGACTCATTTGAAAAGAGCCTGATGCTGGGAAAGATTGAAGACAGGAAGAGAAGGGGACGGCAGAGGATGAGATGGTTGGATGGCATCACTGATTGGATGGACATGAGTTTGAGCAAGGTTTGGGAGTTGATGATGGACAGGGAGGCCTGGTGTGCTGCAGTCCATTGGGGCATGGGGTCACAAAGAGTCAGACATGACTGAGCGACTGAACTGAACTGACTTTAATAGAAATCTTCAGTTTTGACTCATGGAGATTCCAATGCCTGCTTGAGGATTTGGGGCTGTGATGGCAAAACAAAGCCATTAAGAGCCCTGGATTAATCAGAGACTCTGCTCTAGAAGACTTCGGGAGGAGAAAATGGACCACTTCTTCCAACAATGTACAGACTCTCAATGTACAACAATGTAGAGACTCTTCTACAGTTGTGACCTGAGGCGGAGTTGTCTGCTTTTCTTCTCTCCTCAGTGTTTTAGGAGAACATCTTTCACTTTTTATAGACCTAAAATTACTAAGTGGTCCTTGCAATTCCCTTCTGTAGATGGAGGATTCTAATGATTAAGAGATCTGAAGCCAACAGCAATGGGTAGGCATGTGTGTTCAGTGCAAAATGATTCATACTTGCCAGAGCTTGTTAAGTATGGATATTCTGCAGTACTGGTTAACACATAGGATTTGACCACCTTGCCTGTTCCCTTCCTTCCCTTCTTGGGACTCTTGGAGGTGATGAAGTGAGTCACAGGGTTGCAAGTTGAATCACAGTAACATGGAGATTCATGCAAAATCCATTACCTTGAGAGGACAGCTTGGCTGGGAGGGTCTATAACGTGTGTGTTTAGGGGGGAGGTGTACGCCTTTACAGTGGGCAAAAAAGAGATGTGGGAAAACAGGTCATATCAGAGCTTCCTTGCACAGACCTAGAAACAGAGAGAAATGGAGGTGGCAGCCGTCCAGAAACGAAAGCTGATGCTTTGGAATCCATTGTGCTGAAGACAGAAACTAAAGCTGAGCTACAATGAATCCGATGACATGTCAGGGAACAGAAAGGCACAGATAGATTTGCACATTTCTGCACTAAAAATACACTAAAATTCAGAATAAATTTATTCCAAGTTTTAATAAAATTGTTGTAATTAAAAATAAAAAGCAGGAGTCTACAGTAGGAACTGCAGCAGATCACGCAGATAAGTTTCAGCTTTGAAGGAACGTGTCTAGCTTCATCTCATCTTCACATATTCTAATTGTGTATACTATGGCAAAAGAAAAAAAAAAACTGAAGGATTTCACAGATTAGGTTGTGAGAATTCAGTGGATTCTTAAAGACTGGGTTCCCACTGCTGAGAAAAAAAGTTTGTTGAGAAAAACTGAGGCTGTTATTGGAATGAAGCAGAACTTTCTTCAATATCTGCTTATCAGCCATCCTATAGTACGCAGACGTAAGAGAAGGTTGCAGCTGCTGCTGCTAAGTCGCTTCAGTCACGTCCGACTCTGTGCAACCCCACTGGGGCTCCTGGTGTCCCCAGAATGCAATGGAAAGAGAACAGACCAGTTTCTCTCCCTCAGAACACAACTGACATTTACAAGTACTCGTTAGATGATTTCTTATTCATTTTCAAAACCTATTTAAGTTGTTATATTGCTTTGTATTCAGTAAAACTGAATTTATTTCAGTTACTTAAGGAATCTAAGAATGATTACAGTGTAATTTTGGAAACAAAACTAAATTTCAAATAATACCAGACAGGGTTGGTGAATAATGCGTACTAAGTCGCTTCAGTGGTGTCTGACTCTTGGCGACTCCATGGGCTGCAGCCCTCCAGGCTCCTCTGTCCATGGGATTCTCCAGGCAGGGACATTGGATTGGGCTGCCATTTCCTTCTCTAGGTGAATAATAATAAGCACAAAACCTTTAGCTTTCTGGAACCTGGTGCAGAGTAGGTGCTTGCTAAGTATCAGCCCTGTGTAAGATTAAATTAAAAGGAACTTTCAGAAATAATGGGAATATCATTACAGTAAAGTGTAATGATATTGCCACTTCTTAATATCGTCTGCTTCTGTTAGGTCCATACCATTTCTGTCCTTTTTTGGTGTCCATACTTGCATTAAATGTTTCCTTGGTTTTCTTATTTTCTTGAAGAGATCTCTAGTCTTTTCCATCCTATTGCTTTCCTCTATTTCTTTGCATTGATCATTGAGGAAGGCTTTCTTATCTCTCCTTGCTATTCTTTGGAACTCTGCAGTCAAATGGGTATATCTTTCCTTTTCTTTGCCTTTCACTTCTTTTCACAGCTATTTGT
Organism: Dama dama; assembly: GCF_033118175.1. Classification (NCBI taxonomy): domain Eukaryota; kingdom Metazoa; phylum Chordata; class Mammalia; order Artiodactyla; family Cervidae; genus Dama; species Dama dama. The sequence continues at coordinate 110,572,366 of NC_083689.1, forward strand.
AAGGTTGCCTCAGGCAACCATTTTTTCTTTTTGCATTTCTTTTTCTTGGGGATGGTCTTGATCACTGACTCCTGTACAATGTCCCGAACCTCTGTCCATAGTTCTTTATGCATTCTGTCTATCAGATTTAATCCCTTGAATCTATTTCTCACTTTCACTGTATAGTCATAAGGGTTTTGATTTAGGTCATACCTGAATGATCTAGTGGTTTTCCCTATTATCTTCAATTTAAGTCTGAATTTTGCAATAAGGAGTTCATGATCTGAGCCACAGTCAGCTCCTGGTCTTGTTTTTGCTGACTGTATAGAGCTTCTCCATCTTTGGCTGCAAAGAATATAATCAATCTGATTTTGGTATTGACCATCTTGTGATGTCCATGTGTAGAGTCTTCTCTTGTGTTGTTGGAAGAGAGTGTTTGCTATGACCAGTGCATTCTTTTGGCAAAACTCTACTAGCTTTTGCCCTGCTTCATTATGTACTCTAAAGCCAAATTTGCCTGTTACTCCAGGTGTTTCTTGACTTCCTACTTTTGCATTCTAGCTCACTATTATGAAAAAGGCATCTTTTTTGGGGTGTTAGTTCTAGAAGGTCGTGTAGGTCTTCATAGAACCATTCAACTTTAGCTTCTTCAACATTACTGTTGGGGCACAGACTTGAATTACTGTCATGTTGAATGGTTTGTCTTGGATGAACAGAGATCATTCTGTTATTTTTTAGATGGTATTGCATTTCAGCCTCTTTTGTTGACTAGGAGGGCTACTCCATTACTTTTAAGGGACTCTTGCCCACAGTAGTAGATATAATGGTCATCTGAATTAAATTCACCCATTCCAGTCCATTTTAGTTCTCTGATTCCTAAAATGTTGATGTTCACTATTGCCATCTCCTGTTTGACCACTTCTAATTTACCTTGATTTATGGACCCAATATTCCAGGTTCCTATGCAATATTTCTCTTTACCATATTGGACTTTACTTCCATCACCAGTTACATCCTCAACTGGCTGTTGTTTTTGCTTTGATTCCATCTTTTCATTCTTTCTGGAGTTATTTCTCTAGTCTTCTTCAGTAGCATACTGGGCACCTACCGACCTGGGGATTTCAACTTTCAGTGTCCTATCTTTTTGCCTTTTCATACTGTTCATGGGGTTCTCAAGGCAAGAATACTGAAGTGGTTTGCCAATCCCTTCTCCAGTACATTAGATGTAATATTTACAATAAAATAAAATTTGCTGGAAATAGAGGCATCTAGGCCATAGCTATTTTAGAGCTACATTTATTCCCCTCTCACTGAGATTAAAATAAGACAATCTTCTACAGTGAAGAAGGAAAAGGATGGCCAGACCTACAGAGATTTTGGGGTTTAGCCCACAAGAAGTGTCTGCATGCACTGGTGGTGCTGTGTGCCCAGTGAGGGCTGCTGCAGGAACAGTGAAGATAAGAGTGACTTTGTGTATCTTGTTTCTGCAGAATTGAGTTGCAGATTTGTTACATTTTTAATTCAAAGTTTATTATACTTTATTACTTATAAAAGAGAAAAGAAAATTGGCAGTGTTTGAAGTAACAAAGGCCGTTATGTTTAAAAATCATGGAAAAAAATAAAGTTGAAACATTTGGTGGCCCTAAAGCACCCCCACCCCCCTACTCCCATCACCACCAAAAACAGAAGGAAAAGCTGTGATTATAAACTCCAGCATGTATGATTTGTGCTTGGGGGGAAATCATGGCAGAATTATGAGCCACTGAAACTTTTCAATTTCTAACAGTAAGATAGTCAATAGTTGATAGATCGGGTTTCTATGTTCATTTGGCCTTGCTTAGCAAAGGTGGTCTTCAGTGCTTCCAGAACCACTCCACTGCACCATTTCCAAGACATTATTTTCCTTTCTTTTGAACACAGCTGGTCACAAACTAGCTGTGCCATTGCAGAAGCTATGGGTCCCGCATCTTCCAGCAGAGAAATGCACATAGTGTTTGGGAACAGGCCTTACTTTAGGACTTGTTTTAAGTACCTGCCCTGTGCAGCTTTTGCATCATTTTAGCCTGACCTTCACAGCCTCACCTAACGTCTCAGTTATTTCCCATTCCTCTCACCACTTTCCTTGTAGGCACCCCTCTGGAATAGCAGCCCCCAAGTGTGATGTAATCTCTCACTCATTCTAGGCTTTGTACTCTGACTCCAAATACCTTTTTGTTCGAGAATAGATTTCTTCTTTACTCTCGAAGAGGCAGCCCGTGTGTCCCCACTTCAGAGATGGCTGTCTCCACCCCAGGATCTCCTAGACGGTCAGGGCCCTCACTGCGCTTCTTTAGCCTGCCTCTTACGTCTCTAGGCCTGCTCTGCCAGGATGAGCCTTTGTCACGAGTGCCGGCCGTGCGGGAGCAGGCTGGGCCAGTGGTGGCCGCAGCAACCAGCGGGTGCGCTCACGCACGGTTCAGCTCTAGATTTCTGCCTGGCACTCTAAAAGTGTTCTAAGTTTTAAATTCATGTGAAGATTTTCCTTAGAAAGAGAATTGTTGGCTTGAACAGAGTCTTGAGCATAAGTTGATTCTGCTAGTTCATTTCTGTGTTTGGTAGCTATTAGATCCAGACCTAAGCAGTGATTCTGCCTCTAACAGCTGAGAGATCCTGGGAGGTCACTCAGTGTTTCTCAGCTGAGGTCTCATCATGAACACTTTCCATGGCCTTGTCAGCGTATTTGGTGAATAATGCGTACTAAGTTGCTTCAGTGGTGTCTGACTCTCGGCGTCTCCATGGGCTGCAGCCCTCCAGGCTCCTCTGTCCATGGGATTCTCCAGGCAGGAACACTGGATTGGGCTGCCATTTCCTTCTCTAGGTGAATAATAATAAGCACAAAACCTTTAGCTTTCTGGAACCTGGTGCAGAGTAGGTTCTTGCTAAGTATCAGCCCTGTGTAAGATTAAATTAAAAGGAACTTTCAGAAATAATGGGAATATCATTACAGTAAAGTGTGTAGAAGAAAGAAACATCTGCTGTAGCACATTTCATCAGCTCTTCAGCAAGAATAGAAGCACTGCTTACAGACACGGTCAGTGACTAAAGAGAAATGTGCTCTAATGGCCTTTAAAATTATCTACATCTTGCCTTTTATGGGTCTTTACACCTGCAAATTCTAGAGAAAGAAACCTTTGAGTGAATCAAGAGTGATGACTCATGTATTTTGATCTAGAGTCCCAAAGCCGGGAGCACTGCTGCAGTCTATGGATTTCAAGCGCACAGGGGCTCATCAGGGGTGCTTCTTCCTGCCCTCAGGAGTCTGGCAAGTTCCTGTCTCCAGAGAGTACCCAGACGGGCATTCTAGTAACTCACTGAGACTTAGGAATGTTGCCTACTTAAGCAATACTTTTGCTTTTATATAGCATGATATTATTTATCTAAGTATCACTTTTGAGGCTATTGGTTCATATAGTTCATTTTCAAGATTTTCACAAATTATCAGGGTCATAGCTAATGTCAGTGGCCCCTAAGATAAGAGGACTTTTTAAAAAAGGAATAATTCACACATCTGCCAACAAACACAATGCAAAGGTTAGAACCCTCCTACTGTTTCTTCTGTTGAGACTATGACAATGTGTTTCAGCATCATGACTGTAAAATAACCAGTTACATGGCCAGCAGTGTAAAGGGCTTTTGTTTCTGTTCTTTGTGGACTTTGGAATATCACGTGTCTACTCACCAAGCAGGCGGTTCTGTAGCAGAAGCATGTGTGGGTTTCAGGTCCATAGCGGCTGAGTCTCCTCACTGCCAGGGCCACTGCCAACCTGCACCACCCGGAGCTTCACCCAGCGTCTGTAACTTCTGAGCACACCTCTCCCCCAGTTGCACCAACCAGAGCTTCACCCGGCGTCTGTAACTTCTGAGCACACCTCTCCCCCAGTTGCACCAACCAGATCTTCACCCGGCATCTGTAACTTCTGAGTACATCTCTCCCCTGGTTGCACCAACCAGAGCTTCACCCGGCATCTGTAACTTCTGAGCACATCTCTCCCCCGGTTGCACCAACCAGAGCTTCACCCGGCATCTGTAACTTCTGAGCACACCTCTCCCCTGGTTGCACCAACCAGAGCTTCACCCGGCGTCTGTAACTTCTGAGCACATCTCTCCCCTGGTTGCACCAATCGAAGCTTCACCCGGCGTCTGTAACTTCTGAGCACACCTCTCCCCTGGTTGCACCAACCAGAGCTTCACCCGGCGTCTGTAACTTCTGAGCACATCTCTCCCCTGGTTGCACCAATCGAAGCTTCACCTGGCATCTGTAACTTCTGAGCACATCTCTCCCCTGGTTGCACCAATCGAAGCTTCACCCGGCGTCTGTAACTTCTGAGCACACCTCTCCCCTGGTTGCACCAACCAGAGCTTCACCCGGCGTCTGTAACTTCTGAGCACACCTCTCCCCTGGTTGCACCAACCAGAGCTTCACCCGGCGTCTGTAACTTCTGAGCACATCTCCCCCCTGGTTGCACCAACCGGAGCTTCTCCCGGCGTCTGTAACTTCTGAGCACATCTCTCCCCTGGTTGCACCAACCAGAGCTTCACCCGGCGTCTGTAACTTCTGAGCACACCTCTCCCCTGGTTGCACCAACCAGAGCTTCACCCGGCGTCTGTAACTTCTGAGCACATCTCCCCCCTGGTTGCAGGTGACAAATTGATGGTGGAGCCAAAGCAAACAGGCTCCAGGGAGCGGGAGGATCCTCAGAGAGGGAGGGCTGAGTCTTCCACAAGGCTGACGGGAGAGGCGAGCTTGTGTAATGAGTAAACTCAATGTGTATCTTTTAATTAAATATTAAACCATAATTGAATGAGTGTAGAAAAGTGCCTAGCATGACTTAAACTCCAGATTTCAGACGGGGAAGAGCTGCTGTTTTAATCTGAAGGAGCAGAGCCGTGGTTGAGGGGCTAGGGACTGAGGGGTGGGCTGCACTCCCAGCCCCCTTCAATCGGCACCACCAGTTTTATCTATTTTATAAATAAGGATTCTCCTCAAAAAATGATTTAAACAGCTCAATCCAATTTCCCATTTTACCAGTGAAACGTGATGAAGCCCAGAGTGGTTAACTGGTCTGGTCACAGTCATCCGGGCCTCAGTCTCCTTTCATCTACAGACGTGGAAGAGCAGGAAAACCTTTTGCAGCGACAGAGCTGGCTACAGTAATAATGCTGTCTCCCACCCTCTGTCCAGACATCCCAGTCCTGTGGGGATGGCTGGGAAAGGGCTAGTAACTCAGCGGTAAACAGTACAAGCCCTGGTGTTGTCGTTTTTGTCACTTGTCGTGTGACGGCCAGCAGCACACCAGGCACCACGTGGCTTTTCCTGTCTGGCTTCTTTCACTTCTTTCACTGTTTTCAGAGTTCAGCGGTCTGATAGCATGGACCCGTCCTTCATACGTTTTTACAGCTGGATGATGGTTCATTATATATATGGCTATATATGTGGATATAGCATACATTACTTATGCATTCATCAATTGATAGACATTTAGATTCTTCTTTGGAATATTATGACTAATACTGCTATGCACATTTGTGTACAAGATTTTGTGTGCACAGGTGTTTTCAGTTTCCTTGGGTATAAACATGGAAGTAGAATGGGTGGCTCAAATGTTAATTCTATGTTTGACAATTTGAGAAACTGCCAACTGTATTCCAAAGAAGCAATACTATTTTAGATTTCATTTATATTTTCTCCCTCCTGTTTTCCTTTTACTCTCTTTGTGGCATTATGTTATAAACTGTGAAGATGAATCAGGAAAATAAACACAGCTTCTTCAATAAGTCAACTACCAAAAAAAAAAAAAAAAGAGATAGGAGGATAACTGATTAATATAGTTCAGTTCAGTTCAGTCACTCGGTCGTGCCTGACTCTTTGCGACCCCATTAGTCGCAGCACGCCAGGCCTACCTGTCCAACTCCTGGAGTCCACCCAAACCCATGTCCATTGTGTCAGTGATGCCATCCAACCATCGCACCCTCTGTCATCCCCTTCTCCTCCTGCCCTCAATCTTTCCCAGAATCAGGGTCTTTTCCAATGAGTCAGCTCTTCTCATCAGGTGGCCAAAGTATTGGAGTTTCAGTTTCAACATCAGTCCTTCCAATGAACACCCAGACTGATCTCCTTTAGGATGGACTGGTTGGATCTCCTTGCAGTCCAAGGGACTCTCAAGAGTCTTCTCCAACACCACAGTTCAAAAGCATCAATTCTTCAGCGCTCAGCTTTCTTCACAGTCCAACTCTCACATCCATACATGACCACTGGAAAAATCATAGCCTTGACTAGACAGACCTTTGTTGGCAAACTAATGTCTCTGCTTTTTAATATGCTCTCTAAGTTGGTCATAACTTTCCTTTCAAGGAGTAAGCATCTTTTAATTTCATGACTGCAATCACCATCTGCAGTGATTTCCCAAAAAATAAAGTCTGACACTGTTTCCACTGTTTCCCATCTACTTCCCATGCAGTAATGGGACCAGATGCCATGATCTTAGTTTTCTAAATGTTCAGCTTTAAGCCAACTTTTTCACTTTCCTCTTTCACTTTCGTCAAGAGGCTTTTTAGTTCTTCTTCACTTTCTGCCATAAGGGTGGTGTCATCTGCATATCTGAGGTTATTGATATTTCTCCCAGCAATCTTGATTCCAGCTTGTGCTTCTTCCAGCCCAGCATTTCTCATGATGTACTCTGCATATAAGTTAAATAAGCAGGGTGACAATATACAGCCATGACGTACTCCTTTTCCTATTTGGAACCAGCCTGTTGTTCCATGTCCAGTTCTAACTGTTGCTTATTGACCTCCTTACAGATTTCTCAAGAGGCAGGTCAGGTGGTCCGGTATTCCCATCTCTTTCAGAATTTTCCACAGCTTATTGTGATCCACACATCAAAGGCTTTGGCATAGTCAATAAAGCAGAAATAAATGTTTTTCTGGAACTCTCTTGCTTTTTTGATGATCCAGTGGATGTTGGCAGTTTGATCTCTGGTCCCTCTGTCTTGTCTAAAACCAGCTTGAACATCTGTAAGTTCACGGTTCACATATTGCTGAAGCCTGGCTTGGAGAATTTTGAGCATCACTTTACTAGCGTGTGAGATGAGTGCTATTGTGTGGTAGTTTGAGCATTCTTTGGCATTGCCTTTCTTAGGGACTGGAATGAAAACTGACCTTTTCCAGTCCTGTGGCCACTGTTGAGTTTTCCAAATTTGCTGGCATATTGAGTGCAACACTTTCACAACATCATCTTTCAAGATTTAAAATAGCTCAACTGGAATTCCATCACAGCCACTAGCTTTGTTTGTAGTGATGCTTCCTAAGGCCCACCTGACTTCACATTCCAGGATGTCTGGCTCTAGGTCAGTGATCACACCATTGTGATTATCTGGGTTGTGAAGATATTTTTTGTACAGTTCTTCTGTGTATTCCTGCCACCTCTTCTTAATATCTTCTGCTTCTGTTAGGTCTCTACCATTTCTGTCCTTTATTGTGCCCATTTTTGCATGAAGTATTCCCTTGGTATCTCTAATTTTCTTGAACAGATCTCCAGTCTTTCCCATTCTGTTGTTTTCTTCTATTTCTTTGCATTGATCATGGGGGAAAGCTTTCTTGTCTCTCTTTGCTATTCTTTGGAACTCTGCATTCAAATGGGTATATCTTTCCTTTTCTCCTTTGCCTTTTGCTTCTCTTCTTTTCACAGCCATTTGTTAGGCCTCCTGAGACAGCCATTTTGCTTTTTTGCATTTCTTTTCCATGGGGATGGTCTTGATCCCTGTTTCCTGTACAATGTCATGAACCTCCGGAGAAACCTAAGTAAGATGGTAGGTGTTGTGAAGGGCATCAGAGGGCAGACTCACTGAAACCATAATCACAGAAAACTAGCCAATCTGATCACATGGGCCACAGACTTGTCTAACAGTGAAACTAAGCTATGCCATTTGGGGTCACCCAAGATGGACGGGTCATGGTGGAGAGGTCTGACAGGATGTGGTCCACTGGAGAAGGGAATGGCAAACCACTTCAGTATTCTTGCCTTGAGAACCCCATGAACAGTACAAAAAGGCAAAAAGATAGGACACTGAAAGAGAAACTCCCCAGGTTGGTAGGTGCCCAATATGCTACTGGAGATCAGTGGAGAAATAACTCCACAAAGAGTGAAGGGATGGAGCCAAAGCAAAAACAATACCCAGTTGTGGATGGGACTGGTGATAGAAGCAAGGTCCGATGCTGTAAAGAGCAATATTGCATAAGAACCTGGAATGTTAAGTCCATGAATCAAGGCAAATTGGAAGTGGTCAAACAGGAGATGGCAAGATTGAACATTGACATTCTAGGAATCAGCGAACTGAAATGAACTGGAATGGGTGAATTTAACTCAGATGACCATTTTATCTACCACTGTTGGCAGGAATCCCTTAGAAGAAATGGAGTAGCCATCATAGTCAACAAAAGAGTCCGAAATGCAGTGCTTGGATGCAATCTCAAAAACAGAATGATCTCTGTTCATTTCCAAGGCAAACCATTCAATATCACGGTAATCCAAGTCTATGCCCCAATCAGTAACGCTGAAGAAGCTGAAGTTGAACGATTCTATGAAGACTTACAAGACCTTTTAGAACTAACACCCGAAAAAGATGTCCTTTTCATTACAGGAGACTGGAATGCAAAAGTAGGAAGTCAAGAAACACCTGGAGTAACAGGCAAATTTGGCCTTGGAGTACAGAATGAAGCAGGGCAAAGGCTAATAGAGTTTTGCCAAAAGAATGCACTGGTCATAGCAAACACTCTCTTCCAACAACATAAGAGAAGACTCTACACGTGGACATCACCAGATGGTCAACACCAAAATCAGATTGATTATATTCTTTGCAGCCAAAGATGGAGAAGCTCTATACAGTCAGCAAAAACAAGACCAGGAGCTGACTGTGGCTCAGATCATGAACTCCTTATTGCAAAATTCAGACTTAAATTGAAGATAATAGGGAAAACCACTAGACCATTCAGGTATGACCTAAATCAAATTGATCAATTATATAGATGTAAAAGACATTTGAACTGATTACACTGTGCTCTGAGAACGATTGTGCCCTTCTGGATGGCCAACATCCCAAATACTTGGGACAGTCTTGGGCAAACCCGAGCAGTGTGTCACCTTCTGTGACATAACTGGCCACTATCAATAGGAATTTAACCAAATCAAAGTATTTTCCAACTGGATTAGTTTTCCAAGTCTTTATACCAGGTACTTTTGTACCTTAAGTACCATACCTGTATTCTGGTTTATCAGAGTGCTTTCAGAACCACACAGTAGAGTCAAAAAGAAACTCTGTTGCCTGCGTCTAACTTGTGCTGTGTGCTTAGTTGCTCAGTCGTGTCCAACTCTTTGTGACCCCATGGACCGTAGCCAGGCTAACCCAGCAGCCTAACGCCAGGTGTAGTAATGGGGGAGGGTGCATGGTGACTGCAGCCACGAAATGAAAAGACACTTGCTCCCAGGAAGAAAGGCTGTGACAAACCGAGACAGCATGTTGAAAAGCAGAGATATCACTTTGTCGACAAAGGTGCATATAGTCAACGCTACGGTTTTTCCAGTAGCCATGTATGGATGTGAGAGTTAGACCATAAAGAAGGCTGAGTGCTGAAGAACTGATGCTTTTGAACTGCGGTGTTGAAGAAGACTCTTGAGAATCCCTTGGACTGCAAAGAGATCCAACCAGTCCATCCTAAAGGAAATCAGTCCTGAATATTCATTGGAAGGACTGTTGCTGAAGCTCCAATACTTTGGCCACTTGATGTGAAGAACTGACTCATTGGAAAATACCCTGATGCTGGGACAGATTGAAGGTGGGAGGAGAAGAGGGTGACGGAGGAAAAGATGGCTTCATGGCATCACCATGGACATGAGTTGAGCAAACTCTGGGAGACAATGAAGGACCAGGAAGCCTGGCGTGCTGCAGTCCATGGGGTCACAGAGTCAGACAAGACTGAGCGACTGAACAGCCAAGAGCCCATCAGCTCTGGTTTTAAAGTTGTTGTTCTGGAAGCCGCCACAAGGCGGCAGAATTTCTTCATGTCTGGCTCTGGTTCACTCAGGCAGCCGGAGCCTTAGGGAAAACGCTGTTCCCGGATTGTCAGAGCGGAAAGTGCGGGAGGAATCACCAAAGGCTTGTTTGTGTCTCATGACTTCTTCCCCGTTACAGTTTATTCCTGGGACACGTCTCAGTCCTTGAAACCCTCCTCTGCGCAGGGTGCTGTCACCGCAGGTGTGGGGACCCTAAGAATGGAGGCGGAGGTGGGAGCCCCGGGGACTCCTAGAGCTCTCCCAGCCCGGAGGCTGCCCCGTCCTCGTCCTCGGGGCGCAGTGGGCTCGCTTCCTCTGCAGGACCTGGAGGCCGCGGGCCGGTGAAGAGGTCGCAGGCGCCCCGGTCCATGAGCGGATGGCTGACCACCCGGGCCCGGTACTCTCCTCCGCGGCCTCGGACACAGGGCTTCCGAGCCTCGGGCCAGGCTGCTCGGGCTCCAGAGATCTGACATCGAGGCCGTCAGTGCCGAAGGGGACTGGAGTAGGCATTTTTCTTCTTTTTTTATTTTCAAGTATAATGTGAATTGGAGTTTGTAGGTGAATTACAATGTTGTGTTTTTTTTTTTTTTTTTTCTTTTTCTTTCCTATATACAGCAACTTGATTCAGTTATACGAAGACAGACATACGTTCCGTTACCGGTCCTTTTCCCATATAGCTTATTACAGGGGGTCGAGTAGCTTCCTTGTGCCACACAGTCTGTCTGTGGATTATTATATAAATAGCAGGGTGCATGTGTTAATATGAGCCAGTTGTTCCCTCTGGCCCCTCACCTTTCTCTTTTGGTAATCATAAGGTTCTTTCCTAGGTCTGTGAGTCTGTCTCTGTTGGGTAAAGACGTCCATTTTGTGTCCGTTATTAGATTCTCCCTGAGAGTGACGTCACGTGACACTGGTCTCTCACTGTCGTCCTCGCTTTGCTTCATTCGGTCAGCTCTGCCTTCTTTCCTGTGACTGGAGACGGCGTTACCTCATCCTTCTCTGCGGCTGAGCCAAGGCTGTATATGGTCACCCTGCTCATTTAACAAATACGCAGAGTGCATCGTGAGAAACGCCGGGCTGGAGGAAGCACAAGCTGGAATCAAGATTGCCGGGAGAAATATCAATAACCTCAGATATGCAGATGACACCACCCTTATGGCAGAAAGTGAAGAGGAACTAAAGAGCCTCTTGATGAAAGTGAAGGAGGAGAGTGAAAAGGTTGACTTAAAGCTCAACGTTCAGAAAACTAAGATCATGGCATCTGGTCCCGTCACTTCATGGCAAATAGATGGGGAAACAGTGGGAACAGTGTCAGACTTTATTTTTTTGGGGCTCCAAAATCACTGCAGATGGTGATTGCAGCCATGAAATTAAAAAACGCTTACTCCTTGGAAGGAAAGTTATGACCAACCTAGAGAGCATATTAAAAAGCAGAGACATTACTTTGCCAACAAAGGCCCATCTAGTCAAGGCTATGGTTTTTCCAGTGGTCATGTATGGACGTGAGAGTTGGACTGTGAAGAAAGCTGAGTGCCGAAGAATTGATGCTTTTGAACTGTGGTGTTGGAGAAGACTCTTGAGAGTCCCTTCTTTGGAGAAATGTCCAGTTAGGTCATTAGCCCATTTTTTGCTGTGTGTTTATATATATATATGTAGAGAGAGAAAGAGAGAGAGAGAGAGGGAGAGAGAGCCGCGCAAGCTGCTTGCATGAGTTTGTTGTGGTATTCTCCTTTGCAAATATTTTTCCCATTCTGAGGGTGGTCTTTTTCTTCTGTTTTAGGTTTCATTTGCTCTGCCAAGGCTTTGACAGTTAATTAGGTTCCATTTGTTTATTTTAGTTTTTTCATTATTCTAAGAGGTGGATCCAAAAAGAACTTCTGTGATTTATGTCAAAGCATGATCTGCCTCTGTATGCCTCAAGAGGTTTATGGTATTTGATGTTACATTTAGATCTGTGAACTGTTTGGAACTTAGTTTTGTGCATGGTCTTAGGGAGTATTCTCATTTCATTCTTGTTTTCATTGCTTAAGGAGCCTGCACCCTGTCCTCAATGGTGGCTGTTTCCAGTTTATATTTCCAGCATCTATAGAAGAGGGTTCCCTTTTCATCACACCCTCTACAGCATTTAATGTTTGTAGAGTTTTTGACAGTGGCCCTTCTGACCGGTGTGAAGTGATACCTTGTTGTACTTTAAATTTGCGTTTCTCTAATATTTAGTGAGGTTGACATCTTTTCCTGTGACTTTTTTTTTACAAAGGTGTAATATAAACTTTCCTCTTGAAATTGGCTTCCTGAAGGTCTTCCAACTTTCAAATTCTTTTTCAATGACCAGTCCTTGGATATTTCTTGAAATCGGGTGTTTTTCACTTGTAACCCCACAGGCCTTGTGAATATTAAGTACCCATAGCGCACCTTTTCAAGCTGCTGTTGCTCAGTCGCTGAGTCGCGTCTCAGTTGGATTTGTAGGTGTGTGAGTCTGTTTCTGTTGTGTCAATTAGTTCATTTGTGTGAACTGATAGAATACAGCTCTCAGTGATATCTTAGGTTATCTGTCTTTCTCTCTCTGACTTACTTCGCTTAGTATGATAATCATTTGGTCCCTTCATGCTGGGGTCATTGGCATTATTCTGTTCTCTTTTATAAACTAGTAGGGTTCCAGTGAAGAGGTGTATCACTAAGTGTTCATGTTTTGGTCAATGGACTCAAGAGGTTTATAGTATCTGATGTTACATTTAGATCTGTGAACTGTTTGGAACTTAGCTCCAAATTTGGTCGGTTGATTGATTGAATTTGGTTGATTCCATTGTCTTGTGTATTGTAAATTGTGCTGCCCTGAAAACAGCAGTGCACGTGTCATTTCTAATTCTGATTTTCTCTGAATCTAAGTCCAGGAGTGGGACTGCCAGATCTTGCAGTTTCACTATGCTTAGATTTTTTTTAAGGGACCTCTTTGCTGTTTTCCATAGTTCCTGTACACATTAACATCCCAATAAAGAATGAAGGACAATTCTGTTTTCCCTATGCCCTCTGCAGGACTTATTCCTAGTAGATCTTTTTGATGCTGGTCTTCCCGACCAGTTTGAGGTGATTTGTCATGGTAGTTTTGATTTCCATTCATTTAATATTTAATGAGGTGGAGTATCCAAGGTGCTTTTTTTTGATCTTACACAGTATGACTACAATTTACCAGTTGAAATTGGTTTATTGAAAGTGTGCCCTGTTTTAAATTATTTTCCAATGATTTACACAGCGACGTTACTTGATGGCAGGTGTCATATGCAGCCCCACCGACCTCGTGAATTTTGAGCCCAGCGGCCCTGGTTTTGAAGTTGTTGTTATGGGGAATGGCCACAAGGGGGCAGCACTTCTTCGTACCCATCTCTGGTTTCTAGGGCGAGCAGAGCCTTAGGGAAAATCCTGTTCATCCAGGTTTCTCGGGCTCAGGTGAGCCCTGCCCTGGAGCCCTCTTGGTCAATTACCGAGCCGATTGCATCTTTACTCTTTAAAATTAACTAACTGTCCGGGTGGATGGCATCACGACTCAATGGACAGGAGTTTGAGTAAGCCCCTGGAGATGGTGAAGGACAGAGAAGCCTGGCGTGCTGCAGTCCATGGGGTCGCAAAGAGCCGGACACGCTGACTGAACAACAACAAGTTGTCCAGGTGTGTGAGAAGCTGATCTGTGTGTTTGGGCTTCCCTGGTGGCTCAGCTGGTAAAGAATCTGCCTGCAATGTGGAAGACCTGGGTTCAATCCCTGCGTTGGGAAGACCCCCTGGAGAAGGCAACGGCTGTGTATTTAGTTCCTGCTTTTCCAATGTTTAGTGACAGCGTGTCACCTTGGTCAGCTCTTTAAAAACCCCATCTCCAAATTCAGCCATATCCTGGTGTCCTGGGGGTTCAGAATGTGAATTTAGGGGGACATGACTGAGCCCGCAATGTCCTGCTTCGGAACGAGCTGACACGTGCCTCAGTGCTCCTTCCCTCAAGTCCCTCGGGGGTGATGTGATGGCTGAGGGAGGGGCCACACCTGCCACGCTTGTGTCCCAGTTGGGCAGCCCTTCTCAGCTCTCCTTGACCAGGTAACAGCAGTGCCAGCCCTCCTGGGGAGCGGTTCTGGGGTGCGGTGCTGTGGCCCTTGTCCTGTTGGGGTGAGCGGTTCTGGGTGCTGTGGCCCTTGTCCTGCTGGGGTGAGTGGTTCGGGGTGCTGTGGCCCTTGTCCTGCTGGGGTGAGTGGTTCGGGGTGCTGTGGCCCTTGTCCTGCTGGGGTGAGTGGTTCTGGGGTGCGGTGCTGTGGCCCTTGTCCTGTTGGGGTGAGCGGTTCGGGGTGCTGTGGCCCTTGTCCTGCTGGGGTGAGTGGTTCGGGGTGCTGTGGCCCTTGTCCTGCTGGGGTGAGTGGTTCTGGGGTGCGGTGCTGTGGCCCTTGTCCTGTTGGGGTGAGCGGTTCGGGGTGCTGTGGCCCTTGTCCTGCTGGGGTGAGTGGTTCGGGGTGCTGTGGCCCTTGTCCTGCTGGGGTGAGTGGTTCTGGGGTGTGGTGCTGTGGCCCTTGTCCTGTTGGGGTGAGCGGTTCGGGGTGCTGTGGCCCTTGTCCTGTTGGGGTGAGTGGTTCGGGGTGCTGTGGCCTTTGTCCTGCTGGGGTGAGTGGTTCGGGGTGCGGTGGCCCTTGTCCTGCTGGGGTGAGTGGTTCTGGGGTGCGGTGCTGTGGCCCTTGTCCTGTTGGGGTGAGCGGTTCGGGGTGCTGTGGCCCTTGTCCTGCTGGGGTGAGTGGTTCGGGGTGCGGTGGCCCTTGTCCTGCTGGGGTGAGTGGTTCTGGGGTGCGGTGCTGTGGCCCTTGTCCTGTTGGGGTGAGCAGTTCGGGGTGCTGTGGCCCTTGTCCTGTTGGGGTGAGCGGTTCGGGGTGTGGTGGCTCTTGTCCTGCTGGGGTGAGTGGTTCGGGGTGCTGTGGCCCTTGTCCTGCTGGGGTGAGTGGTTCTGGGGTGCGGTGCTGTGGCCCTTGTCCTGTTGGGGTGAGCGGTTTGGGGTGCTGTGGCCCTTGTCCTGCTGGGGTGAGTGGTTCGGGGTGCTGTGGCCCTTGTCCTGTTGGGGTGAGTGGTTCGGGGTGCTGTGCCCCTTGTCCTGCTGGGGTGAGTGGTTCGGGGTGCTGTGCCCCTTGTCCTGTTGGGGTGAGCGGTTCGGGGTGTGGTGGCTCTTGTCCTGTTGGGGTGAGTGGTTCGGGGTGCGGTGCTGTGGCCCTTGTCCTGCTGGGGTGAGTGGTTCGGGGTGCTGTGGCCCTTGTCCTGCTGGGATGAGTGGTTCGGGGTGCGGTGGCCCTTGTCCTGCTGGGGTGAGTGGTTCTGGGGTGCGGTGGCCCTTGTCCTGCTGGGGTAAGTGGTTCGGGGTGCGGTGGCCCTTGTCCTGCTGGGGTGAGTGGCTCGCCGTGCTGTGGCCCTTGTCCTGCTGGGGTGAGTGGTTCGGGGTGCTGTGGCCCTTGTCCTGCTGGGGTGAGTGGTTCTGGGGTGCGGTGCTGTGGCCCTTGTCCTGTTGGGGTGAGCGGTTCGGGGTGCTGTGGCCCTTGTCCTGCTGGGGTGAGTGGTTCGGGGTGCTGTGGCCCTTGTCCTGCTGGGGTGAGTGGTTCTGGGGTGCGGTGCTGTGGCCCTTGTCCTGTTGGGGTGAGCGGTTCGGGGTGCTGTGGCCCTTGTCCTGCTGGGGTGAGTGGTTCTGGGGTGTGGTGCTGTGGCCCTTGTCCTGTTGGGGTGAGCGGTTCGGGGTGCTGTGGCCCTTGTCCTGTTGGGGTGAGTGGTTCGGGGTGCTGTGGCCTTTGTCCTGCTGGGGTGAGTGGTTCGGGGTGCGGTGGCCCTTGTCCTGCTGGGGTGAGTGGTTCTGGGGTGCGGTGCTGTGGCCCTTGTCCTGTTGGGGTGAGCGGTTCGGGGTGCTGTGGCCCTTGTCCTGCTGGGGTGAGTGGTTCGGGGTGCTGTGCCCCTTGTCCTGCTGGGGTGAGTGGTTCTGGGGTGCGGTGCTGTGCCCCTTGTCCTGCTGGGGTGAGTGGTTCGGGGTGCTGTGCCCCTTGTCCTGTTGGGGTGAGCGGTTCGGGGTGCTGTGGCCCTTGTCCTGCTGGGGTGAGTGGTTCGGGGTGCTGTGGCCCTTGTCCTGTTGGGGTGAGTGGTTCGGGGTGCTGTGCCCCTTGTCCTGCTGGGGTGAGTGGTTCGGGGTGCTGTGCCCCTTGTCCTGTTGGGGTGAGCGGTTCGGGGTGTGGTGGCTCTTGTCCTGTTGGGGTGAGTGGTTCGGGGTGCGGTGGCCCTTGTCCTGTGGGGGTGAGTGGTTCGGGGTGCTGTGCCCCTTGTCCTGCTGGGGTGAGTGGTTCTGGGGTGCGGTGCTGTGCCCCTTGTCCTGCTGGGGTGAGTGGTTCGGGGTGCTGTGCCCCTTGTCCTGTTGGGGTGAGCGGTTCGGGGTGCTGTGGCCCTTGTCCTGCTGGGGTGAGTGGTTCGGGGTGCTGTGGCCCTTGTCCTGTTGGGGTGAGTGGTTCGGGGTGCTGTGGCCCTTGTCCTGCTGGGGTGAGTGGTTCGGGGTGCTGTGCCCCTTGTCCTGTTGGGGTGAGCGGTTCGGGGTGTGGTGGCTCTTGTCCTGTTGGGGTGAGTGGTTCGGGGTGCGGTGCTGTGGCCCTTGTCCTGCTGGGGTGAGTGGTTCGGGGTGCTGTGGCCCTTGTCCTGCTGGGATGAGTGGTTCGGGGTGCGGTGGCCCTTGTCCTGCTGGGGTAAGTGGTTCGGGGTGCGGTGGCCCTTGTCCTGCTGGGGTGAGTGGCTCGCCGTGCTGTGGCCCTTGTCCTGCTGGGGTGAGTGGTTCGGGGTGCTGTGGCCCTTGTCCTGCTGGGGTGAGTGGTTCTGGGGTGCGGTGCTGTGGCCCTTGTCCTGTTGGGGTGAGCGGTTTGGGGTGCTGTGGCCCTTGTCCTGCTGGGGTGAGTGGTTCGGGGTGCTGTGGCCCTTGTCCTGTTGGGGTGAGTGGTTCGGGGTGCTGTGCCCCTTGTCCTGCTGGGGTGAGTGGTTCGGGGTGCTGTGCCCCTTGTCCTGTTGGGGTGAGCGGTTCGGGGTGTGGTGGCTCTTGTCCTGTTGGGGTGAGTGGTTCGGGGTGCGGTGCTGTGGCCCTTGTCCTGCTGGGGTGAGTGGTTCGGGGTGCTGTGGCCCTTGTCCTGCTGGGATGAGTGGTTCGGGGTGCGGTGGCCCTTGTCCTGCTGGGGTGAGTGGTTCTGGGGTGCGGTGGCCCTTGTCCTGCTGGGGTAAGTGGTTCGGGGTGCGGTGGCCCTTGTCCTGCTGGGGTGAGTGGCTCGCCGTGCTGTGGCCCTTGTCCTGCTGGGGTGAGTGGTTCGGGGTGCTGTGGCCCTTGTCCTGCTGGGGTGAGTGGTTCTGGGGTGCGGTGCTGTGGCCCTTGTCCTGTTGGGGTGAGCGGTTCGGGGTGCTGTGGCCCTTGTCCTGCTGGGGTGAGTGGTTCGGGGTGCTGTGGCCCTTGTCCTGCTGGGGTGAGTGGTTCTGGGGTGCGGTGCTGTGGCCCTTGTCCTGTTGGGGTGAGCGGTTCGGGGTGCTGTGGCCCTTGTCCTGCTGGGGTGAGTGGTTCGGGGTGCTGTGGCCCTTGTCCTGCTGGGGTGAGTGGTTCTGGGGTGTGGTGCTGTGGCCCTTGTCCTGTTGGGGTGAGCGGTTCGGGGTGCTGTGGCCCTTGTCCTGTTGGGGTGAGTGGTTCGGGGTGCTGTGGCCTTTGTCCTGCTGGGGTGAGTGGTTCGGGGTGCGGTGGCCCTTGTCCTGCTGGGGTGAGTGGTTCTGGGGTGCGGTGCTGTGGCCCTTGTCCTGTTGGGGTGAACGGTTCGGGGTGCTGTGGCCCTTGTCCTGCTGGGGTGAGTGGTTCGGGGTGCGGTGGCCCTTGTCCTGCTGGGGTGAGTGGTTCTGGGGTGCGGTGCTGTGGCCCTTGTCCTGTTGGGGTGAGCAGTTCGGGGTGCTGTGGCCCTTGTCCTGCTGGGGTGAGTGGTTTGGGGTGCGGTGGCCCTTGTCCTGCTGGGGTGAGTGGTTCGGGGTGCTGTGGCCCTTGTCCTGCTGGGGTGAGTGGTTCGGGGTGCTGTGGCCCTTGTCCTGCTGGGGTGAGTGGTTCGGGGTGCGGTGGCCCTTGTCCTGCTGGGGTGAGCGGTTCTGGGGTGCGGTGGCCCTTGTCCTGCTGGGGTGAGTGGTTTGGGGTGCGGTGGCCCTTGTCCTGCTGGGGTGAGTGGTTCAGGGTGCTGTGGCCCTTGTCCTGCTGGGGTGAGTGGTTCTGGGGTGCGGTGCTGTGGCCCTTGTCCTGCTGGGGTGAGTGGTTCAGGGTGCTGTGGCCCTTGTCCTGTTGGGGTGAGTGGTTCTGGGGTGCGGTGGCCCTTGTCCTGTTGGGGTGAGTGGTTCTGGGGTGCTGTGGCCCTTGTCCTGCTGGGGTGAGCGGTTCTGGGGTGCGGTGGCCCTTGTCCTGTTGGGGTGAGCGGTTCGGGGTGCTGTGGCCCTTGTCCTGCTGGGGTGAGTGGTTCGGGGTGCTGTGGCCCTTGTCCTGCTGGGGTGAGTGGTTCGGGGTGCTGTGGCCCTTGTCCTGTTGGGGTGAGTGGTTCGGGGTGCTGTGCCCCTTGTCCTGCTGGGGTGAGTGGTTCGGGGTGCTGTGGCCCTTGTCCTGCTGGGGTGAGTGGTTCAGGGTGCGGTGGCCCTTGTCCTGTTGGGGTGAGTGGTTCTGGGTGCTGTGGCCCTTGTCCTGCTGGGGTGAGTGGTTCTGGGTGCTGTGGCCCTTGTCCTGCTGGGGTGAGTGGTTCTGGGGTGCGGTGGCCCTTGTCCTGTTGGGGTGAGCGGTTCGGGGTGCTGTGGCCCTTGTCCTGCTGGGGTGAGTGGTTCTGGGGTGCGGTGGCCCTTGTCCTGTTGGGGTGAGCGGTTCGGGGTGCTGTGGCCCTTGTCCTGCTGGGGTGAGTGGTTCAGGGTGCTGTGGCCCTTGTCCTGCTGGGGTGAGTGGTTCTGGGGTGCGGTGCTGTGGCCCTTGTCCTGCTGGGGTGAGTGGTTCAGGGTGCTGTGGCCCTTGTCCTGCTGGGGTGAGTGGTTCTGGGGTGCGGTGCTGTGGCCCTTGTCCTGTTGGGGTGAGTGGTTCTGGGGTGCTGTGGCCCTTGTCCTGCTGGGGTGAGTGGTTCGGGGTGCGGTGGCCCTTGTCCTGTTGGGGTGAGTGGTTCTGGGGTGCGGTGCTGTGGCCCTTGTCCTGTTGGGGTGAGTGGTTCTGGGGTGCTGTGGCCCTTGTCCTGCTGGGGTGAGTGGTTCAGGGTGCGGTGGCCCTTGTCCTGTTGGGGTGAGTGGTTCTGGGGTGCTGTGGCCCTTGTCCTGCTGGGGTGAGTGGTTTGGGGTTCGGTGGCCCTTGTCCTGCTGGGGTGAGCGGTTTGGGGTGCTGTGGCCCTTGTCCTGCTGGGGTGAGTGGTTCGGGGTGCGGTGGCCCTTGTCCTGTTGGGGTAAGTGGTTCGGGGTGCTGTGGCCCTTGTCCTGTTGGGGTAAGTGGTTCGGGGTGCTGTGGCCCTTGTCCTGTTGGGGTGAGTGGTTCGGGGTGCTGTGGCCCTTGTCCTTCTGGGGTGAGTGGTTCGGGGTGCGGTGCTGTGGCCCTTGTCCTGTTGGGGTGAGCGGTTCGGGGTGCTGTGGCCCTTGTCCTGCTGGGGTGAGTGGTTCGGGGTGCGGTGGCCCTTGTCCTGCTGGGGTGAGTGGTTCGGGGTGCGGTGGCCCTTGTCCTGCTGGGGTGAGTGGTTCTGGGGTGCGGTGCTGTGGCCCTTGTCCTGCTGGGGTGAGTGGTTCTGGGGTGCGGTGCTGTGGCCCTTGTCCTGTTGGGGTGAGCGGTTTGGGGTGCTGTGGCCCTTGTCCTGCTGGGGTGAGTGGTTCGGGGTGCTGTGGCCCTTGTCCTGTTGGGGTGAGTGGTTCGGGGTGCTGTGCCCCTTGTCCTGCTGGGGTGAGTGGTTCGGGGTGCTGTGCCCCTTGTCCTGTTGGGGTGAGCGGTTCGGGGTGTGGTGGCTCTTGTCCTGTTGGGGTGAGTGGTTCGGGGTGCGGTGCTGTGGCCCTTGTCCTGCTGGGGTGAGTGGTTCGGGGTGCGGTGCTGTGGCCCTTGTCCTGCTGGGATGAGTGGTTCAGGGTGCGGTGGCCCTTGTCCTGCT
Source organism: Dama dama (assembly GCF_033118175.1). Lineage (NCBI taxonomy): Eukaryota > Metazoa > Chordata > Mammalia > Artiodactyla > Cervidae > Dama > Dama dama. The sequence continues at coordinate 110,592,571 of NC_083689.1, forward strand.
GGGGTGAGTGGTTCTGGGGTGCGGTGCTGTGGCCCTTGTCCTGCTGGGGTGAGTGGTTCTGGGGTGCGGTGCTGTGGCCCTTGTCCTGTTGGGGTGAGCGGTTTGGGGTGCTGTGGCCCTTGTCCTGCTGGGGTGAGTGGTTCGGGGTGCTGTGGCCCTTGTCCTGTTGGGGTGAGTGGTTCGGGGTGCTGTGCCCCTTGTCCTGCTGGGGTGAGTGGTTCGGGGTGCTGTGCCCCTTGTCCTGTTGGGGTGAGCGGTTCGGGGTGTGGTGGCTCTTGTCCTGTTGGGGTGAGTGGTTCGGGGTGCGGTGCTGTGGCCCTTGTCCTGCTGGGGTGAGTGGTTCGGGGTGCGGTGCTGTGGCCCTTGTCCTGCTGGGATGAGTGGTTCAGGGTGCGGTGGCCCTTGTCCTGCTGGGGTGAGTGGTTCTGGGGTGCTGTGCCCCTTGTCCTGCTGGGGTGAGTGGTTCGGGGTGCGGTGGCCCTTGTCCTGCTGGGATGAGTGGTTCAGGGTGCGGTGGCCCTTGTCCTGCTGGGGTGAGTGGTTCAGGGTGCGGTGGCCCTTGTCCTGTTGGGGTGAGTGGTTCGGGGTGCTGTGCCCCTTGTCCTGCTGGGGTGAGTGGTTCGGGGTGCTGTGCCCCTTGTCCTGTTGGGGTGAGCGGTTCGGGGTGTGGTGGCTCTTGTCCTGTTGGGGTGAGTGGTTCGGGGTGCGGTGCTGTGGCCCTTGTCCTGCTGGGGTGAGTGGTTCGGGGTGCGGTGCTGTGGCCCTTGTCCTGCTGGGATGAGTGGTTCGGGGTGCGGTGGCCCTTGTCCTGCTGGGATGAGTGGTTCAGGGTGCTGTGGCCCTTGTCCTGCTGGGGTGAGTGGTTCGGGGTGCGGTGGCCCTTGTCCTGCTGGGATGAGTGGTTCAGGGTGCGGTGGCCCTTGTCCTGCTGGGGTGAGTGGTTCTGGGGTGCTGTGGCCCTTGTCCTGCTGGGGTAAGTGGTTCGGGGTGCGGTGGCCCTTGTCCTGCTGGGGTGAGTGGCTCGCCGTGCTGTGGCCCTTGTCCTGCTGGGGTGAGTGGTTTGGGGTGCGGTGGCCCTTGTCCTGCTGGGGTAGTGGTTCGGGGTGCTGTGGCCCTTGTCCTGCTGGGGTGAGTGGTTCGGGGTGCTGTGGCCCTTGTCCTGCTGGGATGAGTGGTTCGGGGTGCGGTGGCCCTTGTCCTGCTGGGGTGAGTGGTTTGGGGTGCTGTGGCCCTTGTCCTTCTTGGGTGAGTGGTTCGGGGTGCTGTGTTTCTTGTCCTTCTGGGGTGCTCAGTGTCCGGGAAGCCAGGAGCCAGCAGCCCAGTGGGGATGCCGGGAACGCTCAGGGTCCTGGCGAATGCCTCTCCCACCAGACACCCCAGCCAAAGGGGGAAGCCTTGGGGGATAACAGTGGGGAGAGAGTCATGATCTCATTTATGCTGCAGGAAGGCAACATGAGTTGGGGTGTGAGAAGCCCCCTGTGGTCAGGGAGCTTGGTTGTGGCCTGTTGGAGGGATTGGGCTTGGGCCAGGGCTGTGGGGGTAGAAGGGAATTAGTGTCGGGACTGGCCATAGGCTCTGCAGGAGGAGTTGACAGTCCCTGGAGCACAAGGAAGTGGGAGCCTGGGAGGGCCTGGGTGGGGCTCAGCAACCGGGGAGGGTGGGACCCCTTCCTGGGGGTGGGAGCAGCAGGATCCCAGCCCTCTGAGGGGCCTGTTAGCCCCCAATATGAGATGCGGGTGCAGTGGTTGGGCCAGTGCATCTGGCCTGGGAGAGGGGTCCAGGCTGGATATGTCGCTGGAATCATCACAGGAAGAGGAAAGGCCAGGAGGGGGCAGGGGTTACAGCAGACCATGTGCAATGAATGCAGTCCTATTGGAACCAACTCAGAGCCCAAAGGGGTGGTTGTCAGGAGCTCAACTTCACTCTTTTATTCCTTTGTAAAACCACTGTGTCAGAATTAGGGACACCATCAGGAGACTTCAGGGCTCCGTGGTGCTGTGGCTTCGTCAAAGGGTCCCAGGTGGAAACAGAACCACTGCAGGCCCTGCCCGCATCCCCACTGGGGAGGAGCCCCATCAGGGCACCGGGGCTCACAGACTTCAGGGAGCTCCTGCCCTCAGGACTGGTCTCCTCCTTCCCACCAGCTGCTGGTCCAAGGCCCAGGCACCCCCATCCTGGCTCCAGCCTCCCGGACCTGGCTTCTGGGACAGCTTAGCGGTAAGTAAGACCCTCAGAATCCTGTACCTGCCTGGGGGTAAGAATGTCTAAAAACCTGCACCCTGCAGACCATGGAGGGCTGAGTGTTTCCAGCAGGTATAGGGGAAAGATGGGGCATGAGGTTCCTACGTGTGCAGGGCCTTCCCAGTGCAGAGATCTGTGCATTTCCCCGGCCAGCCAGATCCCCACATCATCCTCCCAGGAAGCCCAGATCCAGGGTCATGAGGGCAGAGGCCATACCCCTGCTTGTCTGTAACTTCTCACCCCTACGGTGAGGAAACTGGCTCCCACCATCTGCTGTTTATCTCTGCGTTGCTCCTTTCCAGATGACACGTGCAGAAGTTTCAGCTTTCTTAGTTACTGCAGTCTGCAAAGAACCCCATAAAATAAGCCCACTGTTTATGAAAGGCCCATTTTGCCTTTAGTCTACAGATTCTGCTAATTTCCAAAGTTGAGCCAGCACCTTTTGCCCCGTCCCTTACACTGAGGGTTCTCTGTGTCGTTTCTGATATTCTGAGTCCAAGCTCACTCCGCTGGCTGCATAATAGGCCAATGAATCCAAGAGATGAGGTGTCGAGGCAAAGAAGAGACTTTAATTGGGGAGCTATCAGACCAAGAAGATGGCAAGCTAGCACCTCAAAATAACCACTTTATTGGGGTCTGGATGCCAGGTTCTTTTATAGATGAGAGAGAAAGAAGCAATGAGGAACTAAAGTCAAAATGCAGAATAGAGAGGGAGAGGCAGTGGGGAAGTAAAGTGAAGGGGCCTTCAGTCTTGCAAAGTATCTCCCAGGGAATGTCCAGCCTTGGAAGGGGTGTGGGCAGGGACAAACTATCCCTCCATGAACTGAACAAAGGCACTTTAGTTTACAGTCAAGCAGAGGGGTAGGGTCCTCCAGGCAAGCCACTGAGCATGATTATAATGGTAAAAACAACAAAAAGCAAGTCACAAGTCACAGAAATAGCTTCCAACATGGAGGCGGAGCTGGCTTTCTCCCTGCAACACTGCTGCAGTTAGACGCAATGTCAGTGTGTACTCCACTGCTGCATCCCAAACAGCTAAATCTGAGTAGATTATGTTCACCCCTTGGGCCATACAAATCTGTGGGCTCAGACAAAAACATAGGGACAGGTTTTCCATCCTGCAGTTGAAGAGGAAAAGTTAAAATTTTACATAACTTTCTTCTCCTTCTGCCTCTGTAACCCAACTTGCTTCTTGCAAAGTCTGGATCATGTAGGTCACGTAGTCTCAGAAACTGGGGACCTACAATACTAGGAACTGGAGCTTATCTCACTCACCCTTGTCCTGCTCTTTGCAATTGCCTAGCCCCTGCAAACCTGCTTAATCATGCCTGTCCAGGTCAGGCAATTCCCTCCCCATCTTGACTGCTGTTCCCATGCATGAGAAACCCCTTAGTTTAAACCAGCCTATTAACAGCTAGTGTTGCCCACTATAGTCTGTCTATAAAAACTCTGTAACCCTTTTGTTCAGGGCTCATAGCTTGGAGTGTTAACTCCTTGGGGCCTGCCGGCGTGATAAACCTGAGTTCTGCAACTCTCTAAGTGTGGTGCTTGGTTTTTTGAGTACTGGTTTCTGCAACAATATGTCAGATAAGATGGCTCATTCCTTTCTATTGCTGAGCAGTATTTATTGCATGTGTATGGGAGGAAAAACAATTTTCCTCTAACCTAGGTGGTTAGTTGAGACTTTCACTGTAAAAAACAAACAAACAAAAGACAGATTACCAGGAGAAAAACAGAAGTTTAGTAGCATGGATACCTCCTGTATATATGGAAGTTAACAAGAAAACTGAGTCACTCCCTTAAATGTCCAAAGCCATCACCTTAAATGCCATCTTCAGACACAAAAGACCTGGGGTGGGGGAAGAGGGAAGCCAGTTATGGCAGGCTATCATGCAAAACACAGTAAGAAGGGTATGTTTGTTTGCAGATTGAAGTCAGGACTTGTCCATTGATAAGAGTTACTTGAGATTTAATCATCTGCCTATTTCTGGTGGGAAAAGAGACAGCCTTTAAATATGGAGATTTCTTTATTGTAAATGTCTTTCACAAAAGGACAGTTACTATTTAGCTTTCCAAGATTCCTTTAAAAAAAAAAAAATTAGACTGAAATAATCTTTATGGCAGAGAGTCGTATTTTGGAGTGGCATATTCTGCTTGCCTTAACATAGATGTACCCCACTTTGCTTGTGTATTCATCTATTGAAGGATATCCTGATTTGTTCAGGTTTTCAGCTATTATGAATACTGCTGCTGTGCATAATTGTATCCTTGCTTGAATTTGGAAATAGATTTTCAAAGCAGTTGACTAAATAACGAAAGCGTGATTGTTGGATTCCACAGTTTAGCTGTAGAAAAAACTGCCCAGCTGTCTTACTGTGAGACGGGCATAACTAGCGCCGTGACAGGCACCCTGAACTATGAGTAAGCTTCAGTTTCTCCCAAGGGTGGGGTAATTATCTGCCCTCAACAGGCCACCAGAGACCAGCCAACCAGCAAGCGCCCAGTAAACCTCTGGGAGAGTCCCTTGCGCGCGAAAATTTTAAAGTGTGTTTGACCAATGAAATTGCTTTGTAAACATGTAAACAATCTGCTTGCAATAACTACCCACTGCTTATGTTTGAAATCGAGCACCCTATAAATGTGCGTGGAAACTGGGGCTCAGGGCTCTCTGACTTTGCACCACTGCGTTGGTTGCAGCAGGGGCCCAGACTCGAGTCTGCAATAAATTTCCCTTCCTTTGCGTGTTGCATTGTCATGGAGGTCTTCTCTTTTCCTGCTGGGGGATTTGGACATCGGGCATAACATCTGGGGGCTCGTCCGGGATCCCTTGACTGGGGAAAGAGAACACTTCCAGGACAGAGGGGAAGGATAGATATAGCACCAATGCTCAGGCAGGACAGGAAAGTCCAGTGTAAATCCGAGGCCCTGCTGAGAAACAGGAAGGTATCTGGCACAGGAGAAAGCTTTCTATAAAGAGGGAACGGATTGGACGTTCCAGCCGGTGCAGGACTGAAGCCAGCGAGCGCGCTGGAAGGCAGCCAGCTCTGTGGGAAGGAGAGTTCCTCTCCTGGTCCCGAGTCTGCTGAGCAGTGGACGCCATTCGGTAAGGTGAACCTTGTACCGGAAGGCAAGAGGACTCAGGGGGCCCAAAAACCCAGCGCTGTGTTGTCGGCCGACATTTGTCTATCTGTGTGTTTGTCTACGACCCTCCATGTTTGTGTGTGTGCCAGCATTATCTCTGGTCTCGTTGTCTTCTGGTGTATCGTTCTCTACTCTCTCTTCTGACTTATTCTCCTTCTCCCCTTCTTCTCTGTTCTGCCTTCAACTCCTACTCTCTTCAAGAGTTTTCTGCTCATAGCTCAGAGATACACTTATACACATATATACATTCTTTTTAAAAATATTCTTTTATAGTTCATCATTGGATACTGAGTATTGTTCTCTGCTATGCAGCAGGGCCTTGATTATCCATTCTACTTATAAAAGCTACATCTGCTGACCCCAGCCTCCCACTCTGGCCCTCCACCGCCCCCTCCTCCTTGGAGAGTGCCAGTCTGTTCCCTCTGTCCCCGAGTCCATTTCTGTTTCTTGTGTGTGTGCTCAGGTGTTCAGTTCTGTCTGACTCTTTTTGACCCCATGGACTGTAGCCGACCAGGCTCTTCTGTCCATGGGATTCTCCAGGCAAGAATTCACTGCTGGGTGAGAGCAGGCTCGTGGTCACTCTGACGTGTCACAGACCTCTCAGAGGCCGTCCACTGGGTGAGTGCAGGCTCGTGGTCACTCTGGTCTGTCACAGACCTCTCAGAGGCTGTCCGCCGTGTGAGTGCAGGCTCGTGGTCACTCTGACCTGTCACAGACCTCTCAGAGGCCGTCCACTGGGTGAGTGCAGGCTCGTGGTCACTCTGGTCTGTCACAGACCTCTCAGAGGCTGTCCGCCTTGTGAGTGCAGGCTCGTGGTCACTCTGGTCTGTCACAGACTTCTCAAAAGCCATCCGCTGGGTGAGTGCATGCTGGTGGTCACTCTGCTCTGTCACAGACCTCTCAGAGGCCATCCGCTGGGTGAGTGCAGGCTCGTGGTCACTCCGGTCTGTCACAGACGTATCAGAGAGTGTCTGCTGGGTGAATGCATGCTTGTGGTCACTCTGGTCTGTCACAGACCTCTCAGAGGCTGTCTGCTGTGAGTACAGGCTCATGGTTGCTTTAGTCTGTCACGGACCTCTCAGAAGCCATCTGCTGGGTGAATGTGGGCTCCTGGTCACTCTGGTGCAAAGTTTCCACAGGGCTGTCGAGAGGCACCGTGTGGCTGCCCCAGCTGGGGGCAACCTATTGTGCTCTTGCTGCCCCCCAAGCTATGTCTGGAGAAGGCTAATCCCAATGAGAAGCTACTTTCAGACTTCAGCTCACATGCCAGGAACTAGTCTTCCAGCCTAAGCAGGTCACTTGGGGTTTCCTGTGTTAGTGTTCACAGCTCACATTTCCTAGAGGGTGGGCCGGATCTGGGGACACATGTCCTCTGCTGCTAAAAGTGACATTAGACTGTGTTCCCACAGATGGACCACAAGGGGCGATGGGAGAACATCTGCCCCTGCTTGGAGGCACTGTGCCCCCAGCCCCTGCCTTCTCCCCACTCAGATGCGGAATGTGGGAGAGCAGGAGGGGGAACCTGGGTCCCCGGTGAGACCCTCTCAGCAGAGCTGGGCCTGGGGCAGGCTTGGAGGGTGTGACCGAGAGTTTGCTGAACAGGATGCCACATTTAGAGGGCCCCCTGCAGTGCAGGTTTCAGGGCTACATAGCAACTAAGTGCAGAGCATGGTGGCTGAGCTGACGGCTGTGGATCCTGCAGGCTGAACGCTGAGCCCTGAACGTTGGAAGGTTGTCTGGAGTCACAGGACCTGCTTGCTCTCTCTGCTGAGATGATCTCAATGGGTTCCCAGGTCCCCCCTCCTACTCTCTAGAAGCTATAACACTGAAGCCACTTCTCACGGTGAGCTCTGAGGAAACGCAGGAAAGAAAAGAATACCTGCTTTCCAGCAGCCATCAGACTCAGCCACTCCCCACTGTGATCCCCGAGGAAACTCAGGAAGGAGAAGACAGGATGCTGGTCCCAGGTGGTAAGGTGTGTATCAAAGGGGATGATTTCAGTGAGATGGCTGGTGCATCTCCCCACACATAGAAAAGTGCTAAATTCCTTAACTTTAGATGCTTCCCCCTGGTTTTGGAATCCTAAAAGATCTGTACTGAATAAAACAACTCTCAACACCTGTATTATAATATTATTATGTCTATACATATGAAGTAGAGACTTTCCAAAGAACAACAAAGACAAATCTCAACATTCAGCACACTGGCACCAGTGGTGGGCACTCCCCAAAAGATGCAACTAGTGGGGCAATTAGAACACTCATCACCCCTTTTCCCATAAGATTGTGGAATGGACGCTGACACTGGGGAATTGTTACGGGGAAGAACAAAATCTGACTCCATGTTGAATGTTTTACTTTAACCTTTGCTTCCTGTTGGTCTGTTTGCTAGAGGGATGCTGTCCATACATAATGGCCTGCCTCAGGAAACCCCACCCCTCTGCCTCTGTCTAGGACCTGTCCACCTGTGGATGGCTGCAGGAGGGAGAAAGTAACACATCTCCTCCTGAGACTGGCCATTCCAGGAGATATTTGCCAGATAAATGGCCTTTTTACTGTATTTCCTCACCTCCCAGCTCTGTGTTCTATAAAAGACACTGGCATCCAGACCCTGACAAGATGGTTTCTTGGAGATATTAGTCTGCTATTTTCTCAATCTGCTGGCTTTCCAAGTAAAGTCATATTCCTTGTCTCAGCACCTCGGCTCTGATTAATTGGCCTGTTGTGAGGCATGCAGAGAGAGCTTGGACTTGGTAACAATCCCACATGCCTTGCAGTAAAAAAATCAAAACATAAAATGGAAGCAATATTGTAACAGATTCAATAAAGATTCTGAAAATGAATCATATAAAAAGATCTGAAACCAAAAACCAGAAGGAACTCAGTGGTTGCCTGAAATATTTAGAAAGGAGTTCGTGCCCCTCTTGCCCGTACCCCATGAAGCCACACTGGACAGTTAGGCCCTGTCCATTCAGGACACCCTCTCCAGAGCCCAGGTGGAGGTGCTCTGCCCCCAGTGCCCACCTGGGTCTCAGGAGTAGAAGAAACACAGCCTAGGGTGTCTCTTCTCTAGCCCAGGGGAGTGTCACACCAGCCACCCTGTCTCCCTGCCCATAATAAATAAGGAGGGTTGTTGGCACCTGGGCGAGAGATGTTGTGGGCACCTGGACTGCCTTATCCTTGTGATTTGAGGTGAAGACAACACAGAAGGAGAACCAGGCAAGAAGGATCCAGGCAGCAGTAAATCCCTGTTCACAGGGACTTGTGAGACCAAAGACTCACTCTGCCCAACCTGCTCCCACTTTTGGGAACTGGCCTTTGTCATTCTCTGGGCGGGAGGTGGGAAGGACAACCCGGTCTCTCTTCCACCTCCTGAGACCCAGGTGGGCCGTGGGGGCATCAGCCCTCCACCTGGGGTCCAGAGAGGGTGCCCTGAACGCACAGGGCATAACCGGTCAGTGAGGCCGGCCCTCGTCCACAGTGCACTGACCTGCTGCAGGGTCTCGGGTTCCCTGGCATCCAGCTCGCCCGTCGCCAACCCCAGCTTGATGTCTTGGGGCCCCTCACTGGCGGGCACCCAGCAGGTGAAAGCTGCATGCCCAGCGAGAAGGAGAAGCTGGTGGGGCAGGGGTCCAGCATGGAGTGTCCAAGGCCCCTCTGCTCCCCCAGGAACACCCAGCCCCGCCTGCCGTGGCCTTTCTCCTCTTCAGTATGTGTCTTTGTGGCTGATGTTGCCAAACACCTTCCTCTGGAAGAGAAGGCTCCATGACCGTGGAAAGGGTGGAGGTGAGGAGGTGCTGTAACCCTAAACCCAGAGAGCTTCAGAACTAACTTCCCTGAGCCCTGAACGTACTACCTGTTACATCTGAACCAACCAAGGCCAAGATCCAGGCAGATTCTCTGTGGAAACACTTTTCTGTCCAACAAGAGAGGACTTGTTAACCCACAGCTGAACCCTGAGAGGTGGGACGTGCTGTAACTGTGGAGACTGCAGGGAAGGTGTTTGAGAGGCTTCTTCCCAGGCGGCTTCCCGAGGCCCCTGGAGTTACTGGACCCAGAGGGGGAGCACTGGCCCTTCTCTCCTCACTGCAGGCCAGATGGTTCCCCCAACCATACAGCCCTGCTCCTCCACGTCCCTGAGTTCAACAGAAACCCCCCGGTCACGAGGCCAAGGCGCAGTCTTCTTGGTGAGCAGAGCGGAGGCCGGTGGGAAGGGGGGTGGAGGCTGAAAGCTTCTTTGTAGAGGAAAAACACGGACGTGTGTTCCCGTGTGTGGTGGCCAGATGCTGCAGTAATTGGTGTTCCCCACACATTTATGGGTGTGTTTTAGTTTCTGTATTTTCTAAATTTCTTTTTTTTTAAACAGCTGTATATTTTGAGAAAATTTTTGCAATCAACCATGAGCACTTGCAAAATAAGTTCTTATTTTTTTTTCCTTTTCCTAAAATGTTGCAGTTTTCTATGGTGACAGATGAACCGCCTCTTACTTTTAAGTATTCATTTAATTGGCTGAGCTGGGTCTTAGCTGTGGCATGCAGGGTCTTCAGTTGCAGCATGTGGGAAATAGTGCCCTGACCAGGGATTGAACGTGGCCCCCTGTGTTGGGAGCTCAGAGTCCTAGCCTCTGGATCAGCAGAGAATGCAGTGATCTCTTACTTAAAGCAAGGTTATTTCTTTATTTCCGGCTTGCTGGGTCTTCGCTGCTGTGTGGGCTTTTCTCTGGCTGTCGGGCGTGGGAGCTGCTCTCTCGTTTCTGCGCTGAACGTCTCCCCGTGGCAGCTGCTCTGGTTGGGAAGCAGAGACTCTAGGCTCTTGGGCTGCAGTAGTTGTGAACGGACTTAGTTGCTCCACGGCACGTGGGGTCTTCCCAGATCAGGGATTGAACCCGTGTCTCCTGCATTGGCAGGTGGATTCTTAACCACAGCACCACCGAGGGAGTCATTCCCCTCCCCGCTTCCTGCCAACATCCCATTTTAAAAAAAGGCTATAAATAACCTGTTTAGTAAGTTTTCAGGAGTCTGAGCTCTGAGGTCAGCGTCTGGGTGTCATTCTCCTAAAGGCATCTTGGCTTCAGATACTGGCTGGGCTCATGAGTCCAGTAAGCAGGGCAGGTCTGGTGGCTGAAGACAGGCTTGGCCTCTGGAGCTCTGCCCTCACCGACTCACCCAGGGTCCCCGAGCCCCGGCAGCCAAGCAGAGCCGCCCACAGGCGGGGCTGGTACAGCTCTGGGGCCGCCGTGGTCAGGGTGGAGAGTGCAGCAGAGACAGCTGGCTGTCCGTCCCGTGACTGCTGGTGTCCTGTGTGACCGTGCAGGGCAGTCCCGGTGTCAGGTGGGGCCTGGCTGCTGTCCTGGGGACAGGATGGGACCTCAGAGAGCTCGCATCCCCATTCCCCATCCCCCAGCTCCGCTTCAGATCATGGCTTGTGGCTGCTGGCAGCTCCCTGGGCTGGGAGGCTGTGTAAAGCATCAACCCCCTTGCTCAAGGTCAGCTGAGACCCCCAGCTCTGGGGTCACACACCATCTGTGCCACCATCCAGGTCATCCCCCTTCTGTGAGGGAGGGCCTGTGTGGGGCTGTGGGTGATGGGGGATTTGGGGGTGTTGTGGGCTGGCCCCAGGAGTCAGCTTTTTGAGGGGAGAGGAGCGGAGGGGAGGGAGAAGGTTTGACCTGCTCAGCCTTCCAGGGGATTCCAGGCCCAGCTCTGGTGGGAGGTGCAGCTGAGAAGCCCCTGCAGGTTTCTGGATCCCCACCGCTTTTCAGTTGAAGCCCCTCTGCTTACACCACCCCTAACTCTCCCTCCCATGGCCCCGGCCTGAAGCCACAGAAGATGGGGAGTTTACGTGGCTTCCCTTCCTGTAGGGAAACCAAGCCACAGACAAACACGTTCCTTTAAGAAAGCATAGAAACCAGAAAATAATAGTGGGTGGTTATTACTGACGCGGTTCATGTAGAGAGTCTTCACAAGCCTGGCACACGGAGGGAACTGAGGGCCGTTGCCCGAGTCCTGGACTTCGCACCCTCCGCCCTCGCCCCGTGGCCCACTCTCCCCTTGGTGTCTTCTGGTGGCCGGGCGGACTTCAGCCTCCTGAACCCCTTCTGGAAGGATCAGGCCAGGGCAGAGGTCATTCACAGAGGGGAGGGTGTTGTCGACCTTAAGAACCCCATTGCCCCCACTCTGTGTTGGAGCTCAGTTCTGGGTCTGAGCAAGCGTGGCTTCCTGGTGCTGTCCCCACCCTCACTCACCCAGGGTGGGGGGGCTTTGTGTCCACCTTGTCTCCTCGTGCAGCCTGGCCATCCCGGGACCCGTGCTGTGTGCATCTTCTCTGCTCACAGCGCACCCCGGGGCCCATCAGACTTCACTCGTGAAAGGGAAGTGTAAGGATGAAGTATTCCATGGTTAAGAATTTCAAGGTCGCGACCGCGTTGACCAGAGCGCACGGGCACAGGTACGATGCCCATGCAGAGAGAAGCCGCGGTGTGGGCTTCAAGGATCCTCCGTGTCGGGGTGGGATGGGGGACGGTCAGGGATTTCCTGCAAACTCGGCTCCAGGCTCTGTTCTTAGCAGGGGGACGACTGTGGGCACTGCCTGTCTGTGGAGGGGTCCTGGGGCTGCCCAGCTCAGCAGGAACGGCAGGGGTGGGAAGGGAGTTCGGCCTCCCTTAGCACCCCTGACCTCACACCCCCTCATCAGGGCAGCTGGGTACCTAAACGGCCCCTTCCTCGTCTAGCTCTGAAGACCTGGAAGGTGTGGGGGCTGGAGGACACGCAGAAAATAAATTCTGTAAAGCAATTATCCTTCTATTAAAAAATAAAAAAGATTGAAGAAAAAACTACAAAGAACAGCAAATGTGGGGCTTGCATTCTCAGCCACCCTCTGCCAGATTCCACCTGTGCTTACGCATCAGACCAAAATGCTGGTGCTCCCACCTCGTATCACAGATGAGATCAGAGACAGAGAAAGGTTGAGCATCTTGCCCCAGCTCACAGAGCTGCTGGGGGCAGGATTGAGAACTGGATCCCTGTGGTCGCATCTGGAGTCCAGATGCTGTGATGACCCTGAGGGAGAGGCAGAGACCAGATGGTCCATGCTGAGCCAGGCGCGTGCACACACACACACGTGCACATGGCCTTCACCTTTGCGGCTACAGAAGTCAGAGGGAACCAGAGGGCCACCAGGAGAGGCCAAAGGAGAGTCGAGGTCTATAAGGAGGAGACGCCCCACTTCCCAGGAGGCCAGGGAATTCCCTTTCCTGGTGAGTGTGTCTCAAACCCTAGATTTCTCTCCCTGGACCCAGGAACTGACTGTCCAGTGACCTAACTGACTTGGCTCCAGAATTATGCCTTCCCAGGGGTTCAGCTATGACTGGACTCCACTACGGTCAGTGATAAGGGGGGAATGAGTACATAGTCTGGGCTTCAGATTTGTTTGGAGACAAAATTTATTAGAAGAGAAGACCTAAAAAACCATGAAGGCAATTGGCATGAACATCTCCAGAACACTTAAGAAACCCTCTGCTGTTTATCTACCTCCTCTCCTGTCACGAAAGTGGAAGGTCTATTTAAGAAGTAATTCTGTGCTTATCACATTCTTTCTTTAAAATATTTATTATATATTTATTTCTTCAGCTGTGCTGTGTCTTAGTTGCAGCCTGTGGGAGCTAGTTCCCCAATCAGGTATTGAACGTGGGTCTCTGCATTGGAGTCTTGGCCACTGGACCACAGGGGAAGTCTCTTCTCATACTCCTGGGGACAGTAACGGGTCACAGGCCTCCTCTGAGGCCCCCTTAGAGCTGAGGCATGGGGTGGCTGCAGTAATCCTGTGGCTAAGGTGTGGTTTGTTGGTCATGACTCACTCACACTCCCTACAAACATAGGGCTTCTCCCCTGTGTGTGTCCTCTGGTGTCTGATGAGGACAGACTTCCGACTGAAGGTTCACCCACACTCCCCGCAAACATAGGGCTTCTCCCCTGTGTGTGTCCTCTCGAGTGTGCTGAGACTTGACCTGTCCTTCGAGCCTTGCCCGCACTCTCCGTACGTGACTCTCATAATCCCTGAGACCCCTGCCCCCATGCAATGTGCCTGTGTCCTCTGGATTCAGTTTCTGGCTTGTTCTGGGCTGTCTTTCATTCTCTCATGCACCCCAGAACCCCTCATTTGTCCTTCGGGTGAATAGGAAGAGGCCCTTGAAATCCTCTTCAGCCTTACGCTTTTCAGCAAAGGTTGGGGCCTGTCCTTGGCCCTCTGACCCTCAGGTTTGTCGCTCGGGCTGTGTGGGTCTGAATATCGCTGATTTTGATTGCCTGGGCAGGGATCCTCTGGTTGGAGGAGGTCTCTTTCAGATGGTCTCAGGAGGGGCTGAGAGGGGTGACTGCATTGGGTGTGTTGGCTGAGGAATTTCTGACTGGAGAAGGCCAGAGAGCAGGAGGCACACGGGTGGATCTTGGGCTTCGGTTCTGCTGAAAGAGGAAGCTTTTGGTCAGGTAGCTGGTTTGCCGTGGTCAGGCCTGCCTCACTAATTATCTAAGTGTTGATAGTGCACGATTTGTCTCCCATCAAGTGCCTTTACAGTTCACTTTTCCATTCCACTCTTATTCTCTACATCTACAGAAATCCAGGAAGCTTGTGTCAAGGGCCTTTTCTACATATCACCCAGATAGGGACCTTCGAGCAGCATCTGAGGCAGCATCTCTCCTGTTAGAGATCGATCTGCAGGGACTTTCCCTGCGTGTAACTATCTGAAAAGTCATGTCACAGTAGCCACAGGTATTTACCCTACTGAAGGATAAGACTTGATGACTTAGGTGAAATCTCCTGAGTGTCTCCCTGTGAGGGGAAAGGGTCTATTAAGTTAGGGGCTCCTGGCCTGGAGTTCTCTGCATATGGGAGGCAGCACAGGGGGTGGTTACAGCAGGTGTGGGTAAATCTGACTTTGTGGCTCCTTTTTCAAAAAGCAGGTTTTGTGCCGATCTCTGCAGGAAGTGGTTTTGAGCCTGGATGAGACTGAGCGGCCCAGGTCCCACTGACTGCAGGTCTGGCTCCTGCTGCCCAAACTGGTTCACAAATTGCTCCTCTCTCAGTTTCCCATAAATCATAAACTAAAGGAATATCCTTTCTCAAGGGTCACCAGTAGTCATACCTCATTTATTTCATTCAGGCTTAGTCCACTTAACATGCACTAGGAAGCCCTGTTTAAAAATACATCTCCAGTCAGACTCTTCACATCCTCACTCCCAAGCATGTTCAGCCAGCCCACTCTCCCCTCATGTCTGGCAATGAACTGACTTCTGAGGGGACTCCCCGCTGATGTCTCGTCCCCAAAATGAACCAAAGCATTGTCTTAGCACAGAGAACATGCCGCTTGCAGCTGAAAGGCGCGTGGTTGTTCTGTGTCACCCAGGAGGACCCCTGGGGCCTGCACGTGGACACAGGCCCTGAGGCTTCCGTGTCCCATCCAGCCTCCTTCCTCTCCCTCTGTGCTTCCTCCCATGACCCCTGGTATGGTCTCTCTTCCCGGCCCTGGGGCTGCAGCACCGGCGGCTCCCCTGCCTGGAATCCTCCTCACAAGTGTTACCTCTGCACAGACTCTGCCCCACCGTCCTGCACCACACCCCACCCTCTGCTCACGCTGACCCGAGGCACGTTCCCTGCGCTGGTTTTCTCAGAGCACCAGCCCCTGTCTGGTGTGAAGTCCCTGCTGCCCCACGGCAGTGGTTCTGTCTGTTTCGGTGCGTGGAGCCCCGTCTGGCACAGAGTATAAACTCACATGACAACAAACTGGAACAGTACCTGAATGCGCATCATCGTACATGTGTCGCTTAGAAATGGGAGGAAATGAGGAAGAAACAGGTAAAGGGCAGAGAGCTGGTAGGTGCTAGAAATGTTGCTTTTTGCTTCTAAGCCTTTCAGCAGAAGGGGATGTTACACATATTTTTTGCATGAAATATTAAAAATTAGAACTAACATTTTTAATATAAAACTTTCTCCTAACAATCATATGAAAAGAATCAAATTCTGAGGCATTTTAATTGCAACTCTACTGACTTTACACTGGATTGTACTCTGCTTCGAAATCGGACCACGGAGGCTCCCAGGATGGGGTGGGGTGCTGGAAGAGGTGTGACGCTCACCTCTCCCGGCCGCAAGCTCACTCTTCCCGCTGCTGTTCCTCTTGATGCCAAGGTCCTGACCATACTCGTCCCCGTACCAGACCAGCAGCTCACAGCCCGGCCTGACCATCTGGCAGGTTCGGTAGAAGATCTGCCCGTGATACTGGAAGGCCACCAGGTTCTGCTCCTCGTCGTCCCGGGCACAGTTCACATACCTGGGGGTGAGGCCGGGAAAGGGAAAGAAACGTCAGGTGATGAGTGCCTTCCACTCTCCGACCATGCCCAGCTCCTTGCCTTCCGCCTCTGAGGCCGCCCCTCATGTGGACCTTCTGTTCACACTTTCGACCAGGCCATGTGAATACCCAAGCTTTTCTCTCCTTACCGAATTAGCCATTTTCCAGAGTCCATTTCCAGACTCATCTCCACCTGGACTGTCCGTAAGGCTGGTGACCTCCAGGTCCTCTAAACTCTGAATTAAGTTCTCTTTCATTCACAGGACTTTGTGCTCCTTGGCTAGCATGCAGACCTCAGCATTCACCCCAGCCTGCCTTCTCTCCCGAGGCTTTCTCCCATCTCCCCACGTGTATCCAGGGTCCTATTCACTTGCCCACCCTTTCCCACGGACACTTGAAGAGAGCTCTGATATAGCTTGAGACATGGAACAGTAATAGTTTGTTCACTGTCTGCCTGCCCTGATGAAAGGAGAGGCCCTCAGAGAATCGCCCTGCTCAGGGCCATGCTGCCCCTCATTCCTTCTGAGGTCTCAGGGCCCACTTCTCACTGGAACTAAGCCTGAGGAGGTTGTTGCCCACATAGAGTCAAGGTCTCCTGTGTTAGGTTATCCTGGCACTGTGTAGTTACTCAAAGATAGAAGAAATAAGGTTACTGTTCCTAAAATCAATTGGCTAATGTCTGTTTGCAGTATGTTCTCCAAAAGGACATGGGTTGTGTGATCTGCTTCAGTAATGAAGTGCACTGTCTAAACCAAAACATAAAGTGTGTGATAAGTGTCCATTAAGTGAGTTAAAGTGTCCCTGGTGAATCTAGACTCCTCAAGTTGTTTTCAAGTCCACCAGTTTTGTTCAGGATATAGACTTGTATCTTGATGGCACATGCCATATTTTTATTTCCTTCTTTCTAGTGTCTTTTGAAATGAAAGAGCATGGTATGGAAGGAAAAGAGGAAGGAAGATGTGAAAGCTGTTGAGGGAGCCGGGTTGAGAAGGAAAGGGGCGTGGGATTGAGGGAGTATCAATGTCTACACACTGCAGACTCACTGCACTCACCTCATCCAGTTGGCCCAAGACGTGTCCTTTCCATCCACATACTCGTAGCAGTTCCTCCCTTTGGTGATCTGAGTGTCAGAGAAAGAGTTACAAGCTTTTTTTTTTTTTTTTTTGGTAGGAAGGAATAGAAGTGATATTTCCCTGTGTAGTCACTGGTGCTTTTCAGCCTGCATGGATTCAACTGCAGGTCGGCCCACATGGTAAGCCCTTACTCATCATTCCAAGTCTGAGTCTCTTGGTTCATTGAAGGCAAGGGCTCCACAAGGGAGGAGTCACTTCTGTGTATCTCTACACTGTGTTCCCACCTCTCCTCTGACCTTTAGATAGAAGTGCTATGAGTGTGTACCAAGGTGTTCCCATCTCTCTTCTGACCTTTAGATGGAAGTCCTGAGTGTCTGTACACTGTGTTCCCACCTCTCCTCTGATATTTAGAAAAAGGTCCTGTGTGTCTCTCCACTGCGTTCCCACCTCTTCTCTGACCTTTAGATAGAGGTCCTGAGTGTCTCCACACTGTGGTCCCACCTCTCCTCTGACCTTTAGATAGAGGTCCTGAGTGTCTCTACACTGTGGTCCCACCTCTCCTCTGACCTAGAGGTCCTTAGTGTCTGTAGACTGTGCACCCACCTCTCCTGTGACCTTTAGATAGAGGACCTGAGTGTCTGTACACTGTGGTCCCACCTCTCCTCTGACCTTTAGATAGAGGTCCTGAGTGTCTGTACACTGTTCCCACCTCTCCTCTGACCTTTAGATAGAGGTCCTGAGTGTCTGTAGACTGTGGTCCCACCTCTGCTCTGACCTTTAGATAGAGGTCCTGAGTGTCTGTAGACTGTGGTCCCACCTCTCCTCTGACCTTTAGATAGAGGTCCTGAGTGTTTCTACACTGTGGTCCCACCTCTCCTCTGACCTTTAGATAGAGGTCCTGAGTGTCTGTAGACTGTGGTCCCACCTCTGCTCTGACCTTTAGATAGAGGTCCTGAGTGTCTGTACACTGTGTTCCCACCTCTCCTCTGACCTTTAGATAGAGGACCTGAGTGTCTGTACACTGTGGTCCCACCTCTCCTCTGACCTTTAGATAGAGGTCCTGAGTGTCTGTAGACTGTGTTCCCACCTCTCCTCTGACCTTTAGATAGAGGCCCTGAGTGTCTGTACACTGTGTTCCCACCACTCCTCTGACCTTTAGAGGGAAGTCCTATGTTCACGGCTAGGGCACACAGTACACAGGGCTGACTGTGTCATTGCCGACCATGTTATCACCATCTGCGTCCTCGCACGTAGACATGAAGTACCCACCACCACACACAAGCAGTTAGAGGCCAGAGGACAGGGAATCGGGTGCTTCTCACCAGCCAGGCATATCTACTGTTGGGGCCTCTTCATCGTCTGTGATCTGGCCCTCATAGGGGCCAAAGTGCAGGCCCAGTGGCAGATCGGACGCCTCGTTCCACACTCCAAGCCCAGCGTCAGGGATGCCCGAGAGTCTGATGCTTAACCCAGGGGGCAGCGTGAGGGCTGAGCAGTTGGCATGCCCCTTTTCCACTGCACAGTCCTTTACAAAGGTTGGGGGCCCATGGGCAGCACAGCTATTGATGAAGAAGTTCTGACACTCCTCACAATCTGGAGGTGAGAACAGGGATGAGAGGAGGTATAGTGATGTTGCTGGTCGTAACGCCCTTCAGAAAGAACTGGGGCATTCATGGCATTTGGCCTCGATCCTGCACCCCAAGTCATAGAGGAAGGGGATGACCGGGGGACCAGATGGTGAGGTGAGGTTAGTGGACCAAGGCCTCGTAGCCCCTTCTCCGTGAGTGGGCCAGCGGGGTCACTCACAGAGGTAGTCGTCATCCTGGGGCTCGCTGACCTCTTGGTACACGTGGCCCTTTCTTTCTCATAGACTGTACCTCTTCACTCCAGTCTCCTTTCCTCTGAGTTCTAAGATGCAGAACAGAAGCTGTGCAACGCTGGTGGGGTCTGGAGAATTAATCCCTGTTTTATCAGAAAGTGTGAGATCTCCTACCTGTCCATCTATACACTTTGTTAAAACTTTCTTACACGTATTTTTCAAACTTTTACGTTTGTAATTTTTTGCTTTAATGATCCATTATTTATTTCTTCTCCACGCTGCATGGCTTGTGTGATCTTAGTTCCCCGACCAGGAATGGAACCCATACCTCCTGCAGTGGAAGCGTGGAGCCTTAACCACTTCACCCCCAGGAAGTCCCTTCTCTATACTTTCTTTCTTCTCCCTTTAACTACAGGTTCAGGATACTGAGGCTCCACTGACCACAGATGCCCAGTTCAGCGATAGCATCCTGCACTTCCCGTTAGTAGGTTTAACTTCACAACCTTCTTACTTAGGAAATAGTTCACCGACACATCTACTCAGAAAATATATGTTAAAGGCACATGACATGTAAGGGCACATGAGCAGAGGTCTGGGCATAAACACTAACAAAGCACGGTTCCCATCATCACAGCTGGATTTATTGAACTACTTGTAGGTGTCAGACTTTTGCATTTAATGTAAGGCTTTCAAGCACTGTATGAATTATGTATCCTTATCCTCACTTTAAAGATAGCAATCAGGACCTCAGAAAATGTATAAGATTTTCCCAAGGCCTCAGTGCTAACTTCATGTCTCAGACCAGTCCAGCTTAAACCCCGCCTACCCAAAGTCCATGCCACACACCTAGGCCATACTTATTTGAATTTCTATAGGGATTAGAGGAACTCCCCCAAATTTATCTTAGCGAATTTTTGTCTGGGGTGCTGTCCAGGGGTCCTTGCTTTTCTGTGATGGGGCACTGCTTTCTGAGCCTGGTTGGAGCCACTTGTCTTCAGCAATTTTGCTCCTCCCAGCAATTCCTTCAAACTAGATTCCTTACTTAATGGTGATCTGGACATTCTCTTCCATGTGAGCAAAAGACAACATGCATTTTTTTAGTTATTTAGGACTTTATGAAGTGTTTTCACATGCATGACTTTAGTTAATACTTTGACAATTCTTGGAAAGACCTGATTTTGGGGGGGGGGGGTCTGAACACTGGAGTGTAACAAAAGGACCTAGGTGGATAGTGAATCAAAACTAGAATTCATATCTTAAGGTTCTTCCCCTTCAACTTTCTGCACAAAAATGAGAGCAAGGCAGGGAGAATAGCTGGAGGCCAGGGAAAGAAGAGGCTAAGGGCTCATAGAGAGATCTGGGGGGTTTCTATTAATTAGTGGGCCTTTGATGGACGAGGAAGTATGGAAAATTACAGAGGGGACAAAACACATCTGGAAAATAAGGTGACAAAGCAAGGAGATTAATAAGAGAAAAGACGATCGGCAGAAACACATTTAGACAATAAAGAAAATGAGATAAGACAATGTTTGGAATTAAAGTAGCTGGTCTCATCAGTTTTCCTTGAACAAGGCTGTATGACTAGCTGGTTCTACTCAGTTTCCTGATCCATGAATTGGTATACAGGCTAATTCTTAATATTATAGTGGACATGAAATTTAATAACCCTCACCAAATTGTTGTCTGAGCTATTTAATACAGTAAGAACGTGAGCGTACATCCCTGGTATCAATTTATTCCCTAAACTGCATCTATAATTGAAGTCTAGCTCACAGACACTATCTTCAGCAATCTTTGACCTTTCTACTCCTAGATGAATGCTCAAATGTGGAGTCACTCATTCACAAAACATTCAGGGTCCCTCAGGGGCTTTGAGCTGGGCCTGGACTTCTGAGAATGAATGGGTGTGGGCTAGGCTCTCAAAGCTCACAACACAGGGGCAGGCTAAACAAATGATTCCAAACAGGAGAGTTGCCTATTAGAGCTCAGAGTAGGAGCTGTTACTCCTCCTGCAAGAAGGAGCATTTGAAATGATGCCCAGATGGTGAGTTTCTACTCAAAAGTGGGTAATCTATGTGAAGGCCTTCTGATATTTTCTTATTTGTTGCTTTTCAGTCATGAACCTGAGGCTTCTCAGGGTTGCGAGTTGCTTCCTCTTATTGGAGTGGGAGGCTCTGAGGTAGGGATCCTGTCTCCTTCTTCATCTTGGACTGTCCACTCTACAAACTGCCCAGCATGTCTTTAAGCTTCTTCATCTTGGACTGTCCACTCTACAAACTGCCCAACATGTCCTTAAGCTTCCCTTAGTCAGATGTCTTAGCATATCCCTCCCTAGCACAGCACAAAAGAACTGAGGTTGAAAACATCTCTCAGATGAATGATATAAAGATATATGAATAAACTTCATAGAACCATGGAAGCTTTAATCATTTTGTAAGGAGTTTAGAATAATTGCTTTGGTTTAGATTGCACTACCAGTGATACTGTGATCTTGGCCATATAATCAATCATTTTTTATTTTTTTTTTACCTAAGTTTTGTTATCTCTAATGATAATAGTTATATACCTTCTTATAGGTACTGTAGGATTGTTTAAAGGTTTAAGTAAGTTTATTCACATAAAATGCTTAAAGTCTGAAATATTATGAAAATAATGGAACAACAGAACCACCTACTACTGTTGTTGTTCTTACTAACTGTAAAGATGGTGATGATGTCAGACAGTGTGCTAAAGATCCAGGGCAGGAAGGCAGCCGTCTCCAGGATCTCTGTGTTTTCTCCTATTCTCACCTGTGACTGGATCCATGAGGAGGATATTTTGGCAACAGTATTTGGGAAATACTCACCTTCTGGTGTTTACTGTGCTCCCCTCTGAAGGGCATCGAAGAAGGTTTACCTAAAGAATGATGAGAATCAGCGTTTTGTTTAGGAAATGTTTCCAAACACTGGGTATTCTAGTTAAGGATACACAATTCTAAGCCAGAGAGTGACAAAGACAATGATTACCAAAGGATGAATGGAAGATGATTTCTGTATCATCAACTTCTGTGCTTCCACTGGGAGCATTACATAATTTTCTTAAAATTAAAAAAAAAAAAAAAGAAACTTCATCTATGCCTCATCTGATGTTCATAAAGTATCTAATAAATTTAGTAGCCTTTCATGACAAAAGTACTCATCAATGTAGAAATACGAGGAAGTTACTGCAATATAATAAAGGTCATATATTGAAAGTCTACCTCTAACATCTTAGTCATCAGTGAAAAGCTGAAAACTTCTAAGATCAAGAAATAAAGGAAAGAATGCCCGTTATCTACATTTCTGTTCACCATAATATTAGAACTCCTAGCCAGGGCTTTAGGTTAGAAATGGAAACAAAAGACTTCCATTTGGAAAGAAAGAAGTAAAATTATGTCTGTTCACAGGGGCATGGTTTTATGTGCAGAAATATCTTTAAATCCACACACACAAAAATCCTGCACAGAAAGTTGCACGGTACAAAATCAACATTCAAATATCTTTCCATGCATGAAGAATGACCATTCCAGAACAGAAAGGAAGAAAACAATCCTATTTATTTTTTATTTTTTTAAAGCTATACTGAACAGCTAAATTAAAAAATAATATATTTATTTTTATTTATTTGTTTGTGCCAGGTCTTTGTTGCGGCATGTGGGATCTAATTCCCTGACTAGGGACTGAACCCAAGTTCTCTGCACTGGGAGTGTGGAGTCTTAGCCACTGGACAAATAATCTTATTTATAATAGCATTGAAAAGAATGAAGTAATTAGGAGTAAACTTAAGAAGATGAACGACTTATATGTTGAAAACTACAAAATACTGCTGAAAGGAATCTGACGTAAATAAATAGATAGGTGTCTCATGTTTATGGATTTGGAGGCTTAATATTATTAAGCTGTTCATACTACCCAAAGCAATTTAAAGATTCAATGCAATTCCTATTAAAATCCCAATGGAAGTTTTTTCAGATATAGAAAATCCATCCAACAGTTAACACAGAATCTCAGAGCACCCCAAATAGGCAAAGCAATCTTAGAAAGAACAGCAAAGCTGGAGGCCTCTGATTTCAGAACATACTACAAAGGTACACGAACCAAAAGAAGGTAGATTTGGCAAAAAATGTGTGCTTAGTCGCTCAATCTTCTTGACTTTTTGTGACCTTTTGGACTGTAGCCCACCAGGCTCCTCTGTCCAGGGGATTTCTCAGGCAAGAATACTGGACAGGGTTGCAATTTCCTTCTCCAGGGGGTCGTCTTAACCCATGGATTGAACCCGCATCTCCGGTGTCCCCTGCACTGAAGGCAGATTCTTCACCTGCTGAGCCACTGAGGAAGCTGGCTGGCATAAAGACTGATATGTCTTTCAATGGAACAGTATAGACAGCCAGAAATAAACTCTTGGATACATCGTCTAATGATCTTCATCTAGGGTGTCAAGATAATGGGGAAAGTTTAATCCCTGTAATGAATGGTGCTGGGGAAATAAAATAACCATATGCAAAATAATGAACATTTTACATCTTGAAGAAAAATCAACTCAGAATGGATGAAAGACCTAAATGCAAGACTTGATAAGACTCTTCCAAGTGTGAAGCTTCAGGACACTGAAACAGCAATGATTTCTTAGATATGGTACCAAGTGCACAAGTATTACTAACAAAGTACAAATAGACAAATGAGATTAATCTTAAAACCTCTGTGCAGCAAAGGACACTGAACAGAGTTGAAAAGGTCACCACAGGATGGTAGGAAATATTTGTAAAATATGCATCTGATAAGGGGTTACTAAGCATACACCAGTATGAAGGCTACCTATAAGCCAGAAAGAGACCCTGATTGACCATGATGGCACCTTGATATCAAATTTCCATGCTCCAGCATTGTAAGAAAAGAAATTTCTGTGGTTTGAGGAATGCAGTCTGTTTTGTTATGGCAGTCTGAGCTGACTAACAGTGAGAGAAAGAATTGAATAGACATTTCTCCAGAGAAAATACACACATGGCCGACAAACACATGAAAAGATGCTCTATATTACTAATCAATAGGGAAATACAAACTGAAACCTTCTGTGATGGGCAATATGTCTAAGAAGACAATAGCAAGCTTGGTAAGGATATGGAGAAATTGGAACCCTTATACGCTATTGTTGGCAGTGTAAAATGTTGCAAGATTTCTAGAAAACAGTATGGAGTTTCCAGAGAAAGTTAGAACTGCTATATGATCTAGCAATCCCACTCAAGAGTGTATTTCCATAAAGAATTGAAAGCAAGATATTGAATAAATAGTGGGCACATGTATGGTCACTGCCGCATTATTCCCAGTGGGCAAGATGTGTAAGCAATCTAAATGTTCATTGGTGGATAAAAGATAAAGATTATATATAAGATATATGTTATAGCTCTTATATCCATATGCACACAACGGAATGTTTTGAAGCCTTAAAAAAGAATTCTGTCACATGGATGGGCCTTGATGATATTTTACTAAGTGAAATGAACCAATCAAAAGAGACAAATATTGCCTCATTCCACTTCTATGAGGTATCTAAATTAATCAAATCCATGGAAACAGAAAATAAAATCATGGTTGCCAAGGGCTGTGAGGAGGAAGCATTGGAGAATTGTTACTCAGTGGGTCAGGGCTTCAGTCACGCAAGATGTAACATTTCTACAGATTTGTTGTACAGCAATGTGTATATATATCCCCTGTGGCTCAGTGGTAAAAAATCCACCTGCAATGCAGGAGATGCAACAGATGCAGGCCCAGTTCCTGGGTTGGGAAGATCACCTGGAGCAGGAGATGGCAACCCACTCCAGGATTCTTGCCTAGAGAATCCCATGGACAGAGGAGCCTGGTGGGCTACAGTCTATGGGTACGCAGAGTCAGACATGACTGAGCGATTAGCACTATGGCCACTAACACTAACGTGCACATAGTTAGCAACAGTGTGCCATACACTCAGAAATTGTTAAAAAGGTAAATATAGACGTGCAGGCGTATGGTGGACCGAGGCGTATGTATTCCCTATGAAGAATCTCTCCTTATGTCAAAACCTTTACAGACAACCAAATGTTTGTTTTCATGTCCCTTTCACTAGTTTTAATAACCTAATGGAACAGAGGGACTTCCCTGGTGCACAGTGGATGAGAATCTGCCTGCCAATGCAGAGGACACAGGTTCGATGGCTGGTCCAGGAAGATTCCACTTTGTGCGGGGCAGCTAAGCCTGTGTGTCACAAACTACAGAGCCTGCATGTGCTCTGCAACAAGACACTCACCTCAACCAGAGAAAGCCCATGGACAGCAATGAAGACCCAGTGCAGCCAAAACTAAATAAATAATTTTTAAAAATCTGGAAGAACAGAAATCCACAGATGGAGAATCATAGAACTATCTAAATTGTTTTCTCCAGTCTAGGCAGATTAACTCTTCTAAACTCTTTGAGCAGCAGAAGAGGAAGTGAGCTGCTCACTTCTATTTTATAATAAGTGTACTTCATTTTATTTACCTGATGCCATATCTGGTCAGTGAAATGTGGGAAAGATCATGGAGAATAAATAGTTCTCTCAAACCCTTTCCCAGAATCAAAATATAGAATTAGTTTAACCTTAGGGTAAGAAGATCATGGGTTTTATTTTGTATACATAACATAAATAATGTATCTTGACATAATATGTTAATCATTTCCTCTTTGAAGAGATTTAATCCATTAACCAATGAGATTAGTATTAAATCTGTTTGGTGAATTTATTTCTAAGGTTTCTTTAACTGCCTTTCACTAAGAATGTTTAGCAAAAATAATTCTTTGTAAAAAGAATGATAAATTTTAACCATAAAATTTTTGAGAATTACACTGGAAACCATATACATTCATCTTCATTCAGGCTAATGTCAATATTCAGCCACAACCACTTTGGAATGCTGAAAATTATGTTTTCCTTACTACTGGCTGAGATGTAGTTGAGACCTAAGCCCAAGCTGGTTTCAGGAAGACACCTCCAAATCCTCCTGGCCTCTCACCTTGCTGCCTTGGTGTCCATTCTTCATCAGAATCCTCAGGGTCATCTACCTGGGGCTTGATGACCTGCCTGCGGTGATGCATGAAATCCGGTCGAGTGGCTCTGAAACCTGGAAAGAAGCAAAATATTTGTCCTAAGAAGGAGAAACAAAGCATAGAAGCAATGGGAAGTGTCACAAAGTCAAGGAAATCTGTAGGATGGGCTGGGGGAATCTAGAACAAGGCAAGAGGTGAGCTCTGCACTGCAGGGTCAACCTCCCTTTGGTACAAAACTCTAAACATTTCCTTAGTCTCCACACAAAAGGGAACTGTGAGCAGATGAAGCTACCTAAGAGCTGGCCAAGTGAACACTGAGGGTGAAGACCTGTTTCATGTTTCCCAGGCTCACAGGCACCCAGCACTTCCTGTTACCTATAGCAATCAGCGCTTCGTAGTTTCTTTTCATATTCCTATATCGGATTTTTTCCCATTCTCCCATCTCTTCCCATTGTTCCTTGGAGAAGTATACGGAGATGTCTTTGAAAGCATCTTTGTCCTAAGGAAAATAATAGATTTCATCAGTGATTTACTAATCTAAGTCAGACCTTAGAGCTGGGCCTTCTCCTCCACCTTTTGTGCAGGGAGTAGCCTGAAGCTACTGGATGGTCTCT
Source organism: Dama dama (assembly GCF_033118175.1). Taxonomy (NCBI): domain Eukaryota; kingdom Metazoa; phylum Chordata; class Mammalia; order Artiodactyla; family Cervidae; genus Dama; species Dama dama. The sequence continues at coordinate 110,618,873 of NC_083689.1, forward strand.
GTGAGACAGGGATGAAGACTTTCCTTCCCGACTGTGTCCTGCTTAACTGAACAAACGCTGAGCATTTTCCTAACTCTCCCTGGACACAGAGCAGTTGACGAAGCTAGTGTCCTGTTTTGTCCCACTCCACCCCACCATCTCAAACAGGACCAGGCATTCCCATCCTGTGTACGGTCACAGGGAAGTTCACTCAGCTGCCCAGGCAAGCAGTCTGTGGTGCTTCAGGGACCAGCGCCAGGTCCTTCCTATAGAGCTGGCTTAGAGCCCAGCTTTGCCACCTCCACCTCTCACCGTGGGCTTCCACTCTATTCTCCTGGCATCTCCCTCAGTGCTCTCCTCTGGAGACCTGTTCGGCCTCATGGCCATTGGAGTGCTCAAGGCCAAGGTGCCTGTGGAAGAAGAAGGTGCTGAGTTAGTCCAGACCAGTGTCCAGAGCCTGGTCTGTCTTCCTTGGGTGGAGTGTCCAGGGCAGGAAGGTGAGGGGAAAGTCAGGGTGAGGGTATTGGTGGGATGGACGGATCCTGACTAGATATGACAGATCAGCCTAATGTGAACTAGATTTGGTTTCTTTGGTTCTCTACAATTCAGCCCCTCTGAGGAAAGGCACTGGGAGGGATGTGTCTGTGGGAGACGGAGGGATTTTTGATAAGACCCGGAAACCCCTAACTGCTGGACTGGGGTCAGGCTGAAATCAGGGCTCTGTTCCAGTGCAGCAGAGGGAATGTTTCTCCGAGAAGGGTTTTGAGGATCTCCTCCTGGACACTCACATAATTCTGGGCATAACGTAAGTTCTACGTCTAAGGGAGAAGTCACTCGGCTTGAGGAGATCTGGGTCCCACGGGCTGAAGTAACTGGGGTCTTCAGAGCGGCCTGGGGATCTTTTGACTGATGTAGAATGCGCAGGGTGAGAAAACTTGGTATCTGTGAGGCTGAGGAAATCGGGGGTTTCTTATTAAGGGACTTTAGGTCTCCGACAGGCAGGACAGTTAGGGTCTTGAGGAGGAAAACTTTTAAGAGCTCACAGGCGGAGGGATTCAGGGTCTCCGAGGTTGAGGAAATTTGGTGTCTCTGCGGGTGCTATTTTTAGGTTGCCTCAGGCTGAGGGGAACTGGGGTTAATCTAGGTATTTGAGGGTTGCAGCACTAGGGGATTCGGTGTTTCGGTGGGTGAAGGGACTTGTAATCCCTGAAGCTGACGAGACACAAGCCCCCTTCAGATTAGGACTCAGGTTACTCAAAGTTGACAGGATTTCGGGCCTCCCACCCTGGAATTTGAAGCCATCAGGCTAAAGGTTTATGAGGGCTGCGCAGGACGCTTTCGCATCAGCCTCCCCGCTGCCTTGCCACGCTGCCCACCCTGTCCACGGGAGCGCTCGAGGTTGAGAGAAGTCCAGTCCTTCCGCGCTGAGGTGAAGTGAAGGGCCAGCAGCCTGCCTGTACCCTGTCAGGCACAAGCGACCAATCGGCGTTGTGACTGAGGCAGTCTGGCCAATAGGCGGCTGGAGGGTGGGGAGCGTGATGGAGGCCCCGCCCCACCGCTCAGGGATTGGCTGCTCTGTGGGCGTGTCTGTCAAGCCTCCTGCGCGCATGCGCATTGTGGCTGGTTTCTTAGTTTTCAGGCCTGGCCTCTTAGGCCTGGATCCTCAAGTGGGCGGGTTGTCCTCAGGCTGAAAGTTTCTTTCCAGTGCCCTCTACTGGTATATCGGCTCCACCAGACTTTAACCGTGCTCCCGGAGTGTATCCTAGGCCCACCTGTGCCCTACTCTATCAAATCCAGTTTTGGCAAGAACTCTATGTGTTGAGTACTGCATTATTCAAGAGAAAACGGTGTAATTAGCTATATTCTGATGAGCCACAAGATAAACACCGTATGGTCAAGATTTAAACACGACGCGTGGAATAATGATGTTAGAAAAACTTGGAGGATTTTTAACCTGAAAGTAGAAGTGGCACTGATGAGCCATCTGTATATGTAATGTAGGTATGAAAAGCCTTCAGAAATGAGGTATAAGTAAAACCTCAAAGCCTTTCAAGTGTTTTCTGCAAGCCGAGGCATCGATCTGGAGGAATGTGGATCCACTGAGCTGAGTTTGCTTGATACCTACTGGCTACACAAGATAAAATAGGGACACTGTTTCTGGCCCTTAGGTAGCTTTGCTCACAGAAAAATAATGTGATTTCCACGTATTGGAAGCAAAGCAACTGACTGTAGAATTAGTATGAAGTGGTGGTTGGGAGTCTGGATGGAGAAATGCTACCAGAAAAGTGAGTTTACCTCTTGGTTGGTGTAGAGCCAGAAGGTACAACCCAGCCAAAGCTCATGGGAAGGAAAAGTGTATTACTTGCAGAACCATGGAGAACACCTCCGAGCTTTCCAGAGCAGTGTCTCTGTAAACCACAAAGTTGGGTAAGCTTTAATCTATGAGTACAGGCATGTTCCGGCTTCTGTGGTGACTCAGATGGTACATAATCTCTGCATAGCAGAAGACCTGGGTTCAACCCCTAAATGAGGAAGATCCCAAGAGGAGGGCGGGGCAGTCCACTCCAGGATTCTTGCCTGGAGAATCCCATGGACAGAGGAGGCTGGTTATCCATGGGGTTGCAAAAAAGTCAGACATGAGTGAGTGACTAACACTTTAACTTTTCAGTCATGTTCATCAAGGGTCTTGGGCTGTGAGAGACTCCAAGCTTCAGTTGATTGAAGTTTTGAGAGTCAGAACCAGTCACCATCAGCATGCCTTACATTCCAGCTGGTCTCTATACATATAGCTATCTATTCTTGATATAGATATAGATACCTATTCTTCTTCATATTCTTTCCCCTTATTAGTTCAATTCAGTCACTCAGTCGTGTCTGACTCTGCAGCCCCATGGACTGTAGCACGCCAGGCCTCCCTGTCTGTCATTAACTCCCGGAGTTTACCAAAACTCGTGTCCACTGAGTGGGTGATGCCATCCAACCTTCTCATCCTCTGTCGTCCCCTTCTCCTCTTGCCCTCAATCTTTCTCAGCATCAGGGTCCTTTGAAATGAGTCAGCTCTTCACATCAGGTGGCCAAAGCATTGGAGTTTCAGCTTCAACATCAGTCTTTTCAATGAACACTCAGGTCTGATCTCGTTTAGAATGGACTGGTTGGATCCCCTTGCAGTCCAAGGGACTCTTGAGTCTTCTCCAACACCACAGTTCAAAAGATCCATTGTTTAGCAGTCAGATTTCTTGACAGTCCAACTCTCCCATCCATACAAGACCACTGGAAAAACCATAGTCTTGACTAGATAGACCTTTATTAGCAAAGTAACATCTCTGCTTTTTAAAATACTGTCTAGGTTGGTAATAACTTTTCTTCCAAGGAGTAAGTGTCTTTTAATTTCATGGCTGCAGTCACCATATGCAGTGATTTTGGAGCCCCCCAAAATAAAGTCAGCCACTGTTTCCCCATCTATTTGCCATGAAATGATGGGACCAGATGCCATGATCTTTGTTTTCTGAATGTTGAGCTTTAAGACAACATTTTCACTCTCGTCTTTCACTTTCATCAGGAGGCTCTTTAGTTCTTCTTCACTTTCTGCCTTAAGGGTTGTGCCATCTGCATTGCTGATATTTCTCCCAGCAATCTTGAATCTAGCTTGTGCTTCATCCAGCCCAGTATTTCTCATGATGTACTCTGCATAGAAGTTAAATAAGCAGGGTGACAATATATAGCTTTGATATGCTCCTTTCCCGATTTGGAACCAGTCTGCTGTTCCATGTCTGGTTCTGACTGTTGTTTCTTGACCTGCATACAGATTCCTCAAGAGGCAGGTCAGGTGTTCTCTTCATTCTCTTCCATCCTGGACAAAATCCATTACCATTTGGTTCATGCACCTGTGACAGACTTAAACAGACTTAGAGATAATCAGTGTTGGAGAGTGTTCTAAACCAATGTGTGCATACCAGCTGCAGGTCTGACAAGAAACATTTACTCTCATGTTGTTGTAGTTGCTGTTCAGTTGCTAAGTTGTGTCTGACTCTTTGTGACCCCATGCACTGCAGCACGCCAGGAATCCCTGCCCATCACCAACTCCCGAAGCTTGCTCAAATTCATGACAGTTGAGTCAGTGATGCCATCCAACCATCTCTTCCACTGTCATCCCCTTCTCCATTTGCCTTCAGTCTTTCCCAGCATCAGGGTCGTTTCCACTGGGTTAGCTCTTATCATCAGGCGGCCAAAGGATTGGAGCTTTGGTTTCAGCGTCAGTCCTTCCTATGAATGTTCAGGACTGATTTCCTTTAGGATTGACTGGTTTGATCTCCTTGCAGACCCAGGGACTCTCAACAGTCTTCTCTAGCACCACAGTTCAAAAGCATTAGTTCTTCAGTGCTCTGCCTTCTTTGTGGTCCTACTCTCACATCGTACATGACTTCTGCAAAAACCAGTAGCTTTTACTCTCACATATGGGATATCAAATTTGTTTTTACATATTGCCTGCTATATTTAGGCTCTTGGTTCATACTTCATTACCCATGTAGTGTTGTCTTTAAATGCAGTTTGAAACAGAGCTTTATTTGAAGAACGTTTTGCTCACCAGCAGTGTTCTATTCTCACCAGCACCTCTTATCTTGGTGTGACATCTCAAAACTCAGAAACTCTTACATGTTATATGAATATCAATTTCATTTTAGCAGAGTTTAAACAGAGAATTGACAAAATCATGGTGCCTATTTTATCAGGTTTCTCCAGGCAGAAAATTGAAGCTTGACGTGGTTCAGTTGCTTAGTCGTGTCCAACTCTTTGCAACCCAATAGAGTGCAGCATGCTGGTCTTCCCTGTCCTTCACCATCTACCAGAGTTTGCTCAAACTCATGTTCATTATGTTGGTGATGCTATCCAGCCATCTTGTCCTCTGTCATCCCCTTTTCCTCCTGCCCTCAGTCTTTGAAACTGAAACTGTTAGAAGGCAGAGTTCATACAGCTTATGGGCTCCTTGACTCAATTTTTTTTTTTTTTTGCAAGATTTTTCTTATGTATTTTTTCAAGTGTGACCTTTCATTCATATAATAGCAAATAACAGAATTAGAAGAAACCAATTTGAAACAACGGATTGTTTCTACCCTGACAATCTGAACACAAAGGAACCATAATGAACACCTTGACTTTTCAATCCTGTCTGCACTGATTATATTTAGACAAGACTGCTTGCTTTCTGCAATGAGAATATTGACACCTGACCATGTTCTGTATGCACGAGGATTTGGAGACCTGGGTGCATACTGGGCCTGGCCTCTGTCCTGGAAAACTCCGTGCCTGTGTCTGAATGTCTTTGCTCAGAGGTCTGGGGTCTGGAGCTGAGGTGGGCTTCTCTGGGTAATGTGCCCTCCTCTGAGAGGGGTTCCATGGCCCTCCCAGAGGTCAGTGCTGCAGTACGGCTCTTAGTCTTTCCTCCTGCCAGGCTCACCTGCCCTGAGGCTCATGGAGAGTCCTCAGGTGGGCTACTTGGTAATTATCCCAGTTTTTCAGCACATTTAGTTCGAGTAGGGAGGCAGATTCACCTGGTTCATTGATTCCAGAGTACAAGGATCGGGCAAAAATCCAACGGGCAGCAGGTGAGTTTGCTATGTGATCGCCTTCCCGTCAGCCGTCCCCGCTCAGCAGACACCAGACCTGCCCCTCGTCTTCTAACCCCACGCCTGGTGTGTTTCCTCAACACCTCAGTGGGAAAACAAAGAACGGAGCCTGCTGGAACCAAGGCAGTGTGTTCAACATTATCGTGACAGCTGTCAAAACAGTATCAGCCAGAAGCAAAGGGCAGGAGAGGGGGACTTCTCTGGGACTAGAGAAGTTTCCAGGAACCCACTCGTTTCCGCCTTTGGGGCCCAGCCATCAGGGACCTGGTGTCCTAACCAAGAGTCATGCGGCCCCAGAAGCAGGGTTTTGGGACTGTGTGGGTCTCACCCTGTCCACAGGGGTCCGGAGCCTGTGCCCAGAGACCCCATCTCTGCTCTTCACCTCTGTGTGTCTTGCCCCTTGGTGATTCCCAACATCTGAATTGAGGGTGTTGCCCTGATTAACCTTTCTCTTCTCTTCATCTTGGGACATTCACATGAGGTCAGGCAACTTTGAATGGGTTGCTGCTCTGTGTTCTGTTGGCTGAAAACATTTGGCGGTGTCATATTAACATCATAGTGTATCACAGACCTAATCTGTAGGGTCGTCACTGTCTGGGGTCCCCTAGATGGATTTTCTGTAATTTAATTTTCATTTTGTATTATAGTCAGGTTTATTTCCATTGTTTTATTAGTTTTAGCTGTACAGGAACTTAATTTGATTTTACATAGAAGTGAATCTTTTCTTTTTCCATTTTTTTCCTCATATAGATTATTACAGTCTCTCTAGTAGAGTTCCCTGTTATTTTCAGTAGGTCCTATTTGCTTATCAGTTTGTTAGATCTTAGTGTGTATATAAATCCTAAACTATTTATCCCTTCTTTCTTTCTTTTGATACTCATAATTTGATTTTCGCAGGCTGTGAAGTCTGTTTTGTACTTTAGTCATTGGTATGAATTTATAGACTATGCCTGTAAGTGATATCTCATGATATTTATCTTTCTGTCTCTGAGTTCCCTCACTTGGGGTGATGATTTCTTAGCTCACCCATGCTGCTGACAGCATCCCTGTTTCACTCTGTTTTATGGTTGAGTGGTGTTACACTTGTAGATGTACCGCCTTGTCCTCAATTTTCTTCCACTGGACCTTTTGGTGGATTCCATGTCTTGCCTATTGAAGGAGTGCTGCCCTGAAAATCAAGGTGCACATATCATTTTGAATGGTGATTTTCTGTGGACCTGCGCTTTGCTTTATAGCTCAGTTGGTAAAGAATCCGCCTGCAATGCAGGAGATCCCAGTTCAATTCCTGGGACAGGAAGATCCACTGGAGACGACATGGGCTACCCACACCAGTATTCTTGGGCTTCCTTTATGGCTCAGCTGGTAAAGAATCTGCCTGCAATGTGGGAGACCTGGGCTTGATCCCTGGGTTGGGAAGATCCCCTGGAGAAGGGAAAGGTTACCCACTCCAGTATTCTGGCCTAGAGAATTCCATGGACTGTATAGTCCATAGTGTTGCAAAGTGTTGAAGACGACTGAGTGACTTTCACTTCACATTCTCTGGACCTAGGCCCATGAGTGGGATTGCAGGGTCATATGATACCTCTATGTCTTGTATTTCTTGGAAGCTCCATGCTGTTTTCCATCGCGCCTTCACCATTTACATTCCCAAAAAGATTGTAGGAGGATTTCATTTTCCGTATATTCTTTGCAGATGTTTCATTTTATTTATTTATTTATTCTTTGTACATCATTTTGATGATGGCCACTGTGACCAGCATGAGGTGATACCTTATTGTAGTTTTGATTGGCATTGATTTAATAATTATTGGTGTGGACTATCTATCCATGTGCTTTTATTATTTTATCCTTTGTGAGTACAATTTATCTCTTGAAACTGGCCTCTTGAAACTTGGCCCTGTTTGGAATTCTTTTCTGATGAAATACCCCAGGACATTTCTTGAGGGCAGATGTCATTTAAAGCCCTGTCAAACTTGTGACTATTTAGAGCCCTTCAGCACCTGTTTTATGGCTTCCCTGCTCACTCGGTGGTGAAAGAATCCACCTGCAATGCAGGAGACTTTGAGGACACCTGGGCTCCATCCCTGGATTGGGAAGATTCGCTGAAGAAGGAAATGGCAAACCACTCCAGTATTCTTGCCTGGAGAATCCCATGGGCATCCGTTGTCCTGGCAGGCTACAGTCCAAGGGGTTGCAAAGAGTCGGACAGGACTAAGCAACTAAACAACAAAAACCGCACCAGTTTTGACATGCAAATATTGATCTGTACCAGCTAATTACTCCCGCCACCACCTGCCAGCTTTCCATTTTAGTAAGGGTAAGTTTCTGAGTCTGTGAATCTGTTTGCATTTTGTAATAACGCTTATTTGTATCCATTTGTAGATTCCACAGAAGTGATACTCTCTATTATCTTTCCCTTTCTCAGTTATTTCACTTAGTTTGATCACCTCTAGTTTCTTCCCTGTAACTGGAAATGACATTATTTCATCCTTCTTTATGTCTGAACAATATTGCATTGTGTATATGTACTTCATTTTCTGTATCCATGCGTCCGTCCTTGTACACTTAAGTTGCTCCCCTGTCTTGGCTATTGTACCTAGTGCTGCCATGATCTTTGGAGTGCAGGTATCTTTTAAAATTTTGCTTTTTTTTTTTCTGGATCTACTTCTAGGTATTGGATTTCTGGGTCACTGGGTACTTCTGTGCTTAGTTTTTAAAAGAACCTCCATAATGTTCTACCTAATGTGTGTATCAATTTACGTTCCCACCAACAGTGTAGGAAGCTTTCTTTCTTTCCACACCCTCTGCAGAATTTATTGTTGTAGGTTTTTGATGTGGTCATTCTGACCAATGTGAGGTGATACCTCATGGTATATTTGATTTGCCTTTCTCAAAGAACTAGTGATGCTGAGCATCTTTTCATGTGCTTTTATCACCGTCTCTGTGACCTCTTTAGAGAAACATGCATTTAGACCTTCGGCTGATTTTTTTTGGTGAGTTTTTTTTTTTTTTTTTAATGGAGCTGTACTAATAATTTGTGTATGTTGAAAAGAAAGTTCTTGTGAAATCAACCCTGAATATTCATTGGAAGGACTGAAGCTCCAATCTTTTGGCCACCTGATGCAAAAAGTTGACTCATTGGAAAAGACCCTGATGCTGGGAAAGATTGAGGACAGGAGGAGAAGCGGGCAGCAGAGGATGAGATGGTTGGATGGCTTTGCCCACTCAACAGACACGAGTTTGAGCAGACTCCCAGAGATAGTCCGGGACAGGGAGGCCTGACATGCTGCAGTCCATGAGGTCACAAAGAGTCAGAGAACGCTTAGCAACTGAACAACTACAAAACTCTGAATCCTCCTGAATACTAACTGCCTAGCAATTCAGCTGGCATTTAATATTCAATTGTACAGTATGTAAAGAGAAAAAGATATGACACTGAAAGATGAATTCCCCTGGTTGGTAGGTGCCCAATATGCTACCAGAGAAGAGTGAAGAAATAAATCCAGAAGGAATGAAAAGGCTAAGTCAAAACGGAAACAGTTGTGGGTCTGTATGGTGGTATAAGTAAAGTCTGATGCTATAAAGAGCAATATTGCATAGGAACGTGGAATGTTAGGTCTATGAATCCAGGTGAATTAGAAGTGGTCAAGAAGAAGATAGCAAGAGTGAACATTGACATTTGAAGAATAAGTGAACTAAGATGTGTGGGTTAGGGTTAGGGATAGAAGTGGTCCACTGGAGAAGGGAACAGCAAACCACTTCAGTATTCTTGCCTTGAGAACCACATAAACAGTGTGAAAAGGCAAAAAGATAAGACACTGAAAGATGAACTCCCCAGGCATGTAGGTGCCCAATATGTTACTGAAGATCATTGGAGAAACACCTCCAGAAAGAATGAAGTGATGGAGCCAAAGCAAAAACAACACCCAGTTGTGGATGGGACTGGTGATAGAATCAAAGTTTGATGCTATCAAGAGCAATATTTCATAGGAACCTGGAATGTTAAGTCCATGAATCAAGACAAATTGGAAGTGGTCAAACAGGAGATGACCAGAGTGAACATTGACATTCTAGGAATCAGCAAACTAAGGTGGACTGGAATGGGTGAATTTAATACAGATGACCATTATATCTACTACTGCGGGCAGGAATCCCTTAGAAGAAGTGGAGTAGCCATCATAGTCAACAAACGAGTCTGAGATGCAGTAATTGGATGCAATCTCAAAAACAACAGAATGATCCCTGTTAGTTTCCCAGGCAAACCATTCAATATCACAGTAATCCAAGTCTATGGTACAACGAGTAATGCTGAAGAAGCTGAAGTTGAACAGTTCTATGAAGACATACAAGGCCTTCGAGAACTAACCCCCCCCCCCGCCAAAAGATGTCCTTTTCATTAAAGGGGACTGGAATGCAAAAGTAGGAAGTCAAGAAACACCTGGAGTAACAGGCAAATTTGGCCTTGGAGTACAGAATGAAGCAAGGCAAATGCTAATAGAGTTCTGCCAGGAAAATGCACTGGTCATAGCAAACACCGTGTTCCAACAACACAAGAGAAGACTCTACACATGGACATCAATAGATGGACGACACCGAAATCAGGTTGATTACATTCTTTGAGCCAATGATGGAGAAGCTCTATACAGTCAGCAAAATCAAGACCAGGAGCCAACTATGGCTCAGATCATGAACTACTTATTGCCAAACTCAGAGTGAAATGGAAGAAAATAGGGAAAACCACTAGATCATTCAGGTATGACCTAAATCAAATCCCTTATGCTATACAGTAGAAGAGAGAAATAGATTTAAAGGACTAGATCTGATAGACAAAGTGCCTGATGAACTATGGATGGAGGTTCATGGCATTGTAGAGGAGACAGAAATCAAGACCATCCCCAAAAATACAGAAAAGAAAAAGAAATACAAAAAATCAAAATGGCTTTCTGAGGAGGCCTTACAAATAGCTCTGAAAAGAGGGAAGTGAAAAGCAAAGGAGAAAGGGAAAGATATTCCCATTTGAATGCAGAGTTTCAAAGAATAACAAGGAGAGAGAAGAAAGCCTTCCTCGGTGATCAGTGCAAAGAAATGGAGGAAAACAATAGAATGGGAAAGACTAGAGATCTCTTCAAGAAAATCAGAGATACCAAGGGAATACTTTATGCAAAGATGGGCTCAATAAAGGACAGAAATGGTAGGGACCTAGCAGAAGCAGAAGACATTAAGAAGTGGTTGCAAGAATACACAGAAAAACTGTACAAAATAGATCTTCATGACCCAGATAATCATGATAGTGTGATCACTCACCTAGAGCCAGACATCCTGGAATGTGAAATCAAATGGGCCTTAGGAAGCATCACTATGAACAAAGCTAGTGGAGTTATGGAATTCCATTTGAGCTATTTCAAATCCTAAAAGATGAATCTGTGAAAGTGCCATACTCAATATGCCAGCAAATTTGGAAAACTCAGCAGTGGCCACAGAACTGGAAATGTCAGTTTTCATTCCAATCCCAAAGAAAGGCAATGCCAAAGAATGCTCAAACTCCCCCTCGATTGCACTCATCTCACATGCTAGTAAAGTGTTGCTTAAAATTCTCCAAGCCAGGCTTCAGCAAGACGTGAACCTTGACCTTCTAGATGTTCAAGCTGGATTTAGAAAAGGGAGAGGAACCAGAGATCAGATTGCCAACATCCGCTGGATCATCAAAAAAGCAAGAGAGTTCCAGAGAAAGATCTATTTCTGTTTTATTGAGTATGCCAAAGCCTTTGACTGTGTGGGTACAATAAACTGTGGAAAATTCTGAAAGAGATGGGAATACCAGGCCACCTGATCTGTCTCTTGAGAAACCTATATGCAGGCCAGGAAGCAAGAGTTAGAACTGGATATAGAACAACAGACTTGTTTGAAATAGAAAAAGGGGTATGTATGTCAAGGCTTTATATTATCGCCCTGCTTATTTAACTTATATGCGGAGTACATCATAAGATCCGCTGGGCTGGAAGAAGCACAAGGTGGAATCAAGATTGCCAGGAGCAATATCAATAACCTCATATATGCAGATGACACCACCCATATGGCAGAATGAGAAGAAGACCTAAAGGGCTTCTTGATGAAAGTGAAAGAGGAGAGTGAAAATATTGGCTTAAAGCTTAACATTCAGAAAACTAAGATCATGGCATCCCGTCCAATCACTTCATGTTAAATAGATGGGGAAACAGTGGTTGAGTTTATTTTTCTGGGCTCCAAATCACTGCAGATGGTGATTACAGCCATGAAATTAAAAGACACTTGCTCCTTGGAAGAAAAGTTATGAGCAATCTAGATAGCATATTCAAAAGCAGAGACATTACTTTGTCAACAAAGGTCTGTCTAGTCAAGTGTATTCTTTTTCCAGGGCTCATGTATGGATGTGAGTATTGGATTTTTCTTTTTTCCATTTAATTTTATTAGTTGGAGGCTAATTATTTTATAATATTGTAGTGGGTTTTGTCATACATTGACATGAATCAGCCATGGATTTACATGTATTCCCCATCCCGATCCCCCCTCCCACCTCCCTCTTTACCTGCTCCCTCTTCCTGGTGCACCAGGCCTGAGCACTTGTCTCATGCATCTAACCTGGGCTGGTGATCTGTTTCCCCCTACATAATATACATGGTTCGATGCTGTTCTCTTGAAACATCCTACCCTCGCCTTCTCCCACAGAGTCCAAAGTCTGTTCTGTACATCTGTGTCTCTTTCTCTATTTTGCATATAGGGTTATCATTACCATCTTTCTAAATCCCATATATATGTGTTAGTATACTGTAATGGTCTTTATCTTTCTGGCTTACTTCACTCTGTATAATGGGCTCCAGTTTCATCCATCTCATTAGAACTGATTCAAATGAATTCTTTTTAATGGCTGAATAATATTCCATGATGTATATGTACCACAGCTTCCTTATCCATTCGTCTGCTGATGGGCATCTAGGTTGCTTCCATGTCCTGGCTATTATAAACAGTACTGCAATGAACATTCGGGTGCACGTGTCTCTTTCAGATCTGGTTTCCTCAGTGTGTATGCCCAGCAGTGGGATTGCTGGGTCATATGGCAGTTCTATTTTCAGTTTTTTAAGAAATCTCCACACTGTTTTCCATAGTGGCTGTACTAGTTTGCATTCCCACCAACAGTGTAAGAAGGTTCCCTTTTCTCCACACCCTCTCCAGCGTTTATTGCTTGTAAACTTTTGGATAGCAGCCATCCTGACTGGGTATAATGGTACCTCATTGTGGTTTTGATTTGCATTTCTCTGATAATGAGTGATGTTGAGCATCTTTTCATGTGTTTGTTAGCCATCTGTGTGTCTTTTTGGAGAAATGTATGTTTAATTCTTTGGCCCATTTTTTGATTGGGTCATTTATTTTTCTGGCATTGAGCTGCAGGATTTGCTTGTATATTTTTGAGATTAATCCTTTGTCTGTTGCTTCGTTTGCTATGATTTTCTCCCAGTCTGAGGGCTGTCTTTTCACCTTGCTTATAGTTTCCTTTGTTGTGTGAAAGCTTTTAAGTTTATTTAGGTCCCATTTGTTTATTTTTGCTTTTATTTCCAATATTCTGGGAGTTGGGTCATAGAGGATCCTGCTGTGATTTATGTCGGAGAGTGTTTTGCCTATGTTCCCATCTAGGAGTTTTATAGTTTCTGGTCTTACATTTAGATCTTTAATCCATTTTGAGTTTATTTTTGTGTATGGTGTTAGAAAATGTTCTAGTTTCATTCTTTTACAAGTGGCTGACCAGTTTTCCCAGCACCACTTTTAAAGAGGTTGTCTTTTTTCCATTGTATATCCTTGCCTCCTTTGTTGAAGATAAGGTGTCCATAGGTTCGTGGATTTATCTCTGGACTTTCTATTCTGTTCCATTGATCTATATTTCTGTCTTTGTGCCAGTGCCATACTGTCTTGATGACTGTGGCTTTGTAGTATAGTCTGAAGTCAGGCAGGTTGATTCCTCCAGTTCCATTCTTCTTTCTCAAGATTACTTTGGCTATTTGAGTTTTTTTGTATTTCCATACAAATTGTGAAATTATTTGTTCTAGTTCTGTGAAAAATACCGTTGGTAGCGTAATAGGGATTGCATTGAATCTGTAGATTGCTTTGTGTAGTATAGCCATTTTGACAATGTTGATTCTTCCAAACCATGAACACGGTATGTTTCTCCATCTGTTTGTGTCCTCTTTGATTTCTTTCATCAGTGTTTCATGGTTTTCTATGTATAGGTCTTTTGTTTCTTTAGGTAGATATACTCCTAAGTATTTTATTCTTTTTGTTGCAATGGTGAATGGTATTGTTTCCTTAATTTCTCTTTCTGTTTTCTCATTGTTAGTGTATAGGAATGCAAGGGATTTCTCTGTGTTAATTTTATATCCTGCAACTTTACTATATTCGTTGATTAGCTCTATTAATTTTCTGGTAGAGTCTTTAGGGTTTTCTATGTAGAGGATCATGTCATCTGCAAACAGTGAGAGTTTCACTTCTTCTTTTCCTATCTGGATTCGTTTTACTTCTTTTTCTGCTCGGATTGCTGTGGCCAAAACTTCCAAAACTATGTTGAATAGTAGTGGTGAGAGTGGGCACCCTTGTCTTGTTCCTGATTTCAGGGGAAATGTTTTCAATTGTTCACCATTGAGGATTTGTAATGCTTGCTGTGGGTTTGTCATATATAGCTGTTATTATGTTGAGGTATGTTCCTTCTATTACTGCTTTCTGGAGAGTTTTAATCATAAATGGGTGTTGAATTTTGTCAAAGGCTTTCTCTGCATCTATTGAGATAATCATATGGTTTTTATCTTTCAATTTGTTAATGTGGTGTATTACATTGATTGATTTTTGGATATCAAAGAATCCTTGCATTCCTGGGTTAAAGCCCACTTGGTCATGGTGTATGAATTTTTTTAATATGTTGTTGGATTCTGTTTGCTAGAATTTTGTTAAGGATTTTTGCATCTATGTTCATCAGTGATATTGGCCTGTAGTTTTCTTTTCTTGTGACATCTTTGTCTGGTTTTGGAATTAGGGTGATGGTGGCCTCATAGAATGAGTTTGGAAGTTTACCTTCTGCAATTTTCTGGAAGAGTTTGAGTAAGATAGGAGTTAGCTCTTCTCTAAATTTTTGGTAGAATTCAGTTGTGAAGCCATCTGGTCCTGGGCTTTTGTTTGCTGGAAGATTTCTGATTATAGTTTCAATTTCCTTGCTTGTGATGGGTCTGTTAAGATCTTCTATTTCTTCCTGGTTCAGTTTTGGAAAGTTATACTTTTCTAAGAATTTGTTCTTTTCATCCAAGTTGTCCATTTTATTGGCATAGAGCTGCTGGTAGTAGTCTCTTATGATCATTTGTATTTCAATGTTGTCTGTTGTGATCTCTCCATTT
Source organism: Dama dama (assembly GCF_033118175.1). Classification (NCBI taxonomy): domain Eukaryota; kingdom Metazoa; phylum Chordata; class Mammalia; order Artiodactyla; family Cervidae; genus Dama; species Dama dama. Next base: position 110,633,886 of record NC_083689.1, read on the forward strand.
TCATTTCTAATTTTGTTAATTTCATTCTTCTCCCTATGTTTCTTAATGAGTCTTGCTAATGGTTTGTCAATTTTGTTTATTTTTTCAAAAATCCAACTTTTAGCTTTGTTGATTTTTGCTATGGTCTCTTTAGTTTCTTTTGCATTTATTTCTGCCCTAATTTTTAAGATATTTTTTCCTTCTACTAACCCTGGGGTTCTTCATTTCTTCCTTCTCTAGTTGCTTTACATGTAGAGTTAGGTTATTTATTTGACTTTTTTCTTGTTTCTTGAGGTAAGTCTGTAATGCTATGAACCTTCCCCTTAGCACTGCTTTTACAGTGTCCCATAGGTTTTGGGTTGTTGTGTTTTCATTTTCATTCATTTCTATGCATATTTTGATTTCTTTTTTTGATTTCTTCTATGATTTGTTGGTTATTCAGAAGCTTATTATTAGCTTCCATATGTTTGAATTTTTAACATTTTTTTTTTTTTTTTCCCTGTAATTGGGATCTAATCTTACTGCACTGTGGTCAGAAAAGATGACTGGAATGATTTCAATTTTTTTGAACTTACCAAGAGTAGATTTATGGCCCAGGATGTGATCTATTCTGGAGAAAGTTCCGTGTGCACTTGAGAAAAAGGTGAAGTTGATTGTTTTGGGGTAAAATGTCCTATAGATATCAATTAGATCTAGCTGGTCCATTGTGTCTTTTAAAGTTTGTGTTTCCTTGTTAATTTTCTGTTTAGTTGATCTATCCATAGTTGTGAGTGGGGTATCAAAGTCTCCCACTATTGTTGTGTTACTATTAATTTCCTCTTTCATACTCGTTAGCGTTTGCCTTACATATTTCGGTGCTCCTATGTTGGGTGCATATATATTTATAATTTTTATATCTTCTTCTTTGATTGATCCTTTGATCATTATGTAGTGTCCTTCTTTGTCTCTTTTCACATCCTTTATTTGAAAGTCTATTTTATCTGATATGAGTATTGCAACTCCTGCTTTCTTTTGATCTCCGTTTGCGTGAAATATTTTTTTCCAGCCCTTCACTTTTAGTCTGTATGTGTCTCTTGTTTTGAGGTGAGTCTCTTGCAGACAGCACATATAGGGGTCTTGCATTTGTATCCATTCAGCCAGTCTTTTTTTTTTTTTTTTGGTTGGGGCATTCAACCCATTTACATTTAAGGTAATTATTGATAGGTATGTTACTGTTGCCATTTACTTTGTTGATTTGGGTTCACGTTTATACAACCTTTCTGTGTTTCCTGTCTAGAGAAGATCCTTTAGCATTTGTTGAAGAGCTGGTTTGGTGGTGCTGAATTCTCTCAGCTTTTGCTTGTCTGTAAAGCTTTTGAATTCTCCTTCATATCTGAATGAGATCCTTGCTGGGTACAGTAATCTGGGTTGTAGGTTATTCTCTTTCATTACTTGAAGTATGTCCTGCTATTCCCTTCTGGCCTGGAGGGTTTCTATTGATAGATCAGCTGTTATCCTTATGGGGATCCGTTTGTGTGTTATTTGTTGTTTCTCCCTTACTGTTTTCAATATTTGTTCTTTGTGTTTTGATTAATTTGATCTTTGTTAATTTGATTAATATGTGTCTTGGGGTGTTTTGCCTTGGGTTTATCCTGTTTGGGACTGTCTGGGTTTCTTGGACTTGGGTGCCTACTTCCTTCCCCATTTTAGGGAAGTTTTCAGCTATTATCTCCTTGAGTATTTTCTCATGGCCTTTCTTTTTGTCTTCTTCTTCTGGGACTCCTATGATTCGAATGTTGGGGCATTTCACATTGTCCCAGAGGTCCCTGAGGTTGTCCTCATTTCTTTTGATTCTTTTTTCTTTGTTCCTCTCTGCTTCATTTATTTCCACCATTTTATCTTCTACCTCACTTATCCTATCTTCTGTCTCTGTTATTCTACTCTTGGTTCCCTCCAGAGTGTTTTTGATCTCATTTATTGCATTATTCACTTTTAATTGACTCTTTTTTATTTCTTCTAGGTCTTTATTAAACATTTCTTTCATCTTCTCAGTCTTTGTCTCCAGGCTATTTATCTGTAACTCCATTTTGTTTTCAAGATTTTGGATCATTTTTATTATCATTATTCTAGATTCTTTTTCAGGTAGATTCCCTATGTCCTCCTCTTTTGTTTGACTTGGTGGGCATTTTTCATGTTCCTTTACCTGTTGGGTATTTCTCTGCCTTTTCATCTTGTTTAGATTGCTGTGTCTGGAGTGGGCTTTCTGTATTCTGGAGGGCTGTGGTTCCTTTTTATTGTAGAGGTTTCTCCCAGTGGGTGGGGTTGGATGATTGGCTTGTCAAGGTTTCCTGGTTAGGGAAGCTTGCGTCGGTGTTCTGGTGCATGGAACTGGATTTCTTCTCTCTGGAGTTCAATGGAGTGCCCAGTAATGAGTTTTGAGATGGGTCTGTGTGTTAGATGTGACTTTGGGCAGCCTATATGTTGACGCTAAGGGCTATGTTCCTGCGTTGCTGGAGAATATGCGTGGTATGTCTTGCTCTGAAACATACTGGCTCTTGGGTTGTGGTTGGTTTCAGTGTAGGTATGGAGGCTTTTGGATGGTCTCTTATTACTTAATGTTCCATGTAGTCAGGAATTTTCTGGTGTTCTCATGTTTTGGGCTTAAGTCTCCTGCCTCTGGATTTCAGTTTTATTCTTCCAGTAGTCTCAAGTCTTCTCCAACAATACAGCAATGATAATAAAACTTCTAGGATAATGGTGAAAAGATTCTCCACCATGAGGGACACCCAGAGAGTTTCACAGAGTTACATGAAGAAGATGAGAGGGAGGAGGGAGATGGAGATGAGCAGGAGGAGAAAAAGGGGGACTCAGAGGAGAGACAATAGATCCTCAGTTGTCTGATCCCACAGTGTTCTCCATAGCCCAGACACCCACAAAGATTCACAGAATTGGATTGGGAAGAGAAGGGGAAAGGAGGAAACAGAGGTGTTCTGAGATAGAAAATGGAGAGTCAAAAGTGGGAGAGAGTAATCAACACACTCCTGAATAAAAATGGGAACTGAATATTAGATTCTTAAATGTCCAAAATTTATATCACATACTGAAAAACACAGATTAAAAATCTAGAGTAGAGGTTAGATTCTTAAAAATACAATATTAAAAACAAAAACACAAAAAAATTTTAGAAATATATATGAAGTTTGGTTTTAAAATAGGGCGTCTCTTTTTTTTTTTTTTTTGCAAGCTTATAGTGAAATGAAAATGAAAATTAAGGAGTAGTAGAGGAGTAATAGAGGACTTTAAAAGTAAATAAGAGAAAAAGAGAAAAAAAGAAAAGAAAAAAAACAAGAAAAATTTTTTTTTCCTAATTAAAAAAATTGTAAATATATATGAAAATGAAAGTTAAGCAGTAGTGGGAGAGTAATAGGGAATTTTCAAAGAAAATAAAAGAGAAAACATAAAAAAGAAAAGAAAAAAATTTTCTTTTTTAATTAAAAAAAAAAGGTAAAAATATATCTAGGGATTTCTCTGGAGCTGTTGTGGTCAGGGTGGGTTCAGTTCAGTTTCAGATAGCTCCTCATTCCAGCTTACACTTCTCGATATCTATAGGCCCCTTCCTGTGTAGTCGGTGTTATCTACAGGGATTTTAATCTGTTGCACTGGTCCCTTCTGAAGTGGTTCCCTTTGTTTATTTGTCTTCTGTTTGCCAGTCTCTTCAGTGCCTAATTCCGCCATGACACAGGTGGGCAGAGGTGGTCTCTTGTTCAGGTTTGCTAGTTCCATCGCGCTGCGGGGAGGGGCGGGGGGGCACTGTTTTCCCCGTCTAGGCTGCTCAGGCTCCCGGCTGCTCTATATGGAGCGTGCCCTGCATTGCGTGCCGTTCCAGTTTTCGGGTATTCCACAAAAGCGCGGATTCAGTTGCGCCTGCGTTTTGTGCCTTCCCTGGCCCGAGCAGCTCAGGCAGCCAGGAGCTTGACGGGAGCACTCTCCCTGGGTGCGGTGCGCCTTCTCCCCTCCGCGGCCCCAGCCTGTTTCTGCCTGCGCCGGTCCAGTGTGTGCGCCTTGTGTTTATCCGTGACCCTCCCGGCGGATGTTGACCATCCAGAATCTCAGGAAGTCTTTAGTTAGAAACTGGAGGCCTGTTTGCAGTTTGGTAGGGGACGCAGTCTTTGGGGTCGAGTTTGCCCCTTTCCTCTCCCCCCTGCCTCCCGCCTCCGGCGGAGCTGGGCCGGTCTGCTGCAGGCTAGCTCTTCTCTGGACTTGCTCAGACCCTTTGTTCTGCAAACGGCCTGCAGTGTGTTTGGGCCCGTTAATTTTTTCTCTGTCTTTTGCTATCACAGTGTTTAAGTTGAAATCTCACAAAAGCTCCCTCCGATTGCCCTCAGGGCACTCAGGCCTGGTCCTTACCCTAAGCAATGCCGCCCGCTCCTCTCTGTTCCGCCCCCACTTGCTGGTGGCGGATGCGGGTGTCTGGGGTACTTTTCCACTAACCAGGTTTGGTGGAGAAGGCAATGGCAACCCACTCCAGTACTCTTGCCTGGAGAATCCCATGGACAGAGGAGCCTGGTAGGCTGCAGTCCATGGGGTTGCTAAGAGTCAGATACAACTAAGCAACTTCACTTTCACTTTTCACTTTCATGCATTGGAGAAGGAAATGGCAACCCACTCCAGTGTTCTTGCCTGGAGAATCCCAGAGACGGCAGAGCCTGGTGGGCTGCCATCTATGGGACTGCAGAGTCGGACACGACTGAAGCAACTTAGCAGCAGCAGCAGCAACCAGGTTTAGTGCTGTCAGAGTGGGATTACATAATAGGATGGCATTTATACATCCTATGTGGGCTGTTGATGACTAGGCTGTGATCTTTCATACTGCATCTGATTTCACCATCATCGGCCTCCAATTATAGTGGATAATGTGGATATAGCTTGTATCAACTTGGGCTTCTCTGGTGTCTCAGATGATAGAGAATCTGCATGCAATGTGGAAGACCTGGGTTTGATCCCTGGCCTGGGAAGATCCCCTGGAGGAGAGCATGGCAACCCACTCCAGTATTCCTGCCTGGAGAATGCCCACAGCAGAAGAGCCTGGTGGGATACAGTCCCTGGAGTCAAAAAGAGTCAGACACGGCTGAGCGACTAAGCCCAGCACACAGTACACTATTAAATTAATTGATGGTGAAGTTTGGTATAGCACAGACATGGGTGCAAGTTTTTGTCATGTTCATAGGATGAAGCCAGATATTAGTAAAATGTCTTGTATACCTTGTGGTACTGCAATGTGAAACGCAGATATTCCCAGTTTTATTCATAAGGCTATTGTTATTAATATGGATGCTGTTGGATTAAATAGTTTTGTGACAGTCCATTGGCCTGAGAATAATAAACAATGACAGTTATCATGAGTAATATTGATGTGGTGGATTGTGTCAATTTAGTTGATGCTTCTGTTGCACCTGGGTTGAATTTATTTATTATGATGGGGATCATGCCTAGTATATTTATTTCAAAGTCAAATCAGATAAGTAATCAATGGAGATAATTACAATGACAGTAAATCCTGAGAAAATAATTGGTAGGATAATGATAAAGATGATGGGACTTATTAGTACAGAAAGGGTATAAATGAACATTTTTGGGGTACAGGCCCAATAGTTTAATTAGCTGACCTTGCTTATAGAATGTGGTGTAATTTGGTAGCACAAAGAACTTTGAATTCTTAGGGGTATGTTCAATTCCTAGAATTCTAGATATAAGAGGATTTAAATCTCTATTATTTACTCTCTCAAAGTAACTCTAGTCAGACACAATTCTTATACTTGTGGAAGAGTACTTGATAATAGAATGGATAAGGATATGTGTCATATGCATAGGGCTTAGTGTTAGGGATAGAAAATATTTGAGAGTAAATGTATTCATTGGTCATATTGGAATCAGGGGTCTAATGCTCAGGTTGATAGGACGGAGACTGTTAATAACAGTAATTTGGTTCAGTTCAGTTGCTCAGTCCTGTCCGACACTTTGTGACCCCATGGACTGCAGGATTCCAGGCCTCCCTGTCTATCACCAACTCCTGGAGTCGACCCACACCCATGTCCATTGAGTCGGTGATGCCATCTCACCATCTCATCCTCTGTCATCCCCTTCTCCTCCCGCCTTCAATCTGTCCCAGCACCAGGGTCTTTTCAAATAAGTCAGCTCTTCGCATCAGGTGGTCAAAGTATTGGAGTTTCAGCTTTAGCATCAGTCCTTCCAATGAATATTCAGGACTGATTTCCTTTAGCATGGACTGGTTGGATCTCCTTGGAGTTCAAGGGATTCTCAAGACTTCTCCAAACCACTGTTCAAAAGCATCCATTCTTCAGCACTCAGCTTTCTTTATAGTCCAACTTTCACATCTATACGTGACTCCTGGAAAAATCATAGCTTTAACTAGACAGATCTTTGTCAACAAAGTAATGTCTGTGCTTTTTTAATATGCTGTCTAGGTTAGTCGTAACTTTTCTTCCAAGGAGCAAGCCTATTTTAATTTCATGACAGCAGCCCCCATCTGCAGTGATTTTCAGTTCAGTTCAGTTCAGTTGCTCAGTCCTGTCTGACTCTTTGCAATCCCATGAACCGCATCACACTAGGCCTCCCTGTCTGTCACCAACTCCTGGAGTTTACCCAAACCCATGTCCATTGAGTTGGTGATGCCATCCAATCATCTCATAATCTGTCATCCGCTTTTCCTCCTGCCCTCAGTCTTTCCCAGCATCAGGGTCTTTTCCAATGAGTCAGCACTTCACATCAGGTGGCCAAAGTATTGGAGTTTCAGCTTCATCATCAATCCTTTCAATGAACATTCAGGGCTGATCTCCTTTAGGATGGACTGGTTGGATCCCCTTGCAGTCCAAGGGACTCTCAAGAGTCTTCTCCAACACCACACTTCAAAATCATCCATTCTTTGGTACTCAGCATTCTTTATAGTCCAACTCTTACATCCATACATGACTACTGGAAAAACCATAGCTTTGTCTAGATAGACCTTTTTTGGCAAAGTAATGTCACTGCTTTTTAATATGCTCTCTAGATGTGTCATAGATTTTTTTTGAAATAGTAAGCATCTTTTAATTTTATGGCTGCAGTCACCATCTGTAGTGATTTTGGAGCCCCCCAAAAATAGTCTGTCACTGTTTCCATTGTTTCCTCATCTATTTGCCATGAAGTGATGGGACCAGATGCCATGATCTTAGTTTTCTGAATGTTGAGTTTCAAGTCAACTTTTTCACTCTCCTCTTTCACTTTCATCAAGAGGCTCTTTAGTTCTACTTCACTTTCTGCCATAAGGGTGGTGTCATCTGCATATCTGAGGTTATTGATATTGGTCCTGGCAATCTCAATTCCAACTTGTGCTTCCTCCAGCCCAGCGTTTCTTATGATGTACTCTGCATATAAGTTAAATAAGCAGGGTGATAATATACAGCCTTGATGTACTCCATTTCGTGTTTGGAACCAGGATGTTGTTCTATGTCCAGTTCTAACTGTTGCCTCCTGACCCACATACAGGTTTCTCAGGAGGCAGATCAGGTGGCCTGGTATTCCCATCTCTTTCAGAATTTTCCATAGTTTATTGTGATCCACACAGTCAAAGGCTTTGGCATAGTCAATAAAACAGAAATAGATCTTTTTCTGGAACTCTCTTTCTTTTTTGATGATCCAGCTGATGTTGGCAATTGGATCTCTGGTTCCTCTGTCTTTTCTAAAACCAGCTTGAACATCTCAACGTTCACAGTTTATGTATTGCTGAAGCCTGGTGGACCCCCTCACCTCCAAAAAAAATTCTGTCACTGTTTCCGTTGTTTTCCCTTCTATTTGCAATGAATTGGTGGGACTAGATGCCACAACCTTAGTTTTCTGATTGTTGAGTTTTAAGTACATTTTTTTTTCCAAACAGGGTGTTTGCTTTTACCAGTGCATTCACTTGGTAGAACTCTATTAGCCTTTGCCTTGCTTCATTCTGTACTCCAAGGCCCAATTTGCCTGTTACTCCAGGTGTTTCTTGACTTCCTTCTTTTGCATTCCAGTCTTGCAGGTCTTCAAAGAACTGTTCAACTTCAGCTTCTTCAGCAATACTGGTCAGGGCATAGCCTTGGATTACTGTGATATTGAATGGTTTGCCTTGGAAATGAACAGAAATCCTTCTGTCGTTGTTGAGACTGTATCCAAGTACTGCATTTCAGACTCTCTTGTTGACTATGATGGCTACTCCATTTCTTCTGAGGGATTCTTGCCCTCAGTAGTAGATATAATGGTTTCAATAATACATCAACTGTGAACATCAAGATGTTCAAGCTGGTTTTAGAAAAGGCAGAGGAACCAGAGATCAGATTTGCAACATCCACTCGATCATTGAAAAACCAAGAGAGTTCCAGAAAAATACCTATTTCTGCCGTATAGACTATGCCAAAGCCTTTGACTGTGGATCACAATAAATTGTGGAAATTTCTGAAAGAGATGGGAATGCCAGACCACCTGACGTGCCTCTTGAGAAACCTGTATGCAGGTCAGGAAGCAACTGTTAGAACTGGACATAGAATATCAGACTGGTTACAAATTCAAAAGGAGTATGTCAAGGCTCTATATTGTCAGCCTGCTTATTTAACTTATATGCAGAATACATCATGAGAAACGCTGGGCTGGAGGAAGCACAAGCTTGGATCGAGATTGCTGGGAGCATTATCAATAACCCCAGAGATGCGGATGACACCACCCTTATGGCAGAAAGTGAAGTAGAACTAAAGAGCCCCTTGTTGAAACTGAAAGAGGAGAGTGAAAAAGTTTGCTTAAAGCTCAATATTTAGAGGAGAAGGCAATGGCACCCTACTCCAGCATTCTTGCCTGGAAAATCCGATGCACTGAGGGTCCTGGTAGGCTGCAGTCCATGGGGTCACGAAGAGTCGGACACGACTGAGCGACTTCACTTTCACTTTTCACTTTCATCGAATGGAGAAGGAAATGGGTAAACACTGCAATTATTAATCTAATAGTAGATTATTTTTATTTACTGTTCACCATCAAGGAGTAATACTATTTGCTGACACAAACTTGTGCAAGGAGTCTTAGGGAGTTTTATTGTTTTCCTTCTCAGGTTTACAAGACCAGAAGCATGGATATACTATGAAGCCTTCACTTCATTTTAGATTATTTTAGGTAATGCTAGTTACTGGCATTGATAGTAGGATAAGGAAAAACATATAATAGATACTAGTTGTCCAGTGATGATAAAGGGATGTTCTGCTCGTTGCCCTCCAATTCATGCTAGTGTTAAGAGGTTCACTACTAGAATTCAGAATAGGCACTGGCTGAATGGTCAGAATGCCATGCTTTGTTGATTGCATGTATGAAGTAATGGCATTAATACTAAGATTAGGATAGAAAAGATTCGAGCTAAAATTCTGCCTAGTTTGTCAGGGCTTGAGCGTCGGACTGCATATGTGAATAAGAAGTATCATTCTGGCTTGATGTGTGAAGGTGTGTTGAGAGGATTGCTGGGGTGTAGCTATCTGGGTCTCCTAATAGGTCAGGTGAAAATAGGACTAGTATTTTTAACCCCAGAACTAGTAGCAAGGCACCCAAGATGTCTTTCAATGTATAATATAGATGAAATGGGATCTTGTCTATATCAGATGAAATTCCTATTGAGTTATTTGATCCTGTTTCATGGAGAGATAGTAAGTGGACTATAGTAAGTGCTGCAATAAATGAGCTTGTAGAGAAGGGGAACCAACCATGTTGCCAGTTGGTCATAATTAATTGTTATTACAGAAATTACTTGTGCAAATTTAAATTATGCTGATGAATAAGGTGATAAGGAAAGAGGAAATACAGTGTGATTAGCCCCTTTTGATCTGATACCAATATAGACATTTTTATTTGAATAAGGGAGGAGGTTTTTGGCAAAATATCCTCTCGTCAGAATCAGTCTAGAAGGGGGATGCTGACTTTTAGCTGGTTAAGTTTAAATAAGGGGTCAGGTGGTGTATGATAATGGAAAAGTATCCTTGAATACATTTGAATAGCTGTAGTTCAGGTTTTGTGTTACTGCTAGTTTTGAGTGCCAAGACGAACCCTAGAATATTCAGGGCCAGGGCAGTTATTTTGAGGTAGTAAGGTATGGTTATTTGTGGAACTGATGTTGGGAGAATATTGTTGAAGATAATAAAGCCAGCAAAAATACTTCCAACTAGTAGGCACTTAATAGAACTTGTTAGGAGGGGGTTGTTCTTGTTAATGATAATCAGAGTAGAGAATTGAGGCCGTCCTAATAGCATGAAGAAGATAGTGAGGATGCTGTAGGCGGCTGTGAGTGAGGTGGCAGTTTGTGGAGGGGATCAGGCATTGGTATAAGGCATATTCACAGTTTCAATATTTAGGTCTTTAGAGTAGAATCCAGTGAGGAAAGGCATTCCTGTCAATGCTAAGCTGCCAATGATAAGGGCGGTTGTAGTAAAAGGCATAGCTTTAAACAGACCTCCTATTTTTTTAATATCTTGTTCATCATTTAGGTTGTGAAGCATCTGGATTACATAAATAGAATGGCTTTGAAAAAGGCAAGAGCAATTTTTTAGAGAAAGAGGAATGCTGGGTAGAGTTGGTTGATGCCAATTATTACTATCATGAGGCCTAATTGGTTGGAGATGGAGAAAGCAATGATTTTTTTTTTTTATATTGTTCTGGATAATGACACATATTGCTATAAATATTGTGATAGCCCCTAAGCATAATGTAACTGATAGGGTATATTTATAGCTTTCTGTCAGAGGCTAGAAGTGGATGAGTAGGAACATATCTGCTACTGTTATTGTTGCTTGAGTGGATTAGGGCTGAGACTGATGTGGGCCCTCTATTGTTGAGGGTAATTATGAGTGTAGCCCAAATTGGCAAATTTTCCCGTTGCAGCTAATACTAAATCTAATGTAGGTAAATTTGAATTAAGTTGAGCAAGAGAGTTCCAGAAAAACATCTATTCCTGCTTTATTGATTATACCAAAGCCTTTGACTGTGTGGATCACAATAAACTGTGAAAAATTCTGAAAGACATGGGAATACCAGACCACCTGACCTGCCTCTTGAGAAACCTGTATGCAGGTCAGGAAGCAACTGTTCGAACTGGATATGTAGCAACACACTGGTTCCAAATAGGAAAAGAAGTATGTCAAGGCTGTATATTTTCAGCCTGCTTATTTAACTTATATGCAGAGTACATCACGAGAAATGCTGGGCTGGAGGAAGTACAAACTGAAATCAAGATTACCAGGAGAAATATCAATAACCTCAGATATGCAGATGACACCACCCTTATGGCAGAAAGTAAGTAGAACTAAAGAGCCTCTTGATGAAAGTGAAAGAGGAGAGTGAACAAGTTGGCTTAAATGTCAACATTCAGGAGACTAAGATCATGGCATCTGGTCCTATGACTTCATGGCAAATCGTTGGGGAAACAGTGGAAACAGGGTTCCAAAATCACTGCAGATGGTGATTGCAGCCATGACATTAAAAGACGCTTGCTCCTTGGAAGGAAACTTATGCACAACGAAGACAGCATATTAAAAAGCAGAGACATCACTTTGCCAACAAAGGTCCGTCTAGTCAAGGCTATGGTTTTCTCAGTAGTCATGTATGGATGTGAGAGTTGGACTATAAAGAAAGCTGAGCGCCGAAGAATTGATCCTTTTGACCTGTGTGTTGGAGAAGACTCTTGAAGAGTCCCTTGGACTGCAAGGAGATCCAACCAGTCCATCTTAAAGGAGATCAGTCCTGGATGTTCATTGGAAGGACTGATATTGAAGCTGAAACTCCAATACTTTGGCCACCTCATGCGAAGAGCTGACTCATTGGAAAAGACCCTGATGCTGGGAGGGATTGGGGGCAGGAGGAGAAGGGGACGGCAAAGGATGAGATGATTGGATAGCATCACCAACTCAATGGACATGAGTTTGGGTAAACTCCGGGAATTGGTGATGGATGAGGAGGCCTGGCGTGCTGAGGTTCATGGGGTCGCAAAAAGTTGGAGACGACTGAGCAACTGAACTGACCTGAGGATAAACATTTGTTGTAAGTGTCATGCATTGAAGTTAAGTAACAATCATGCAGTTGTTTTAATAAAAGCTGTATCAACATAGGGTTTGGAGAAGGCAATGGCACCTCACTCTAGTACTCTTGCCTGGAAAATCCCATGAATGGAGGAGCCTAGTAGGCTGTGGTCCATGGAGTCGCGAAGAATCAGACACGACGAAGTGACTTCACTTTCACTCTTCACTTTCATGCATTGGAGAAGGAAATGGCAACCCACTCCAGGATTCTTGCCTGGAACATCCCATGGACTGAGGGGCCTGGTGGGCTACAGTCCATGGGGTCGCAAAGAGTCAGACACAACCTAGCGACTGAGGAGTTAAACAAAATTGCCTGTAGTGCTGCTGTGTTTGCATTTGCCGTCCACACCATCATCCAGTGAGCAGTAAGGATACAGTCCCCCTCCTTCTCAGCCAGTAAGTCATTGGAAGAGATTATTAGTGGTAACAAGAATTAGTATTGTAACAAGGAAAAGGAGTGTTTGAAGAATCAGTTAATGTTGGGGTCTGAGTGAATGGATCATATTGAGAAGTCTATAATTGATAATATGACAAATAGGGCCACCAGCACACATTATTGAGAAATAATCTATTTTAGAACTGAATGATAGCTTAAGGGTTTGTAGTGTGATTCAGGGCCAGTTTGAGATAATTATCTCTTGGTCTGTATACATGAATATTATTGTTGGAGCTAAGCTAATGATGACGGCATATGAGATAATCTTACATATAGAGGGTATGTCGTGTTTTTATAAATGTTAGTGCTTGTTATTATGATCGATGATATAAATAGTGAGGCTAGAGTGAAAGAGGGAATTTAATTTATTACTTTTATTTGGAGTTGCACCAATTATTTGGTTCCTAACACCAATGGAGAGTTTGAAAAAGCCATGCTGTTAGTCATGGGAGTGTGGAATCAGCAATTCTTATATACTTCTGTGGTAAATAAGAAGGTATTGTCTTCTCTTACTAGATTCACAATCACGTGTTTTTTTTCTAAACTATATATACAGTATCGGGGGCCTAGAATGATTTTTGGGTTTAAGGATAGGAGTAGAACAGGTAGGATGGGTAATGATATGAGAGCATTTTCTCATGTAAAAGATGGAGAGATACAGTTTATGTGGTGTGTGTATTTGCCTCACTGTGTTGTAATGAGTATATATAAAGAGTATAGGGCAGCAGTTTCTATTTGAATTCCTATTAAAATAATTGCAATATTTGATCACGAGAAGGATATACTGCAAATAGCTCTCCAATCAAGTTAATAGTTGGAGTTAGAGCTAGGTTTGTTTAACTTGCTGGTAATCATCAGGTTGGTATTAGTAGGAGTATTTGTAGGCTTTAGGCTCGGATTATTGTTTTGCGATGGACCTGGTAATTTGAATTTGCCAGGCAGAACAATACAGAGGATGTAAGAATATAGGCAATTATTAGATCTGTGGCTCCTATACAACTTCAAGGTGTTCAGGTAAGGATAGCAAAGTGCTATGTGGCTGACAGAAGAGTATGCAGTGAGTGATTTTAGGTCTGTCTGGCATAAGCAAATTGAGCTGGTTATAAGTATGCCTCATAAAGACAATAGAATGATTGGATACCCTATGAAGTCTGTTAGTGGGTTTCAAATTATTGTAATTCATAATTCATAGTATACCATAGCATCCAAAGTTTAGTAGTGCTGGCAGCATAGCCAGAACTCTGAAGCCTGCAATAGGGGCCTCTTCATGTGCTTTAGGTAGTCAAAGGTGGAGGCCATAAAATGGTGTTTTTACTATAAAGGGAATTATGCATACTAGCCATATGAAACCATTGGATCATGAGTTGGATACTGATTGGGCTCAGCATTAGAATATTTAAAGATCCTACTGTATTTTGAATGTAGACCAGTATTCCTAAGGGGGGAGAGAACTTACTAGGGTATAAAATAAATAGAGACCTGCATTAAAGTGTTCTGTTTGATTTCCTCTTTGGGTAATGATAATGAGTGTTGAAACTAGTGTTGCTCCAAATAGAATATATAAAAGAATTAATTTTATGGTAGTAAATGTTATAATTAAAGTAATTATAATATGACTAGCAGTGATAAAATTTTTTTTTTCTGATAGAGATTTTTTTAATATGTGGTGTTGACTATTAGTATAAGGGGTCATAACCATGTAGTTAAAATCAGTGGTGGCGTCCATAGGGAGTGGGAGAGAACTATTGAGAAAATAAGGCTGTTATCATTGATTAAGGAGGAATAGGCTTGTGAGTCTAATTAGTAGGCTATGCGTGGTGGTGTTAATTCAGATTAACCTGGTGATCAGGTTAGTGGTATTGTTGCTGACTAAACTCTTGGCCTTCTCTGCCTGCTGAAGCTGAATAAAAGAACATGGAGACTGAGTCTGGAGGAAATAGAAAGCTGGCTCCAATTCTCAGCTGGCAGGGAGGGGAACCCAGCAAGCTCATGACTCAAGAACTGTGCCTGCCCCCCTTGAGGAGTTTAGGGGCTCATAGAAGGAAGGGCTCACAGTCAGGAGGCAGTATGATAAACAAAGGGCTAAGACTTTGATTTCTTCCTCTTGCATTTATTCACAGTTGCATCAGTTCAGTTCAGTTGCTCATTCATGTCTGACTGATGATAGGAAAGACTGAAGGCGGGAGGAGGAGGGGTCGACAGAGGATGAGATGGTTGGATGGCCTCACCGACTCAATGGACATGGGTTTGAGTAAACTCCGGGAGTTGGTGATGGACAGGGAGGCCTGGTGTGCTGCAGTCCGTGGGGTCGCAAAGAGTCGGACATGACTGAGCGACTGAACTGAACTGAAACCACTCCAGTAGATTGTTCCAAGTGTGTAGCCCAGAGCGTTCTGCCTGAGGGAGCTGAGATCACACAGGTAAAACGTTTAACAGCTCACAGGGTGCTCACGACTGTGGAATTGACAGCCCTTCCTGGGCAGCCACGACCCTGAGCAGCGATGAGAGCCTCGCCCCCTCGTGGTCCCAGGGAGAAGGAAGCTGATCGGCCTGCCGGCTGGTCTGAGCCACTGCTGGGAGGTTCCTGTCCACCCTGACCACTGGACCAGCCCAGGGGGCCCACCCTCTCGGGCCCCACCGAGCCCCTGCCCCACACCCATGTGGAGAGTCCTTCCAAGCTCCCGTGACGGGAATCTGTGGTGGGAACTCAGCAGAAAGCCAAGAGGGCAGCCGGGACCTTCCTTCACCGAGAATGTGAAATCGCCAGGTACACTGAGGTCACGCAGGTGGTGGGGAGGCCGTTTCAGATGGTGGTCTGTGCTGAGAAGGACACAGGACACGGGGAGGGAGGGGCTGACAGGCGCGAGTCCAGAGAGGCGCCTTCTTGGAGGAGGGGGTGATGCTCAGACTGAACTGCATCTGGGCCCGGAGCTTCAGCAGAGCTGGCTGGTGGGTGAGGATCGCAAGGCCGGGGCTCGGCCCCAGGAGTGGTGCATCTGGCCTCTGGTAGAGTTTCTGCTCCCCAAGGACTGGGTTTATTGCCTGTCTCCTCATGGCTGTCCCATGTCTGGAACACGACCTGGCCAGAGGCAGGTGCTAAGCAAATATCTGTGGATGAGTGGACGGTCCGAGTGTGGAGATGCGCAGGACAGGCGGCGTCAGGCTGCACAGTGGGGGTTAAGTAGATTAGGGGGCCGAGAAGGGAGAGAGACATACAGGGTTTCTGAGTCCGGACTCCCAGCCCCCTTGAGCTCGGCTCCACCCAAGCCCGTCTGTTCCCCAGAAACTCTGTTTTCTACGGCACATTCCCTCTGGCCTTCACTCACCTGCGTGTCCTGCCCTGCATGACTTAAAAGCAGCTCCAAGTCTGTTCCTCCCACCTGTGCCTGAAGCCTCTTTATGCTTAAGCTGTGGGATCCCAAGGGCGCCCCCTGAGATGGGGCCCCTTCCCTGCCCGGGGACGGTTGCTCCTTGTCTGTGCTGTGGGCTCTGCTCTCTGCAGTTGTCTGCCTGTTCGGGTCTCTGCCTGACCCAGGGCCGGGAGTGTTCATGAGTCGGTGTGTCCCCGCTGATTCTAGCAATCCGCCAGGCTGAGTCCTGCTGGCCTGCATCGCGACACTGCCATTTACTGGTGACATGGGGCCCACTTTGGAGCAACGCTGACCACGTGTCCACTGGTCTCAGCTGGACCTCGCTGTTGGGCCGGGAGCCAGATGGTCAGTGCTGCTGGTGCCTGTGGGCATGGCTGCCATCACAAGCCTTCTCCTTGGGTCTCAGCGGCTGAGCCGTCAGGGCGTGTGCAGAATGTCTGCAGACCAGCATAGGGGGTCAGCGCTGGGCCTCAGCCAGAGAGCGGAGGCACCGACGTGGGGCCTGCCCTCCATGAGGACACTTTCTGGCCTCCTGGGCTCTGTTTTGTCCGACCTTCGAGGAACGGGCGGAGCTGCTGCACTCATCCTGGCCCACCCGCTCCAGAGCTGCCCTCACAGACCTCCCCTGCACTGGGGTCTGACCGGTACATTTCTGGTCCCAGCACCAAGCCAGGGCGTCCCGGGGCCCCTTCAGTTAAGGGGTCAGGGGAAGCAGAGCCGCTTTGTTTTGAGCTGGAGGCGGAGTCGTGTGGGTAGAGTTCTCATTTCCTCCAGCGACACTTGTGGCTTACAGCGCCCAGGGCTCCCAGCCAGCCTGTGGGCTGCCGTGGGACACCGTCTCCTGTCGGCCCCTCTTCTGACTGGTTGGTCCATGTTCTGACTGCTCGGGACTTGGTGCTCCTGGGTTGAGTGTCTATTGTAATTGGCTAGGGTCTGTTTTTTTTTTTTTTTTTAATCAGTTTTTTTTTTTTTTTTTGAAGTATAGCTGGTTTACAATGTGTTAATTTCTGCTGCATAGCTCAGGGATACACTTATACACATATATACATTCTTTTTAAAAATATTTTGTATAGTTTGTCATTGGATACTGAATATTATTCTCTGCTATGCAGCAGGGCCTTCTTTATCCACTCTTCTTACAAAAGCTACATCTGCTGACCCCAGCCTCCCACTCCATCCCTGCACCGCCCCCTCCTCCTTGGAGAGAACCAGTCTGTTCCCTCTGACCCTGAGTCCATTTCTGTTTCATGTGTGTGTGCTCAGGTGTTCAGTCATCTCTGACTCTTTGTGACCCCATGGACTGTAGCCCACCAGGCTCTTCTGTCCATGGGATTCTCCAGGCAAGAATTCACCCCTGGGAGAGTGCATGCTTCTGGTCACTATCACCTGTCACAGACCTCTCAGAGGCCATCAGCTGGGTGAATGCAGGCTTGTAGTCACTATGGCCTGTCACTGACCTCTCAGAGGTTGTCCGATGCGGGGAGCGGCTTGAAAGAGCTGACTCTGGGAGCTGCCTTGATTGATTATCAAGGGTCTGTTCGCAGACATAGCTCTCTGTCCCGCCACCCCTCTGGAATTTACTATCCGAGTTAACTCCTAACAGACCATTAGTGAGCCTTGAATGCACACAAGGTGCAGATAGATGGCTCTGCACGACTGCCCTTAAGATAAGTAGGATGCCTTTGGCGCCATGAGAGAGCTCTGGTGATTGTTATCTTAAAGATGATGTACATGGGGAAGAATTTTCTTTGGGATGCCTCTCTTCTTGGTTTAGTATATATGTAACCCTGAGAAATAAAGAATCATCATTGACTGCAGCGATCCTCTCGACCCCATCTGTTCTGTCTCTTTATTTCTTAGCCTAAAGGAACGCGTCATGTTGCTCGCTGAAATCTTCCGGCTGGCCCGGCAAGTGGCGCCCAACAGCGTGGAGCTCAACGAAAGTTCCTTGCGGCCGCTGCCCGTTGAAACTATTAAGGTAAGTAAGAGTGTGTGTATTTGTATATTGAGGGGCAGGAAGGAATATTGTCGAGAGTATAAACCATGGGACAAGATAATAGTAGTCAGTTGTTTGTACATATGTTACAGATAATGTTAAAGGATCGGGGAATGCAGGTTACTAAAACAAAATTGCAGACTTTTCTTAGTTTTGTTGAGGAAGTATGTCCCTGGTTTCTGCAGGAAGGGACTATGAGTTTAGAGATATGGAAAAAGATAGGGAAACAGATTCAAACCTATTATACTCTCCACGGACCTAATAAGGTTCCTGTGGAAACATTTTCATTATGGTCTTTAATAAGAGACTGCCTTGATTTTGAACATGAGGAAGGGAGTAAATTAAAACACATGCTCCCACCCGAAGAACCAATTTATGCTACTCCTAAAGTTTATGCTACTCCTAAAGGGAAAGGACCCACAACTTTTGAATTAGAATCTGCAAAACCTTTGAAGGAAAATGAGGGAACGCTGACCCCAGAGAATGAGGAAAGTTTAGAGGAACAGGCAGCTGCTTACCATAAGGATGATCATTGGGAATTACTTGTAACTGACGATTTGAATGTGCAGGCAGCAGCTGCCCCTCCGACAAAGGGTCTGGAGGCACTCATGCAGAAATTATTAATAACAATAAAGGAAGAAATAAAAAGGGAAGGTAGGGATGAAGGCGCTGGTGCAATCTCTACTGCGCCTCCTGCTTATGCACCCTCAACTATTGCTGGATCAGATCCTCCACCTATTTCCAAACCTGAAAATTTGTTGAATATAACTCGTGAATCACACAGTTTGTCCCCCTTGCAAAAGGCTATGCAACAGGCCCAAAGAGCTGGAGAAACTGTTCAGGGATTCTCCGCTACTTTCCTGGTATTCGAGCATGAAAACCAAAGGTATTATGAAGCTTTACCTTTCAAACGACTAAAGGAATTAAAAATTGCCTGTGCTCAATATGGACCTATGGCTCCTTTTACCCAGACCATGATAGAGAGTCTAGGAGGTCAAAATTTGCCACCTAGTGATTGGAAACAAATTGCAAGAGCTTGCTTATCAGGAGGGGACTATTTATTATGGAAATCAAAATTTACAGAACAATGTGGCCATATAGCTGAACTAAACCAGCGACAAGGGATCAATACTACATATGAAATGTTGGTAGGGGAAGGGGCCTACCAAAATACCAATGCTCAATTGAACTATTTGCCTGGAGCATATGCTCAAATTTCTAATGCTGCCCAGCAGGCTTGGAAAAAGCTCCCTTGCTCTAGTAATAAGACTGAGGATCTTTCAAAAATTCGTCAGGAGCCTGATGAACCCTTTCAAGATTTTGTGGCTCATCTTCTTGAAGCAGTAGGTAAGATTATAGCTGATGAGCAGGCTGGAATAATGCTTACTAAACAATTAGCCTATGAAAATGCAAATTCTGCCTGTCAGGCTGCGCTTAGACCGTACAGAAAAAAGGGGGGTCTATCAGATTACATTCGTATATGTGCTGATATCAGACCTTCCTATATGCAGGATATTACCCTAGCTGCAGCTTTACAAGGTAAAAATATAAAAAAAGTATTATATCAACAGCAAATAAAAAATAAATGAAGATTACCTAGTAGAAAAAATGCTGGCTGTTTTGTTTGTGGCCAGCCCGGACATCGTGCCGCCTTTTGCCCCCAACGAGCCAATTCGGGAAATATAAAAACTCCTAATTTATGCCCTAGGTGTAAAAAAGGAAGACATTGGGCAAAAGATTGTAAATCTAAAATTGATGTCCAGGGCAACCCACTTCCCTCACCGTCGGGAAACTGGGTGAGGGGCCAGCCCCTGGCCCCGAAACAATGTTATGGGGCAATGCAGGGAAATCAGATGGTAGAAGGCGAGTCACAGACTTGTTCAGAGCCACCTCAGGGAGTGCAGGCTTAGACCTCTGTTCCTCCTCCTACACAGTACTGACTCCCGAAATGGGAATGCAGGCTCTGCCCACTGGGGTATACGGCCCTTTGCCTGATGGAACCGTCGGACTTTTGCTTGGACGTAGTAGCTCCACCATAAAAGGACTGCTCATAGCTCCTGGAGTAATTGATGCTGATTATACAGGAGAAATCAAAATTATGGCCCATTCCCCGCAATGCATTACCACCATAGCTAGCGGACAGCGTATAGCTCAATTGATATTGGTCCCTGCAGTGCAAACAGGAAAAGCATTGGCTTCCAGGAGAGGGGAAGGTGCCTTTGGATCCTCTGACGCCTACTGGGTCCAGGTAATAACTAATAATCGTCCTGAGTTCACGTTAAGAATAAATGAAAAGTTCTTTACAGGCATTCTGGACACAGGAGCTGATGTTTCTGTTATTGCTGAGAGACACTGGCCCCGAGAATGGCCTAAACAGATAGCTATATCAACATTGCAAGGAATTGGTCAAACTAATAACCCTGAACAAAGTACAGAGCTGTTACATTGGACTGACCATGAGGGTCACAAAGGAGACATTAGACCTTATGTCCTCCCAAACCTGCCTGTAAATTTGTGGGGACGACATGTTATGACTCATATGGGAGTATATTTATACAGCCCCAGTGATCAGGTTAGCAATCAGCTTTTAGATCAAGGGCTTCTTCCCACCTCGGGACTTAAAAGAAATAATCAGGGAACTGTTGCGCCTGTTCAGACAAAAAGGTTACCAAAAAGAAGTGGACTTGGGTATTTTTAGAAGGGACCTCTGATCCTCCTGTAATTCACGCAGATCCTATTACTTGGAAGTCTGAGGAGCCTGTGTGGGTTGATCAGTGGCCCCTTTCCAAAGAGAAAATTGACGCTGCCCAACAACTGGTGCAGGAACAGTTAGAATTGGGACATATTGAACAGTCTAATTCACCTTGGAATTCGCCCATTTTTGTTTTTAAGAAAAAATCTGGGAAATGGAGGCTTTTACAGGATCTGCGAAAGGTTAATGAAACTATGGAAGTCATGGGAGCATTACAACCAGGATTGCCTTCTCCCATGGCTATTCCGAGGGATGCCCACATAATAATTCTAGATTTAAAAGACTGCTTTTATACTATTCCTTTAGCACCTCAAGATTGCCCTCGATTTGCTTTTAGTGTTCCATCTATTAATTTTTCCCAACCAATGCTCAGGTATCATTGGAAAGTTTTGCCACAGGGTATGACCAATAGCCCCACCTTGTGCCAGAAGTTTGTTGCAGCAGCATTACAGGAAACTCGGGCAAAATACTCCGATGCTTATATTCTGCATTACATGGATGATATAGTGCTAGCGCATATTGATAAAGAGTATTTGTTAGCAGTTTATGCCTTCATGGAACCTGCCTTAAAAGCAGTAGGGCTAATAATATCCAAAGAAAAGGTGCAAACCTTTCCTCCTTATTCCTATCTTGGCTTTCGTTTAGAAAGAGAAACATTTGGAGTTCAGCCCATTGTATTACAAAGGGATAATCTGAAAACACTTAATGATTTTCAAAAGTTGCTCAGGGACATTAATTGGATTAGACCCTACCTACATCTTGCTACATACGAATTGAAGCCTCTTTTTGATATCTTAAAGGGGGATAAGAATCCTACCTCCCCACGCAGCCTCACAGAAGCTGGAGAGCGAGCTCTTCAGAAAGTAGAAACTGCTTTATCACAGCAGCACTCCAGTTACTGTGACTATGAAAGGCCTTGGGGACTTTATATTCTTGCCTCAGAACATTCACCTACCAGTGTGTTGTTTCAAGATAATCCTTTAAGGTGCATTTATCTATCAGTCTCTCCCCTATGGGTGTTAAGTCCTTACCATGTTCTTGTAGCCAAAGTAATAGCAAAAGGAAGACAGGAATCTGTGACTTATTTGGGAAGAGATCCCCACTTTATTTGTATTCCTTTTTCAACTGAACAGCAACTATGGCTCTCTCAATTTTCTGATGATTGGGCAATTGCGCTTGCACAGTATGCAGGGGAGATTAAACAACATTACCCTGCTAATAAATTGTTACAATTTGCACAGCTGCATCAGTTTATTTTTCCAAAAGTCGTGCAGCAATGCCCTTTGAGAAAGGGGACAACTGTCTTTACTGATGGATCTTCCAATGGCGTAGCCAGCTTGGTAATCGAAAATGAATCTTATTATTGTCAAACCTCATATTCATCAGCTCAGGAAGTAGAGCTTTTTGCAGTACTCCAGGCTCTGCAACGCGTTCCTCAAAGTTTTAATTTATACTCTGACAGTCATTATGTTGTCAGAGCTCTCTCAGTCATTGAAACAGTACCCCTCATTGGAGCTGCTAAGGCCTCTATTCAAACCTTGTTTTTGAAAATTCAGAATCTCATTCGAGCCCGAACTCATCCTTGCTTTTTTGGGCATATACGTGCTCACACTGCCCTTCCTGGGCCTCTAGCGGCTGGGAATGCTCTGGCTGATGAAGTCACCCGTATGGTATGTTATTCTTCCTTAACCCTTACCTCTGCAGCACAGGCCTCTCATGCAATACACCATCAGAATAGCAATTCATTACGGCTGCAAATTGGAATTTCTCGGGAAGCCACTGTCAAATTGTAAAAGCTTGTCCTACTTGTCCACAATTTTTTGTGCTCCCAACATATGGAGTCAATCCTCGGGGTTTACTCCCCAACGATTTGTGGCAAATGGATGTTACACATATTTCTGATTTTAGAAAATTGAAATATGTGCATGTTACTATTGATACTTTCTCTGGTTTTATCATGGCCACATTTCAATCTGGAGAGGCTAGTAAGCATTGTATTCAGCATTGCTTACGGAGTTTTTCTGCTATGGGCCTACCTAAATGCATCAAAACAGACAATGGCCCTGGATATGTTGGCCGCAATTTTCAAACCTTCTGTGCCCAGCTGCGCATCATACACAAGACTGAAATCCCATATAACCCACAGGGCCAAGAAATTGTTGAGCGGGCACATCAAACCCTTCAGCACCAACTGAAAAAATTAAAAAGGGGGAGTTTGTATGCTATTACGCCTAACAATCTTCTTAGTCATGCTTTGTCTGTTTTAAATTTTCTGAGCCTCGATAAAAATGGAAAATCAGCAGCTCAACGTTTTTGGCACTATGATAATAAAAAGGCAAGGCCATTAGTCAGGTGGAAAGACCCGCTAGAAGGCAGATGTCATGGGCCGGATCCAGTTCTAATATGGGGGAGAGGTCATGTTTGTATTTTCCCGCAGAATGCCGAAGCGCCGCGCTGGCTCCCGGAAAGGTTGGTACGCACGGCAGAGGAGATCACTGGTGGAGCGAATGAGACAGCTCACGATCCAGGAGACGGTCCCGCTGCTGACAGCTCAGCAGATACAGGCGCTGTTACAGATGGCGTGTGAGAATGCTTCGAACCCTTCCCCTGCCTCTCCTACTAGTATATTAATTTCATTATTAAGCCTTTTAAACCAGATAAGTTCCATGGAAGCCAGTATCTTCTGGGCGTATGTTCCTGATCCCCCTCTTTTACAGCCTGTTGGATGGGAAATGAGTTCTGTTCCTGTGTATGTGAATGACACAATACTTTTGGGGGGGGTTTTCTGATAAGCATATTTTTCCGCAGAATGCCAGTATTTCTTATACGGGATCCTCTTCACAATCACCAATGTGCTTTTTCCGAAATCATAATGTTTCAGGTTGTCTCACTGTTACAGATGTTGGATATTCTGATTATAGCACTGGCTGGAGTGTGGATATTCCTGGTGTGACCAAGCTCACAGGGCACGCACAGCGGCGCAGCAGGACGGGACCCCAGGATATCCCATTCTGTGGCCTGGGGCATAAAGGGAAACATATAGCGGTGCCACGGAAACTCTGCCGGAATGAGACTGCTACGGTGTATTCTATTCCTAACAGCACACACTCACTGTGGGACTGGTCGCCAGACTCAGAGAGAAACCCCGGAGAGGAAAGTAACAGACAGTTTGCAGCGAGAATTTGGAATCTTGGCGGCACCCTTGTTTATCAAACTGAGGTCTGGAAGTTGCTGGCCGCTTTTGAAACAAGCGGATCCTTCATGCAGACTGGAGAAAAGGTTAAAGGTGGATTTTTTTGGAATGCAACCTGGAGATATCCTCGGGCTTGTGTACCTTATCCATTTATGATTATTGCTGGTTCTGTAAATCTTACTAAGAATAATAGTCAATATTATATTCATTGTTTTAATTGTACCCTAACCAATTGCATTCGAGGAATAAGAAATAATTCTGGAGTCTTGATAGTTAAACAACCACCTTTTGTTATGTTGCCTGTATATCTTACTGAGCCGTGGTATGAAGAGTCTGGGCTTGAACTATGGGAAAGAGTGCACACAGCCCTTGCTAGGCCATGAAGGGGGATAGGATTAATAATTCTAGGAGTAGTAACGCTTATGACTTTAATTGCTTCTGCCACTACTGCTTCTGTATCCTTAGCTCAATCTGTACATACTGCTAATATTGTAGATGATTTAGCAAAGAACACTTCAAAAGCTTTAGGAATTCAGGAAGATATAGATAGAAAACTAGAAGATAGGCTAAATGCCCTCTATGATACCGTGAGATTTTTGGGAGAAGAAATATTAGGCTTGAAATTGAGGGCAAAAATCAGGTGTCATGCTAATTATCATTGGATTTGTGTAACTCCAAAAATTTATAATAATACTGAGACCCCTTGGAATAAGATAAAATTACATTTAGATGGTATTTGGCATAATGAAAAAATTCCTTAGATCTAATACAACTTCATCAGGAAATTCTTGATATAGAAAATGCTCCTCGGGCTAGTATGGATTTGGCAGAAAATGCTGAAGAGTTTGTTAACAGTTTGTTTTCCAATTTTCCTTCAATAACCTCACTTTGGCATCTTTTTTCAGGGGTCGTGGCCATGCTTCTGGTATTAGCGCTTTTTGTGTGCATTACTCCTTGTATCATAAAGAAATTTGTCAAAGAGCTGTGGAACATCAAGGCTGTCCTACACAGTAATTACTTACGCCAAAAGAATCAGGCGTGCCATTTTACTAAATAAAAGAGGGGGAGCTGCAGGGAGCGGCTTGAAAGAGCTGACTCTGGGAGCTGCCTTGATTGATTATCAAGGGTCTGTTCGCAGATATAGCTCTCTGTCCCGCCACCCCTCTGGAATTTACTATCCGAGTTAACTCCTAACAGACCATTAGTGAGCCTTGAATGCACACAAGGTGCAGATAGATGGCTCTGCACGACTGCCCTTAAGATAAGTAGGATGCCTTTGGCGCCATGAGAGAGCTCTGGTGATTGTTATCTTAAAGATGATGTACATGGGGAAGAATTTTCTTTGGGATGCCTCTCTTCTTGGTTTAGTATATATGTAACCCTGAGAAATAAAGAATCATCGTTGACTGCAGCGATCCTCTCGACCCCATCTGTTCTGTCTCTTTATTTCTTAGCCTAAAGGAACGCGTCATGTTGCTCGCTGAAATCTTCCGGCTGGCCCGGCAGTCCGACATGTGAGTGCAGGCTTGTGGTCACTCTGGTCTGTCACTGACCTCTCAGAAGCCACCTGCTGGGTGAATGTGGGCTCCTGGTCACTCTGGTCAGTCACAGACCTATCAGAGGCCATCCGCTGGGTAAATGCAGGCTCGTGGGCACTCTACTCTGTCACAGACCTCCCAGAGGCCATCTGCTGGGTGAATGCATGCTTATGGTCACTCTGGTCTAACACAGACCTGTCAGAGGCCATCCGCTGGGTTAGTGCAGGCTTGTGGTCACTCTGGTCTGTCACAGACGTATCAGAGAGTGTCCACTGGGTGAATACATGCTTGTGGTAACTCTGGCCTGTCACAGACCTGTCAGAGGCCATCCACTGGGTGAATGCAGGCTCGTGGTCACTCTGGTCTGTCACAGACCTGTCAGAGGCCATCCACTGGGTGAGTGCAGACTCGTGGTCACTCTGCTCTGTCACAGACGTATCAGAGGCCATCGGCTGGGTGAATGTACGATTGTGGTCACTCTGGTCTGTCACAGACCTGTTAGAGTCTGTCTGCTGTGAGTACAGGCTCATGGTTGTTTTAGTCTGTCACTGACCTCTCAGAAGCCATCTGCTGGGTGAATGTGGGCTCCTGGTCACTCTGGTGCACAGTTTCCACAGGGCTGTCGAGAGGCACTGTGTGGCTGCCTCTGCTGGGGGCCACTTATTGCACTCTTGCTGCCCCCAAACTACGTCTGGAGAAGGCTAATCCCAATGAGAAGCTACTTTCAGAATTCAGCTCACATCCCAAGAACTAGTCTTTCAGCCTAAGCAGGTCACTCGGGGTTTCCTGTATTAATACTCACAGCTCACACCCCCTAGAGAGTGGGCCGGATCTGGGGACACAAGTCCTCGGCTGCTAAAAGTGACAGTAGACTGTGCTCCCAGGGATGGACCACAAGGGGCGATGGGAGAAGGTCTGCCCTACCTGCTTGGAGGCACTGTGCCCCCAGCCCCTGCCTTCTCCCCACTCAGGTATGGAATGTGGGAGAGCAGGAGGGGGAACCTGGGTCCCCAGTGAGACCCTCTCAGCAGAGCTGTGCCTGGGTGAGGCTTGGAGGGTGTGACCGAGAGTTTGCTGGACAGGATGCCACATTTAGAGGGCCTCCTGCAGTGTAGATTTCAGAGCTAAATAGCAACTAAGTGCAGAGCATGGTGGCTGAGCTGACGGCTGTGGATCCTGCAGGCTGAACGCTGAGCCCTGAACGTTGGAAGGTTGTCTGGAGTCACAGGACATCCTTGGTCTCTCTGCTGAGATGATCTCAATGGGGACCCAGGTTCCCCCTCCTACTGTCTAGAAGCCATCAAACTGAAGCCACTTCTCACGGTGAGCTCTGAGGAAACGCAGGAAAGGAAAGAATACCTGCTTTCCAGCAGCCATCAGACTCAGCCACTCCCCACTGTGAGCCCTGGGGAAATTCAGGAATGAGAAGACAGGATGCTGGTCCCGGGTGGTAAGGTGTGTATCAAAGGGGATGATTTCAGTGAGATGGCTGGTGCATCTTCCCACACATAGAAAAGTGCTAAGTTCCTTAACTTTAGCTGCTGTCACCTGGTTTTGAAGTCCTAAAAGATTTGTACTGTATAAAACAACTCTCAACACCTGTATTATAATATTATTATGTCTATCCATATGAAGTAGAGACTTTCCAAAGAACAACAAAGACAAATCTCAACATTCAGCACACTGGCACCAGTGGTGGGCACTCCCCAAAAGATGCAACTAGTGGGGCAATTAGAAACCTCATCACCCCTTTTCCCATAAGATTGTGGAATGGACGCTGACACTGGGGAATTGTTATGGGGAAGAACAACATGTGACTCCATGTTGAATGTTTTCCTTTAACCTTTGCTTCCTGTTGGTCTGTTTGCTACAGGGATGCTGTCCATACATAATGGCCTGCCTCAGGAAACCCCACCCCTCTGCCTCTGTCCAGGACCTGTCCACCTGTGGATGGCTACAGCAGGGAGAAAGTAACACATCTCCCTCAGAGGCTGGCCATTCCAGATATTTGCCAGATTAATGGCCTTTTTACTTTATTTCCTCACCTCCCAGCTCCGTGTTCTATGAAAGACACTGGCATCCAGACGCTGACAAGATGGTTTCTTGGAGATATTAGTCTGCTATCTTCTCAGTCTGCCAGCTTTCCAAGTAAAGCCATATTTCTAGCCTCAGCACCTCACCTCTGATTTATCGCCCTGTTGTGAGGCATGCAGAGTGAGCTTGGACTTGGTAACAACCCCACATACCTTGCAGTCAAAAAATCAAAACATAAAATGGAAGCAATATTGTAAGAGATTCAATAAAGACTCTGAAAATGGACCATATAAAAAGATCTGAAACCAAAAACCAAAAGGAACTCAGTGGTTGTCTGAAAAATTTGAAAGGATTTAGTACCCCTCTTCCAATATCCCCTGAAGCCACAGTAGACAGTTAGGCCCTGTTCATTCAGGACACCCTTTCCAGATCCCAGCTGGAGGTGCTCTGCCCCCAATGCCCTCCTGGGTCTCAGGAGTAGAAGAAACACAACTTACGGGGTCTCCTCTGTGGTCCAGGGGAGCATCACATCAGCCACCCTGTCTCCCTGCCCTTAATAAATAAGGAGGGTTGTCAGCACCTGGGCAAGTGATGCTGTGGGCACCTGGACTGCCTCATCCTTGTGAGATTTGGTGTGAAGACAACACAAAAGGAGAACCAACCAAGAGGGATCCAGGGAGCAGTGAACCCCTCTTCACAGGGACCCTATGAGACGCAAGACTCACTCTGCCCACGCTGCTTTGACTTTTGGTAACTGGCCTTTGCCATTCTCTGGGCAGGAGGTGGGAAGGTCAACAGGGTCTCTCTTCCATCTCCTGAAACCCAGGTGGGCACCAGGGGAAGCAGCCCTCCACCTGGGGTCCAGAGAGGGTGTCCTGAGTGCACAGGGCCTAACCGGTCAGTGAGGCCGGCCCTCATCCACAGTGCACTGACCTGCTGCAGGGTCTCGGGTTCCCTGGCATCCAGCTCGGCCATCGCCAACCCCAGCTTGGTGTCTTGGGAGCCCCTCACTTGCGGGCACCCAGCAGGTGAAAGCTGCATGCCCAGTGAGAAGGAGGAGAAGCCGGTGGGGCAGGGGTCCAGCATGGAGTGTCCAAGGCCCCTCTGCTCCCCAGGAACACCCAGCCCCGCCTGCCGTGGCCTTTCTCCTCTTTAGTATGTGTCTTTGTGGCTGATGTTGCCAAACACCTTCCTCTGGAAGAGAAGGCTCCATGACCGTGGAAGGGGTGGAGGTGAGGAGGTGCTGTAACCCTAAACCCAGAGAGCTTCAGAACTAACTTCCCTGAGCCCTGAACGTACTGCCTGTTACATCTGTACCAACCAAGGCCAAGATCCAGGCAGATTCTCTATGGAAACACTTTTCTGTCCAACAAGAGAGGACTTGTTAACCCACAGCTGAACACTGAGATGTGGGACGTGCTGTAACTGGAGACTGCAGGGAAGGTGTTTGAGAGGCTTCTTCCCGGGCGGCTCCCCGAGGCCCCTGGAGTTACTGGACCCAGAAGGGGAGCACTCGCGCTTCTCTCCTCACTGCAGGCCAGACGGTGCCCCCAACCACACAGCCCTGCTCCTCCACCTCCCTGAGTTCAACAGAAACCCCCCGGTCCCGAGGCCAAAGTGCAGTCTTCTTGGTGAGCAGAGCTGAGGCCGGTGGGAAGGGGGGTGGAGGCTGAAAACTTCTTTGTAGAGGAAAAACATGGACGTGTGTTCCCGTGTGTGGTGGCCGGATGCTGCAGTAATTGATGTTCCCCACACATTTATGGGTGGGTTTTAGTTTCTGTATTTTCAAAATTTCTTTTTTTTTAAACAGCTGCATATTATGAGAAAATTTTTGCAATCAACCATGAGCACTTGCACAATAAGCTCTTATTTTTTTCCCTTTTCGTAAAATGTCGCAGTTTTTTATGGTGACAGATGAACCGCCTCTTACTTTTAAGTATTCATTTAATTGGCTGAGCTGGGTCTTAGCTGTGGCATGCAGGGCCTTCAGTTGCAGCATGTGGGAAATAGTGCCCTGACCAGGGATTGAACGTGGCCCCCTGTGCTGGGAGCTGAGTCCTAGGCTCTGGAACAGCAGAGAATGCTGCGATCTCCTACTTAAAGCAAGGTTATTTATTTATTTCCGGCTTGCTGGGTCTTCGCTGCTATGTGGGCTTGTCTCTGGCTGTCGGCCGTGGGGGCTGCTCTCTCATTTCTGCGCTGAATTTCTCCCTGTGGCGGCTGCTCTGGTTGGGAAGCAGAGACTCTAGGCTCTTGGGCTGCAGTACTTGTGAACGGACTTAGTTGCTCCACGGCACATGGGGTCTTCCCAGATCAGGGACTGAACCCGTGTCTCCTGCATTGGCAGCTGGATTCTTAACCACAGCACCACCAAGGGAGTCATTCCCGTCCCCGCTTCCTGCCAACATCCCCCTTTAAAATAATCTGTTTAGTAACTTTTCAGGAATCTGAGCTCTGAGGTCAGCGTCTGGGTGTCATTCTCCCAAAGGCTTCTTGGCTTCAGATACTGGCTGTGCTCATGAGTCCAGAAAGCAGGGCAGGTCTGGTGGCTGAAGACAGGCTTGGCCTCTGGAGCTCTGCCCTCAGCGACTCACCCAGGGTCCCCGAGCCCTGGCAGCCAAGCAAAGCCGCGCGCAGGCGGGGCTGGTACAGCCCTGGGGCCGCCGTGGTCAGGGTGGAGTGTGCGGTGGAGGCAGCTGGCTGTCCGTCCCGTGACTGCTGGTGTCCTGTGTGACCGTGCAGGGCAGTCCCGGTGTCAGGTGGGGCCTGGCCACTGTCCTGGGGACAGGATGGGACCTCAGAGAACTCGCATCCCCACTCCCCATCTCCCAGCTCTGGTTCAGATCATGGCTTGTGGCTGCTGGCAGCTCCCTGGGCTGGGAGGCTGTGTAAAGCATCAACCCCCTTGCTCAAGGTCAGCTGAGACCCCCAGCTCTGGGGTCACACACCATCTGTGCCACCATCCAGGTCATCCCACTTCTGTGAGGGAGGGTCTGTGTGGGGCTGTGGGTGATGGGGGATTTGGGGGTGTTGTGGGCTGGCCCGAGGAGTCAGCTTTTTGAGGGGAGGGGAGGGGAGGGGAGGGGAGGGGAGGGGAGGGGAAGCTTTGACCTGCTCAGCCTTCAAGGGGATTCCAGGCCCAGCTCTGGTGGGAGGTGCAGGTGAGAAGCCCCTGCAGGTTTCTGGATCCCACCGCTTTTCAGTTGAAGCCCCTCTGCCTACACCACCCCTAACTCTCCCTCCCATGGCCCCGGCCTGAAGCCACAGAAGATGGGGAGTTTACGTGGCTTCCCTTCCTGTAGGGAAACCAAGCCACAGACAAACACGTTCCTTTAAGAAAGCATAGAAACCAGAAAATAATAGTGGGTGGTTATTACTGACGTGGTTCATGTAGAGACGCTTCACAAGCCTGGCACATGGAGGGGACTGAGGGCCGTTGCCCCGAGTCCTGGACTTCGCACACGCCGCCCCCCGCCCCGTGGCCCACTCTCCCCTTGGTGTCTTCTGGTGGCCGGGCGGACTTCACCCTCCTGAGCCCCTTCTGGAAGGATCAGGCCAGGGCAGAGGTCATTCACAGAGGGGAGGGTGTGGTCGACCTTAAGAACCCCATTGCCCCCACTCTGTGTTGGAGATCACTTCCGGGTCTAAGCAAGCGTGGCTTCCTGGTGCTGTCCCCACCCTCACTCACCCAGGGTGGGGGGGCTTTGTGTCCACCTTGTCCCCTCATCCAGCCTGGCCATCCCGGGACCCGTGCTGTGTGTGCATCTGTTCTGCTCACAGCGCACCCCGGGGCCCACCAGACTTCACTCATGAAAGGGAAGTGGAAGGATGAACTATTCCATGGTTAAGAATTTCAAGGTCGCGACAGCGTTGCCCAGAGCTCACGGGCACAGGTACGAGGCCCATGCATAGAGAAGCCGGGGTGTGGGCTTCGAGGACCCTCCGTGTGGGGGTGGGATGGGGGCGGACAGGAATTTCCTGCAAACGCGGCTCCAGGCTCTGTTCTCGTCAGGGGGGACGACTGTGGCGACTGCCTGTCTGTGGAGGGGCCCTGGGGCTGCCCAGCTCAGCAGGAACGGCAGGGGTGTGAAGGAAGGTCGGCCTCCCTTAGCACCCCTGACCTCACACCCCCTCGTCAGGGCAGCCCAGTGCCTGAACGGCCCCTTCCTCGTCTAGCTCTGAAGACCTGGAAGGTGTGGGGTCTGGAGGACATGCAGGAAACAAATTCTGTAAAGCAATTATCCTTCTATTAAAAAATAAAAAACGATTGAATAAAAAGACAAAAAGGAAAGCAAAGGTGTGGCTTGCATTCTCAGCCAGCCTCTTCCAGATTCCGCCTGTGCTTATGCATCAGACCAAAATGCTGGTGCTCCCACCTCATGTCACAGATGAGAATAGAGATACAGAGAGGTTGAGGATCTTGCCCCAGCTCACACAGCTGCTGGGGGCAGGGCTGAGAACTGGACCCCTGTGGTCGCATCTGGAGTCCAGATGCTGTGATGACCCTGAGGGGGCAGCAGAGACCAGATGGCCCATGCTGAGACAGGCGCGCGCGCACACACACACGTGCACATGGCCTTCACCTTTGCGGCTACAGAAGTCAGAGGGAACCAGAGGGCCACCAGGGGAGGCCAAAGGAGAGTCGGGGTCTATAAGGAGGAGAGGCCCCACTTCCCAGGAGGCCGGGGAATCCCTTTTCTGGTGAGTCTGTCTCAAACCTTGGATTCCTCTCCCTCGACCCAGGAACTGACTGTCCAGTGACCTAACTGACTTGCCTCCAGAATTATGCCTTCCCAGGGGTTCAGCTATGACTGGACTCCACTACTGTCAGTGATAAGGGGGGAATGAGTACATAGTCTGGGATTCAGATTTGTTTGGAGACAAAATTTATTAGAAAAGGAGTACTAAAAAACCACGAAGGCAACTGGCATGAATATCTCCAGAACACTTAAAAAACCCTCTGCTGTTTATCTGCCTCCTCTCCTGTCATGAAAGTGGAAGGTCTATTTAACAAGTAATTCTGTGCTTATCACACTCTTTCTTTAAAATATTTATCATATATTTATTTATTCGGCTGTGCTGTGTCTTAGTTGCAGCCTGTGGGAGCTAGTTCCCCAATCAGGTATTGAACGTGGGTCTCTGCATTGGAGTCTTGACCCCTGGACCACATGGGAAGTCTCTTTTCTTACTCTTGTGGACAGTAATGGGTCACAGGCCTCCTCTGAGGCCCCCTTAGAGCTGAAACATGGGGTGGCTTCAGGAATCCTCCTGTGGCTAAGGTGTGGTTTCTTGGTCAAGACTCACTCACACTCCCTACAAACATCGGGCTTCTCCCCTGTGTGTGTCCTCTGGTGCGTGATGAGGACGGACTTGTGACTGAAGCTTCACCCACACTCCCTACAAACATAGGGCTTCTCCCCTGTGTGTGTCCTCTGGTGTGTGATGAGGACGGACTTGTGACTGAAGCTTCGCCCACACTCCCTACAAACATCGGGCTTCTCCCCTGTGTGTGTCCTCTGGTGCGTGATGAGGCCGGACTTGTGACTGAAGCTTTGCCCACACTCCCCGCAAGCATAGGGCTTCTCCCCTGTGTGTATCCTCTGGTGGGTGATGAGGCCGGACTTGTGACTGAAGCTTCGCCCACACTCCCCGCAAGCATAGGGCTTCTCCCCTGTGTGTGTCCTCTGGTGTCTGATGAAATCTGACTTCTGACAGAAGCTTCGCCCACACTCCCAGCAAACATAGGGCTTCTCCCCTGTGTGTGTCCTCTGGTGTCTGATGAGGGCGGACTTATGACTGAAGCTTCGCCCACATTCCCCGCAAACATAGGGCTTCTCCCCTGTGTGTGTCCTCTGGTGTATGATGAGGACGGATTTCTGACTGAAGTTTCGCCCACACTGCCCGCAAACATAGGGCTTCTCCCCTGTGTGTGTCCTCTCGTGTGTGCTGAGACTTGACCTGTCCTTGGAGGCTTGCCCACACTCTCCATACGTGACCCTCATATTCCCTGAGATCCCTGCCCCCGTGAGTAATGTGTCTGTGTCCTCTGGATTCAGTTTCTGGCGTGTGCTCGGCTCGTCTTTCATTCTCTCATGCACCCCAGGACCCCCCATTTGTCCTCCGGGTGAGTAGGAAGAGACACTTGAAATCCTCTTCAGCCTTATGCTTTTCAGCAAATGTTGGGGCCTGTCCTTGGCCTCCTGACCCTCAGGTTTGTCGCTCGGGCTGTGTGGATCTGAATATCGCTGATTTTGATTGCTTGGGCAGGGACCCTCTGGTTGGAGAAGGTCTCTTTCAGATGGTCTCAGGAGGGTCTGAGAGGGCTGACTGCGTTGGGTGTGTTGGCTGAGGAATTTCTGACTGGAGAAGGCCAGAGAGCAGGAGGCACATGGGTGGATCTTGGGCTTCAGTTCTCCTGAAAGAGGAAGCTTTTGGTCAGGTAGCTGGTTTGCCATATTTAGGCCCTCCCCAGTAATCACCTAAGTGTTGACAGTGCACAATTGGTCTCCCATCGAGTCTCTTTATAGTCCACATTTCCACTCCACTCTTATTCTCTACTTCTACAGAAATCCAGGAAGTTGGTGTCAGGGGCCTTTTCTACATATCACCCAGATAGGGACTTTCCAGCAGCATCAGAGGCAATGTCTCTCCTGATAGAGGTGGATCTGTAGGGACTTTCCCTGCATGTAAGTGTCTGAAATGTCATGTCACAGTGGCCACAGGTATTTACCCTACTGAGGGATAAGACTTGATGACTTAGGTGAAATCTCCTGAGTGGCTCCCTGTGAGGGGAAAGGGTCTATTAAGTTAGGGGCGCCTGGCCTGGAGCTCTCTGCATATGGGAGGCAGCACAGGGGGTGGTTACAGCAGGTGTGGGTAAATCTGACTTTGTGGCTCCTTGTTCAAAGAGCAGCCTTTGTGCCGATCTCTGCAGGAAGTGGGTTTGAGACTGGACGAGACTGAGCGGCCCAGGTCCGACTGACTACAGGTCTCTGGCCCCTGCTGCCCAGACAGGTTCACAAATTGTTCCTCTTTCCATTTCCCATAAATCATAAAAAAGAGGCATATCCTTTCTCCAGCCTCACCAGTAGTCATACCTCATTTATTACATTCAGTCTTAGTCCATTTAACGGGCACTAGGAAGCCCTATTTAAAAATGCATCTCCAGCCAGACTCTTCACATCCTCACTCCAAAGCATCTTCAGCCAGCCCACTCTCCCCTCATGTCTGGCAATGAACTGACCTCTGAGGGGACTCCCTCTGATGTCTCGTCCTCAAAATTAACCAAAGCATCGTCTTAGCACAGAGAACAGGCTGCTTGCAGCTGAAAGCCGCGCGATTGTTCTGTGTCACCCAGGAAGACCCCTGGGGCCTGCATGTGGACACAGGCCCTGAGGCTTCCGTGTCCCGTCCAGCCTCCTTCTCTCCCTCTGTGCTTCCTCTTGCGAGCCCTGGCATGGCCTCTCTTCCCGGCCCTGAGGCTGTGGTACTGGCTCCTTCCCTGCCAGGAATCCTTACCCACGGGTGTTATCTCTGCACAGACCCTGCCCCACCGTCCTGCACCACACCCCACCCTCTGCTCACGCTGACCCGAGGCACGCTCCCTGCATTGGTTTTCCTCAGAGCACCAGCCCCTGTCTGGTGTGAAGCCCCTGCTGACCCAGGGCAGTGGTTCTGTCTGTTTCGGTGCGTGGAGCCCCGTCTGGCACAGAGTGTGAACTCACATGACACCGAACTGGAACAGTAACTGAATGCACATCACTGTACATGCGTCGCTTAGAAATGGGACGAAATGAGGAAGAAACAGGTAAAGGGCAGAGAGCTGGTAGGTGCTAGAAATGTTGCTTTTTGCTTCTCAGCCTTTCTGCAGAATGTGATGTTACACATTTTTTTTTGCATGAAATATTAAAAATTAGAACTAACATTTTTAATATAAAATTTTTCCTAACAATCATATGAAAAGAATCAAATTCTGAGGCACTTTAATTGCAACTCAACTGACTTTACACTGGATTGTACTCTGCTTCGAAATCGGACCACGGAGGCTCCCAGGATGGGGTGGGGTGCTGGAAGAGGTCTGACACTCACCTCTCCCGGTCGCGAGCTCACTCTTCACCCTGCTGTTCCGCTTGATGCCAAGGTCCTGACCATACTCGTCCCCGTACCAGACCAGCAGCTCACAGCCCGGCCTGACCACCTGGCAGGTTCGGTAGAAGATCTGCCCGTGATACTGGAAGGCCACCAGGTTCTGCTCCTCGTCGTCCCGGGCACAGTTCACATACCTGGGGGCGAGGCCGGGAAAGGGAAAGAAACCTCAGGTGATGAGTGCCCTCCACTCTCCGACCATGCCCAGCTCCTTGCCTTCCGCCTCTGAGGCCGCCCCTCATGTGGACCTTCTGTTCACACCTTCGACAAGGCCATGTGAATTCCCATGCTTTTCTCTCCTTACCTAACTAGCCATTTTTCCAGAGCCCAGTTCCAGACTCATCTCCACCTGGACTGTCCGTGAGGCTGGTGACCTCCAGCTCCTC
This sequence comes from Dama dama, assembly GCF_033118175.1. Taxonomy (NCBI): domain Eukaryota; kingdom Metazoa; phylum Chordata; class Mammalia; order Artiodactyla; family Cervidae; genus Dama; species Dama dama. The sequence continues at coordinate 110,669,826 of NC_083689.1, forward strand.
TAAACTCTGAATTAAGTTCTCTTCCATCCACAGGACTTGGTGCTCCTTGGCTAACACGCAGCCCTCAGGACTCACCCCAGCCTGCCTTCTCTCCCGAGGCTTTCTCCCATCTCCCCACGTGTATCCAGGGTCCTATTCGCTTGCCCATCCCCTCCCATGGAAACTTGGAGAGAGCTTTGATATAACTTGAGACACAGAACAGTAATACTTTGTTCACTGTCTGCCTGTCCTGATGAAAGGGAGGCCCTCAGAGAATGGCCCCGCCTAGGGCCATCCTGCCCTCCATTCCTTCTGAGGCCTCAGGGCCCACTTCTCACTGGAACTAAGCCTGAAGAGGTTGCTGCCCACATAGAGTCAAGGTCTCCTGTATATAGGTTATTCTGGCGCTGTGCAGTTACTCAAAGAGAAAAAAATAAGGTTACTATTCCTAAAATCAATTGGCTAATATCTGTTTGCAGTATGTTCTCCAAAAGGACATGGGTTGTGTGATCTGCTTCAGTAACGAAGTTCACTGTCTATCTGAACCATAAAATGCGTGGTAAGTGTCCATTAAGTGAGTTAAAGTGTCCCTGGTGAATCTAGACTCCTCAAGTTGTTTTCAAGTCCACCAGTTTTGTTCAGGATATAGACTTGTATCTTGATGGCACATGCCATATTTTTATTTCCTTCTTTCTAGTGTCTTTTGAAATGAAAGAGCATGAAATGGAGGGAAAAGAAGAAACAAGATGTGAAAGCTGTTGAGGGAGCCGGGTTGAGAAGGAAAGGGGCGTGGGATGGAGGGAGTCTCAATGTCTACACACTGCAGACTCACTGCACTCACCTCATCCAGTTGGCCCAAGACGTGTCCTTTCCATCCACATACTCGTAGCAGTTCCTCCCTTTGGTGATCTGAGTGTCAGAGAAAGAGTTACAAGCTTTCCTCTTTCTTTTATTTTTTCTTGGTAGGAAGATATAGAAGAGCTATTTCCTGTGTAGTCATTGGTGCTTTTCAGCCTGCATGGATTCACCTGCCAGTCAGACCACACGGTGAGCTCCTTACTCATCATTCCAAGTCTGAGTCTTTTGGTTCATTGAAGGCAAGGGCTCCACAAGGGAGGAGTTACTTCTGTGTGTCTGTACACTGTGGTCCCACCTCTGCTCTGACCTTTAGATAGAAGTCCTGTGAGTGTGAACCAAGGTGTTCCCACCTCTCCTCTGACCTTTAGATAGAAGTCCTCTGCATCTCTACACTGCGGTCCCACCTCTCCTCTGACCTTTAGATAGAAGTCCTGAGTGTCTGTATACTGTGTTCCCACCTCTCCTCTGATCTTTAGATAGAGATCCTGAGTGTCTGTACACTGTGGTCTCACCTCTCCTCTGACCTTTAGATAGAGGTCCTGAGTGTCTGTACACTGTGGTCCCACCTCTCCTCTGACCTTTAGGTAGAGGTCCTGAGTGTCTGTACAGTGTGGTCCCACCTCTCCTCTGACCTTTGGATGTAAGTCCTGAGTGTCTGTACACTGTGGTCCCACGTCTCCTCTGACCTTTAGATAGAAGTCCTCTGCGTCTCTACACTCTGGTCCCACCTCCCCACTGACATTTAGATAGAGGTCCTGTGTTTCTCTACACTGTGGTCCCACCTCTCCTCTGATCTTTAGATAGAGGTCCTGAGTGTCTCTACACTGTGGTCCCACCTGTCCTCTGACATTTACATAGAGGTCCTGAGTGTCTGTTCACTGTGTTCCCACCTCTCCTCTGACCTTTAGATGGAGGTCCTGAGTGTCTGCACACTGTGGTCCCACCTCTCCTCTGACCTTTGGATAGAAGTCCTGTGTGTCTGTAGACTGTGTTCTCACCTCTCACCTGATCTTTAGATAGAGGTCCTGAGTGTCTGTACACTGTGGTCTCACCTCTCCTCTGACCTTTAGATGGAGGTCCTGAGTGTCTCTACACTGTGGTCCCACCTGTCCTCTGACATTTACATAGAGGTCCTGAGTGTCTGTTCACTGTGTTCCCACCTCTCCTCTGACCTTTAGATGGAGGTCCTGAGTGTCTGCACACTGTGGTCCCACCTCTCCTCTGACCTTTGGATAGAAGTCCTGTGTGTCTGTAGACTGTGTTCTCACCTCTCACCTGATCTTTAGATAGAGGTCCTGAGTGTCTGTACAATATGGTCCCACCTCTCCTCTGACCTTTAGATAGAGGTCCTGAGTGTCTGTACACTGTGGTCCCACCTCTCCTCTGACCTTTAGATAGAGGTCCTGAGTGTCTGTACACTGTGATCCCACCTCTCCTCTGACCTTTGGATAGAAGTCCTGTGTGTCTGTAGACTGTGTTCTCACCTCTCACCTGATCTTTAGATAGAGGTCCTGAGTGTCTGTACACTGTGGTCCCACCTCTCCTCTGATCTTTAGATAGAGGTCCTGAGTGTCTGTACACTGTGGTCCCACCTCTCCTCTGACCTTTAGATAGAGGTCCTGAGTGTCTGCACACTGTGGTCCCACCTCTCCTCTGACCTTTAGATAGAGGTCCTGAGTGTCTGTACACTGTGGTCCCACCTCTCCTCTGACCTTTAGAGGGAAGTCCTGTGTTCACGCCCAGGGCACACAGTACCCAGGCCTGACTGTGTCATTGCCGACTGTCTTATCACCATCTGCGTCCTTGCATGTAGACATGAAGTACCCCCCACCACATACAAGCCATTAGAGGCCAGAGGACACGGAAACGGGTGCTTCTCACCAGCCAGGCATATCCATTGTTGGGGGCCTCTTCATCGTCTGTAATCTGGCCCTCGTAGGGGCCACAGTGCAGGCCCAGGGGCAGATTGGACGCCTCCTTCCACACTCCAAGTCCAGCGTCAGGGATGCCCGACAGTCTGATGCTCAACCCAGGGGGCAGAGTGAGGGCTGAGCGGTTGGCATGCCCCTTTTCCACTGCACAGTCGTTTACAAAGTTTGGGGGCCCATGGGCAGCACAGCTGTCGATGAAGAAGTTCTGACACTCCTCACAATCTGGAGGTGAGAACAGGGATGAGAGGAGGTATCGTGATGTTGCTGGTCGTAACGACCTCCTCGAAACACCTGGGGCACTCATGGTGTTAGGGGAAGCACACTGGTTGAGACTGCCCACCCTGGTCAGGCACCATAGTAACCATTTGCATGAGTTGTTTTATGACAGGAGATCCTGATAAGGAATACGGAACTAATAAGCCACCACCAACCGGAAGAGTCGGGAAAGGTCAAAAGGAGACACCGCATGTCTGTCCACTTCCCAGAATCCCTCTCGCTAGCATCCACCTTGGCGGAGGGATGCGTCAGCCACCAGGAAAGACTCTGAATTAAAATGATCCGCCAAAGACCACCCGGAAAATAATCCCATCACCATAAACCCTGAGACTGTGAGCCACGAGGCAGAGCAGTTCTCCTGGGTTCCCTTACCTACTGCTTTCCGCCCAGGTGCCCTTTCCCAATAAAATCTCTTGCTTTGTCAGCATGTGTCTCCTTGGACAATTCATTTCCGAGTGTTAGACAAGAGCCCAGTTTTGGGCCCTGGAAGGGGTCCCCCTTCTTGCAACAAATGGTGACTCTGGTGGGACTCTTCTTCGCTGAGACTGACATCCTGACCACTCGGGGTACTCAGGGGTCAGCTTGTCTGCCAATGGGCCAGACCCAGTGGCTGCAACTGGGACCTTTTTGTCCCTGGTCGTCTCCTGATGCGAACAACTGGCCAGAGTGCCCCGACCAGTAAGGAACAAGAGACTTTGTTGACCTCTCCCCTTCCCTCTCTCTTTCCTCTCCCTAGCCCTTCCTATCCTTCCCGTTTTTCTAGTCCCCCGGTCCTGGACGCAGGAATCTGGTTGAAGGGCCTCAGCTTGAGCTGAGGATTGGAGACCTATCACCTCCTCTTGGCAGAGAACTCGAATTTTCTGGTCTGGTTTCTGGTAGGGCCGGGTTCCAGTCCTCCCTTTTCTGGAAGCCCAGGGAAAAGTCCCGTAACACCTGGGTGTCTGTAGGTGGCAGGAGATGTCTGTAAGGCCACCCCTTTTGTCCCCCTTTCCCACCTCCTCCTCCTCCTTCTTTCAACCTGGCTTCCTTTCCTCCTTTTGAAATCGTTGAAGACATCTGAAGTTTTGTGTCTCTATGGAAGGTTTTCTGAGAGACTGTATTCTTGTATTTAAGAGAGTGTCTGATGAGGACTGCCAGGTTTATATGTGTGTGTTTTAACTCTGCTCTGTGTTGTGATTTGTGATGGCCATTTTGCTTTGTCTGGCCACCATTTAGACCTGCTGCCATTTTGTTAGAACTTGATTTTCTTTCCCTGTGCCTTGAGACCAGGGCTCTCAGGAACACTTATCTAGACCATCTCTAACCCCTGAGACTGAGAAAAAAAGGAAGAAAGCCTTTAAAAGTGTTATTTATTTCAACTTTTTTATAAACTAGTAAATTTTATATTGTAATATCTAATTCATGACCAAACTTAGAAAATGAAGCTAGATCTTGCGCTGTGTCTGTCTAAATATGTTTTGGTATGTCTTTGTCTCTGGGTAATATTTTTTAGGTTAATTTGTAAATTAGCTCTATTTAATTGGCTTAAAAAAAGGTAAGTGCTTACAAATCAAATAATTCTAAATTAAACAATAAATTCCAGGTTTAGGTGAACTGGGAAATATTCAGTACTAAATACCTGATATTAATGTTTGTTTGTTGACCTATCTAATATAGACATGTCTTAGAGTAATTAACATCAAGTAGAATATTTTCATTGTACCTAGGTTTAATATAAGTTAAATATTATACCTCTTACAAGTTTGTCAACAAGGAAATTACCTCGAGTGAAAACACTTCTAAAAAATGTAAATGAGGTATGAGTTTGTATATAAACTCTATTAAGAATAATTAGTCTTTAAAAATATCTGTCTACAATAGTCTCCCCAGATTGGCGTAACTTGAATTTCTAAGAGTTGTGCTAAACTAAGTATTGGAAGTCTATTAAATAATTATGTCATTTCCAAATGAAATAAGATTTTGAAACATTTACTACTAAACACTGATTTCCTTTTACAGAAAAACTAAAGAGATTTGGGACTATAAATGAATAATGTTTGATGCCATCCTAAAATGTTTTAAGAAAGCAAGGGTTTTAGAAATTATCACTGGTATTTATGCTCACCAATCTATAAAATGCTAATATAAAAGTTAGCTCTTTTTTGCTAAAGGAAAGCAGGAAGTGTGCTTTCAGTAAAAAAGTATGAAAAAATACTAAAAAGAGTTATGCATGATCAGAATTTTCTAAAATTGGATTACAATTAGTTAGATAAATGGATTTCGTTAGGAATGACAGGGTCATAAGAAAACTGGTTAGAGCCACTTAGGTCCAAGATGGCGGAGCTGACTTTCACTAGACCTTGAGCCTTGGTATTTGTGCCCATTGTGACATATCAACAAGCTAAATGATACGCCCATCAACATTGACTAAATCTGACCAAATGTTCTAAATGCTTTTAATTGATCTTTTCAATAAAACTTCCTAAATCGAATTCTTTTGAAGTTCCTTTGACCTCTAGCTAACTTTGGGGTGCTTCAGAGGGCCCCTGAAACATCCCAAAGAGAGATATTAAACTGTGTTTATTTGGTTGGTTAAATTACATGAAAGAGATTATCAAATGAGTAATAAATCTGCTCATGTTATAATGTATGATAAAATTACTAATACAGATATCCTAGAAATTATATGGAGTTCTTAACATTTTGATATGTCTTGGTGTTCTAATTAGAAACCTGACGACTTCACAAAAGTTAACAAAGTACTGAATGAACCAGCGAATATGCTTATAACTTAAGGTTTCTATCTAAAAAAATTACAGGTTTGAATCTTGTGTTTTCTGGCAGTAAGGTAAACCTTCCTCTCAAACTGATTATGAAAATAATTTGGTAAAATTATACGTTATGAACAAAACAATTATATTTTCTCTCTATCTGACTCCTCCAGAAATTTGAAACTCTTAGGTTTCCAGTAAGTTAATCAAATGAGCTAGAAAGGTTATCTCACTAACAGGTAGAAAAATCTCAAGGAATTTTTGAGACCTTAAAAAGGGAAGAGTTCACCTAGATTTGTTAGACAAAATCTGTGATAAGCCTTTGGTGTGAGTTTCCCAGCCCTGTTTTATAGTAAAAGTTCAGTCTGAGATTCTATAAATGTTTCAGCAAAATAAAAAGTCTATAAACAATTATGGTTATATAAATCATTAGACCAAAATTAGTGAGAACAGACCTGTTTTGCAAACAAACTAGCCTTGATTTGGTTATATTTGATAAAAATGAGGGTAACTTTAGGAAAAAAAAAAGATATTTCAAAAAATGTTAAATCTCAGTTAATGGAGGTCTGCATGTAGTAAGACTCATTTCTTAGATAGTTCTTTGCTGTTATGTGATATTAATGTAAAATTTAATTGAATTCTTAAAGAACACCCTAAGTTTGTTTCTGAAGCTTATCTCAGTAATCTATCTTTGGATGAAGATCAGATGCCTCATGACCTGCAACCAGGACTAGAAAAAGACATAATTTAGGAGACTGTCTCCAACCTGGATAGAAGGGCTTTTTATCAGGTACTCTTAACTAGCGCATGCACAATGAAACTGAAGGAAAATTAACTCTTAGATTAATTCCCACTTCCAAAGACCCCTACACTGGATTGGTCTATAGAAAAGACAGCCGACCTGATCTCACCTTCAAATGATGCTCAAACAGTAAAAACTACACTATACCAGGATGAAAAGACAACTACATCAGAGGTAGGCAGCTTGCCCAAGATGCTGGATCTGCTTCGTATGATCATTTATAATGTTTTCTTGACTTCTTAGACCTTTGCATATAAATCAAATGCTTTTCTTTCATAGGCCTGATCCTATGCTAGTTTTAGAAATCAATCCAATTGTTGGATTTGTGGCCAATTACCTGTATCTAATTCTGGGTTACCTTGGTAAATTTCTCTACTATAAGACTCTAACTGGTTGGCCGTGTAAAAATTTCCTTAAAAAAAAAAAAAATTATAGTCATATTCAGGTCACTGTGATGCTACTAGACGGGATCCCCTCACTGGGCCAATTAATAATGCCTGCTCTGACTCTGGCCATAAATTTGAGTTTTTTCTATTATTCAGGCTTAATCAGAGCAACAAGAAAAGTTTCAGCAAAAAAAAAAAAAAAAAAATCTCCCACAATTATGAGAAGGATTTAAATAGATAACACCAGGCTATGGTAATTTAGGTTTAAAGTCTCCTCTATGTTGGAAACAATTAAATCATACTAAGGATAATCAGTCTAGTAACACTAAAAAACTGGGCTATGTGCCTTATAGACGGTGGTGCCAATGTATAATTTCCCTGAAAGATAAAGATTTGTACAGAGTAGACTAAGTCAGACGACCTGAGATATACTGGGCTATGTGCCTCATAGATGGTGGTGCCAATGGATAATTTCCGTGCAAGATAAAGATTCGTGCAGAGTAGACTAAGTCAGACAACCTGGGATATACTGGGCTACATCTAATGGAAGCTCTTAAGTCTTACTTGTGACTTTACTAATACTGCTGTCTATGCTCTTTGTATTTCACCTGTTTTACAAAACTGCTGTTTCTTACATTGCCAAATGTGTGACTGAGGCCTCTGATAAAATAATATATAGTTCCCTATGAGATTGATGATGATAACAGTGCAACTCTAGATATGAAAAAAAGCAACAAGAGGGAATGTCTTCCTGGACCAAGAGGCTAGTAAGACAGGTGGTCCAGAGAATTTTGGATACTGTTTAATGGCCTAGTCCAGTAACAGCACATTGAGTGGCCTGTCAACAAAATCTTTGCCAAACCTGAAAATGGACATTCTCAGCACCATGGGATAAAATGGTCATGAAATGCCCCCCTCAAAATCATGGTCAAGTTTATGAGCAAAAAGGGGCTCTGCCAACTGAAGATTGACACTTGCCATCTACATCTACAGAGATTAAATCACGGCCTGTGCAACTGCTGACTTTCAACAGCCCTGAAAGGAGTTCAGGGTGAAAATCAGGAATGAGGCACTCGGTGCTCTGAAAAAAACTGGCAGAACAGGCCTTCAGATAGTTAGATATTTTCAAGAGATTTTATGAGTCCCAATTCTTGCATCTTCTCATACCTAGAGAAACACTGACGTCAGTAATGGTGCCATCTGCTTTGGCTATTAAGGAAAATTTTACAACTAAAAGTCAAAATAGAGTACTCAGCTATGGTTCAGACATCCTGGAAAATAACCAGGTGTTACTATGGGTGTAATTTCAGATTAGATGTTATATTGCTAAACACTTGAGTTTTCTGAGTCGTGTCAGGCTTAGATGCCACCATTCTCAAAACAATGTCTGCTGGATGCTAATAACTTCTACCTTACTTTTTATAAAACTAGACAACTGGCCACCTGGCTAAAAGTCTCCCTGAAGTGCCAGGACTAGACTGGGTTTCAGGCCTATTCTTAAAAAAAGAGATTTATTTTGTCTATTAAAATTCCAGTTATCCCTCCTCCAGCTACCACTAATTGGATCTGTTACAACAAAATGGCAGACCAAAAGATTGACATTTTAATCATACAAGGCTCAGATCTAGGACTTAGAACTCAGGAATATTTCCAATTCAGTGTCTCTTCTCCAATCTGAGGCGGTCCTATGACCCATTTTGACAAAAACTTATCACAGTCATAGTTGCCCTGTTCCCTAAATTAAAACTGAGCAGGACTCTGTGGGTGGCGACTCTGGAGTACAGATCTGCTGTGGGTTCTCCATTTCTTATCTGTAAGATATAGGCTTCATTCAGCCTCCTTGACCTTCCCTGAGTTCCAAAGGGTGGATTCAAACGATTGCAAATCAGGGAAGGGAGAGAATACTGAAACAGGAGGAACAATCAAATGGTGGTACAGCCTTGAGACAGGGTCCTGGTTCCTACTCAAAGAAATACACATAACAATGTCTTTTGAGTTCTTCTACAGAGCTGGAGCCACCACCCAGGTGGAAGATGGTAACTTCAGACTAAACACAAGATTCCTGGAGCACAGCTCTGTTCCTTCACCACCAGCCAAGCAAAAAAAAAAAAAAAAATAAAGTCACAAACCCTGCAGCCCTCACTCCAAATGTTGCCTCCTATTTTTGGGGACCAGTGATGACCATCCTGTAAGGTCTCCTGTTTGGCCCCTGTCTATTTCATCTCTGAGAGGCGCCAACAGTTTCAAACTAAATTGCTGTTATTACAAGAGTAAAAGCTGGTTTCAGATATAGAACACCCCAACTTAGATCAGGGAGAGAGAGACTTCTGCTCTGCTAGGCAGGCCCATGCCCAGGCACAGCAGGAAAAATTTACAGAAGAAAGAGACCTCCGCCCCAATTCCCAAGAAGCGTCTTGAGTATAAAGTCTCTCAGGGGGGAGTTGTTAGGGGAAGCACACTGATTGAAACTGCCCACCCTGGCCAGGCACCATAGTAACCATTTGCATGAGTTGTTTTATGACAGGAGATTCTGATAAGGAATACAGAACTAATAAGCCACCACCAACCGGAAGAGTTCGGGAAAGGTCAAAAGGAGACACCGCATGTCTGTCCACTTCCCAGAATCCCTCTCGCTAGCATCCATCCTGGCTGAGAGATTCGTGCGCCACCAGGAAAGACTCTGAATTAAAATGATTCACCAAAGACCACCCGGAAAATAATCCCATCACCATAAAACCTGAGACTGTGAGCCACAAGGCAGAGCAGTTCTCCTGGGTTCTCTTACCTACTGCTCTCCACCTGGGTGCCCTTCCCAATAAAATCTCTTGCTTTGTCAGCATGTGTCTCCTTGGACAATTCATTTCCGAGTGTTAGACAAGAGCCCAGTTTCAGGCCCTGGAAGGGGTCCCCCTTCCTGCAACAATGGCATTTGGCCTCGATCCTGCACCCCAAGTCATAGAGGAAGGGGATGACCGGGGGACCAGAAGGTGAGGTGAGGTTAGTGGACCAAGGACTCGTAGCCCCTTCTCCGTGAGTGGGCCCGCGGGGTCACTCACAGAGGTAGTCGTCATCCTGGGGCTCGCTGACCTCTTGGTACACGTGGCCCTTTCTTTCCCGTAGACTGTACCTCCTCACTCCAGTCTCCTTTCTTCTGAGTTCTAAGATGGAGACCAGAAGCTAAGCAAGGCTGATGGGCTCTGGGGAGTTAGTCCCTGTTTTATCAGAAAGTGTGAGTTCTCCTACCTGTCCATCTATACACTTTGTTAAAACTTTCTTACATGTATTTTTCAAACTTTTACTTTTGTAATTTTATGTTTTCATGTTACATTATTTATTTCTTGGCCACGCTGCATGGCTTGTGGGATCTTAGTTCCCCGACCAGGAATGGAACCCACACCTCCTGCAGTGGAAGTGTGGAGCCTTAACCACTTCACCACCAGGGAGTCCCTTCTCTATACTTTCTTTCTCCTCCCTTTAACTACAGGTTCAGGAGACTGAGGCTCCACTGACCACAGATGCCCAGTTCAGTGATAGCATACTGCACTTCCCATCAGTAGGTTTAACTTCCAAACCTTCCTACTTAGGAAATAGTTCACCGACACATCTACTCAGAAAACATATGTTAAGGGCACATGACATGTAAGGACACATGAGCAGAGATCTGGGCATAAACACTAACAAAGCACGGATCCCATCATCACAGCTGGATTTATTGAACTACTTTTAGATGTCAGACTTTTGCATTTAATGTAAGACTTTCAAGCATCGTATGAGTTATGTATCCGTATCTTCACTTTACAGATAGCAATCGGGACCTCAGAAAATGTATAAGATTTTCCCAAGGCCCCAGTGCTAACTTCATGTCTCAGATCAGTCCAGCTTAAACCCATGCCTACCCAAAGTCCGTGCCATACACCTAGGCCATACTTATTGGTTTTTCTACAGGGATTAGAGGAACTAATTAGAGGAACTCCCCCAAATTTCTCTTACCGACTTTTTGTCTGGGGTGCTGTCCAGGGGTCCTTGCTTTTCTGTGATGGGGCACTGGTTTCTGAGCCTGCTTGGAGCCACTTGTCTTCAGCGATTTTGCTGCTCCCGGCAATTCCTTCAAACTAGATTCCTTACTTAATGGTGTCCTGGACATTCTCTTCCATGTGAGTAAGAGACAACATGCAGTTCTTTAGTTCTTTAGGACTTTGTGAAGTGTTTTCACATGCATGATTTTAGTTAATACTTTGACAATTCTTAGAAATACCTGATTTGGAGGGGGGTGGGTCTGAACACTGGAGTGTAACAAAAGGACCTAGGTGGATAGTGAATCAAAGCTAGAATTCATATCTTAAGGTTCTTCCCCTTCAACTTTCTGCATAAAAGTGAGAGCAAGGGAGGAAGAATAGCTGGAGGTCAGGGAAAGAAGAGGGTGAGTGCTCCTAGAGAGAATCGGGGGTGTTCTATTAATTAGTGGCCCTTTGATGGATGAGGAAGTATGGAAAATTACAGAGGGGACAAAACACATCTGGAAAATAAGGTGACAAAGCAGTGAGATTAAGAAGAGAAAAGACGATCGGCAGAAACACATTTAGACAATATAGAAAATGAGATGAGAGTTGCAGGTTGCCATGTCCTGTAGACAATGTTTGGAATTAAAGTAGCTGGTCTCATCAGTTCTCCTTGAACAAGCCTGTATGACTAGCTGGTTCTGCTCATTTTCCTGATCCATTCATTGGTATACAGGCTAATTCTTAATATTATAGTGGACATGAAATTTAATAACCTTCAACAAATTGTTGTGTGAGCTATTTAATACAGTAAGAACGTGAGCGTACATCCCTGGTATCAATTTATTCCCTAAACTGCATCTATATTTGAAGTCTAGCTCACAGACACTATCTTCAGCAATCTTTGACCTTTCTACTCCTAGGTGAATGCTTAAATGTGGAGTCACTCATTTACAAAACATTCAGGGGTCCCTCAGGGGCTTTGAGCTGGGCCTGGACTTCTCAGAATGAATGGGTGTGGGCTAGGCTCCCAAAGCTCACAACACAGGGGCAGGTTAAACACATGATTCCAAACAGGAGAGTCGCCTATTAGACCTCAGAGGGGGAGCTGTTACTCCTCCTGCAAGAATGAGCATTTGAAATGATGCTCAGATGATGAGTTTCTACTTAAAAGTGGGTAATCTATGTGAAGTCCTTCTGTTATTTTCTTATTTGTTGCTTTTCAGTCATAAACCTGAGGCTTCTCAGGGTTGCGAGTTGCTTCCTCTTATTGGAGTGGGAGGCTCTGAGGTAGGGATCCTGTCTCCTTCTTCATCTTGGACTGTCCACTCTACAAACTGCCCAGCATGTCCTTAAGCTTCCCTTAGTCAGATGTCTTAGCATATCCCTCCCTAGCACAGCACAAAAGAACTGAGGTTGAAAACATCTCTCAGATGAATGATATAAAGATGTATGAATAAGCTTCATAGAACTATGGGAGTTTTAATCAGTTTGTAAGGGGTTTAGAGAACGTGCATTGGTTTAGATTGCACTGCCAGTGATACTGTGATCTCAGACATATAATCAAATGTTTTTTACCTCATTTTCTGGATCTATAATGGTGATAGCTATATACCTACATATAGGTACTGTAGGATTGATTTAAGGTTTAGGTAAGTTTATTCACATAAAATGCTTAAAGTCTGAAATAGTATGAAAATAATGTAACAACAGAATCACCTACTACTACTGTTGTTCTTACTAACTGTAAAGGTGGTGATGGTATCAGACAGTGTGCTAAAGATCCAGGGCAGGAAGGCAGCCGTCTCCAGGATCTCTGTGTTTTCTCCTATTTTCACCTGTGACTGGATCCATGAGGAGGACATTTTGGCAACAGGATTTGGGAAATACTCACCTTCTGGTGTTTACTGTGGTCCACTCTGAAGGCCATCGAAGAAGGTTTACCTAAAAAATGGTGAGAATCAGTGTTTTAGTTGGTAAATATTTCCAAACTCTGGGTATTCTAACTAAGGAGACATAAATCTAAGCCAGAGAGTGACAAAGACAATGATTAGCAAAGGAGGAATGGAAGATGATTTCTGTATCATCAACTTCTATGCTTCCACTGGGAGCATTACATAATTTTCTTAAAATTAAAAAAAAAAAAAATGAAACTTCATCTGTGCCTTATCTGATGTTCATAAAGTAATAAATTTAGTAGCCTTTTATGACAAAACTACTCATCAATGTAGAAATATGAGGAAGTGACTGCAATATAATAAAGGTCATATATTGAAAGTCTACCTCTAACATCCTAGTCATCAGTGAAAAGCTGAAAACTTCTATGATCAAGACCAAAGGCAAGGATGCCTGATATCTACATTTCTGTTCACTATAATATTAGAACTCCTAGCCAGGGCTTTAGGTTAGAAATAGAAACAAAAGGCTTCCATTTGGAAAGAAAGAAGTAAAATTATGTCTGTTCACAGGGGCATGGTTTTATGTGCAGAAATATCTTTAAATCCACACACACAAAAATCCTGCACAGAAAGTTGCACGGTACAAAATCAACATTCAAATATCTTTCCATGCATGAAGAATGACCATTCCAGAAAGGAAAGGAAGAAAACAGTCCTATTTATTTTCTATTTTTTTAAAGCTATACTGAACAGCTAAATTAAAAAACAATATATTTATTTTTATTTATTTGTTTGTGCCAGGTCTTTGTTGCGGCATGTGGGATCTAATTCCCTGACTAGGGACTGAACCCATGTTCTCTGCATTGGGACTGTGGAGTCTTAGCCACTGGACAAATAATCTTATTTATAATAGCATTGAAAAGAATGAAGTAATTAGGAGTAAACTTAAGAAGATGAAAGACTTATATGTTGAAAAATACAAAATATTGCTGAAAGGAATCTGACAAAAATAAATAGATAGGTGTCTCATGTTTATGGATTTGGAGGCTTAATATTATTAAGCTGTTCTTACTACCCAAAGCAATTTAAAGATTCAATGCAATTCCTATTAAAATCCCAATGGAATTTTTTTCAGATATAGAAAATCCATCCAACAGTTAACATGGAATCTCAGAGCACACCAAATAGGCAAAGCAATCTTAGAAAGAACAGCAAAGCTGGGGTCCTCTGATTTTAGAACATACTACAAAGGTACAGGAAGCAAAAGAGTGTAGATTTGGCAAAAAATGTATCCTTAGTCCCTCAGTCTTCTTGACCTTTTGTGACCTTTTGGACTGTAGCCCACTAGGCTCCTCTGTCCAGGGGATTTCTCAGGCAAGAACACTGGACAGGGTTGCCATTTCCTTCTCCAGGGGATCTTCTTAACCCATGGAGTGAACCCGCATCTCCTGTGTCTCCTGCACTGAAGGCAGATTCTTCACCTGCTGAGCCACTGAGGAAGCTGGCTGGCATAAAGACAGATATGTCAACCAATGGAACAGAATAGACAGCCAGAAATAAACTCTTGGATACATGGTCTAATGATCTTCATCTAGGGTGTCAGGATAATGGGGAAAGTTTAATCCCTGTAATGAATGGTGCTGGGGAAATAAAATAACCATATGCAAAATAATGAACATCTTATATCTTGAAGAAAAATCAATTCAGAATGTATTAAAGACCTAAATGCAAAACTTGATAAGACTCTTAGAAGAAAACAAGGGTGAAGCTTCAGGACACTGAAACAGCAATGATTTCTTAGATATGGTACCAAGTGCACAAGTATTAGTAACAAAGTAAAAATAGACAAATGAGATTAATCTTAAAACCTCTGTGCAGCAAAGGGCACTGAACAGAGTTGAAAAGGTCACCACAGGATGGAAGAAAATATTTGTAAAATATGCATCTGATAAGGGGTTACTAAGCATACACCAGTATGAAGGCTACCTATAAGCCCCGAAGAGAACCTGACTGACCATGATGGCACCTTGATATCAAATTTCCATGCTCCAGCATTGTAAGAAAACAAATTTCTGTGGTTTAAGGAATGCAGTCTGTTTTGTTATGGCAGTCTGAGCTGACTAACAGTGAGAGAAGGAATTGAATAGACATTTCTCCAGAGAAAATACACAAATGGCCAACAAACATATGAAAAGATGCTCAATATTACTAATCAATAGGGAAACACAAATTGAAACCTTCTGCGATGGGCAATATGTATAAGTAGACAATAGCAAGCTTGTTAAGGATATGGAGAAATTGGAACACTTATACACTATTGTTGGCAATGTAAAATGTTGCAAGCTTTCTAGAAAACAGTATGGAGTTTCCACAGAAAATTAGAACTGCTCTATGATCTAGGAATCCCACTCAAAAGTGTATTTCCATAAAAAATTGAAAGCAAGTTATTGAATAAATAGTGGGCACATGAATGGTCATTGCCTCCTTATTCCCAATAGGCAAGATGTGTAAGCAACCTAAATGTTCATTGGTGGATAAAAGATAAAGACTATATATAAGATATATATTATAGCTCTTATATCCACATGCACACAACGGAATGTTTTGAAGCTTTAAAAAATAATTCTGTCACATGCTACATCATGGATGGGCCTTGATGATATTTTACTAAGTGAAATGAACCAATCAAAAATGAGAAATATTGCCCGATTCCACTTCTATGAGGCATCCAAATTAATCAAATCCATGGAAACAGAAAAGAAAATCGTGGTTGCCAAGGGCTGTGAGGAGGAAGCATTGGAGAATTGTTACTCAGTGGGTTAGGGCTTCAGTTATGCAAGATGTATCATTTCTACAGATTTGTTGTACATCAATGTGTATATATATCCCCTGTGGCTCAGTGGTAAAAAATCCACCTGCAATGCAGGAGATGCAACAGATGCAGGCCCAGTTCCTGGGTTGGGAAGATCACCTGGAGCAGGAGATGGCAACCCACTCCAGGATTCTTGCCTAGAGAATCCCACGGGCAGAGGAGCCTGATGGGCTACAGTCTATGGGTACGCAGAGTCAGACATGACTGAGCGATTAGCACTATGGCCACTAACACTAACGTGCACATAGTTAGCAACAGTGTGCCATACACTCAGAAATTGGTAAAAAGGTAAATAAAGACGTGCAGGCGTATGGTGAACCGAGGCGTATGTATTCCCTGTGAAGAATCTCTCCTTATGTCAAAACCTTTGCAGACAACCAAATGTTTGCTTTTCATGTCCCTTTCACTAGTTTTAATAACCTCAGGGAACAGAGGGACTTCCCTGGTGCACAGTGGATGAGAATCTGCCTGCCAATACAGAGGACACAGGTTTGATGGCTGGTCCAGGAAGATTCCACTTTGTGCGAGGCAGCTAAGCCTGTATGTCACAAACTACAGAGCCTGCATGTGCTCTGCAACAAGAAGACACTCACCGCAACCAGAGAAAGCCCATGGACAGCAGCAAAGACCCACTGCAGCCAAAGCTTAATAAATAATTTTTAAAAATCTGGGAGAACAGAAATCCATAGATGGAGAATCATAGAACTATCTAAATTGTTTCCTCCAGTCTAGGCAGATTAACTTTTCTAAACTCTTTGAGCAGCAGAAGAGGAAGTGAGCTGCTCACCTCTATTTTATAATAAGTGTACTTCATTTTATTTACCTGATGCCATCTCTGGTCAGTGAAATGTGGGAAAGATCATGGAGAATAAATAGTTCTCTCAAATCCTTTCCCAGAATCAAAATATAGAATTAGTTTAACCTTAGGGTAAGAAGATCACAGGTTTTGTTTTATATACATACATAAATAATATATCTTGACATAATATGTTAATCATTTCTTCTTCGAAGAAATTTAATCCAATAACCAATGAGATTAGTAATAAATCTGTTTGGTGAATTTATTTCTAAGGTTTCTTTAACTGCCTTTCACTAAGAATGTTTAGCAAAAATAATTCTTTGTAAAAAGAATGATAAATTTTAACCATAAAATTTTTGAGAATTACACTGGAAAACCTATACATTCATCTTCATTCAGGCTAATGTCAATATTCAGCCACAACCACTTCGGAATGCTGAAAATTATGTTTTCCCTACTATTGTTGGAGATGTAGTTGAGACCTAAGCCCAGGCTGGTTTCAGGAAGACACCTCCAAATCCTCCTGGCCTCTCACCTTGCTGCCTTGGTGTCCATTCTTCATCAGAATCCTCAGGGTCATCTACCTGGGGCTTGATGACCTGCCTGCGGTGATGCATGAAATCCGGTCGAGTGGCTCTGAAACCTGGAAAGAAGCAAAATATTTGTTCTAAGAAGGAGAAACAAAGCATAGAAGCAATGGGAAGTGTCACAAAGTCAAGGAAATCTGTAGGATGGGCTGGCTGGGGGAATCTAGAATAAGGCAAGAGGTGAGCTCTGCCCGGCAGGGTCAACCTCCCTTTGGTACAAAACTCTAAACATTTCCTTAGTCTCCACACAAAAGGGAACTGTGAGCAGATGAAGCTACCTAAGAGCTGGCCAAGTGAACACTGAGGGTGAAGACCTGTTTCATGTTTCCCAGGCTCACAGGCACCCAGCACTTCCTGTTACCTATAGCAATCAGCGCTTCGTAGTTTCTTTTCATATTCCTATATCGGATTTTTTCCCATTCTCCCATCTCTTCCCATTGTTCCTTGGAGAAGTATACGGAGATGTCTTTGAAAGCATCTTTGTCCTAAGGAAAATAATAGATTTCATCAGTGATTTACTAATCTAAGTCAGACCTTAGAGCTGGGCCTTCTCCTCCACCTTTTGTGCAGGGAGTAGCCTGAAGCTACTGGATGGTCTGTGTAAGACAGGGATGAAGACTTTCCTTCCCGACTGTGTCCTGCTTAACTGAACAAACGCTGAGCATTTTCCTAACTCTCCCTGGACACAGAGCAGTTGACGAAGCTAGTGTCCTGTTTTGTCCCACTCCACCCCCACCATCTCAGACAGGACCAGGCATTCCCATCCTGTGTACGGTCACAGGGAATTTCACTCAGCTGGCCAGGCAAGCAGTCTGTGGTGCTTCAGGGACCAGCGCCATGTCCTTCCTATAGAGCTGGCTTAGAGCCCAGCTTTGCTGCCTCCACCTCTCACCTTGGGCTTCCGCTCTGTTCTCCCGGCATCTCCCTCAGTGCTCTCCTCTGGAGACCTGTTCGGCCTCATGGCCATTGGAGTCCTCAAGGCCAAGGTGCCTGTGGAAGAAGAAGGTGCTGAGATAGCCCAGACCAGTGTCCAGAGCCTGGTCTGTCTTCCTTGGGTGGAGTGTCCAGGGCAGGAAGGTGAGGGGAAAGTCAGGGTGAGGGTATTGGTGGGATGGATGGATCCTGACTAGATATGACAGATCAGCCTAATGTGAACTAGATTTGGTTTCTTTGGTTCCCCTACAATTCAGCCCCTCTGAGTGCAGGCACTGGGAGTGATGTGTCTGTGAGTGACGGAGGGATTCTTGAGGAGACCCGGAAACCCCTAACTGCTGGACTGGGGTCAGGCTGAAATCAGGGCTCTGTTCCAGTGCAGCAGAGGGAATGTTTCTCCAAGAATGTTTTGAGGATCTCCTCCTGGGGACTCAGAAAAATCTGGGCATAACGTAGCTTCTTCGTCTAAGGGACAAGTCGCTCGGATTGAGGAGACCTGGGTCCCACGGGCTGAAGTAACTGGGGTCCTCAGACAGAGGAGACTGAGGATCTTTTGGCTGATGTAGAATGCGCAGGGTGAGAAAACTTGGGAACTGTGAGGCTGAGGAAATCGGGGGTTTCTTATTAAGGGACTTTAGGTCTCCAACAGGCAGGACACTTAGGGTCTTGAGGAGGAAGAGTTTTAAGAGCTCACAGGCGGAGGGATTCAGGGTCTCTGGGGTTGAGGAAATTTGGTCTCTCTGCGGGTGCTATTTTTACGGTGCCTCAGGCTGAGGGGAACTGGGGTTAATCTAGGTATTTGAGAGTCCCAGCACTAAGGGGTTTGGTGTTTCTGTGGGTGAAGGGACTTGTAATCCCTGAAGCTGACGAGAGGCAAGTCCCCTTCCGATCGAGACTCAGGTTCCTCAAAGTTGACAGGATTTCGTGCCTCCCACCCTGGAATTTGAAGCCGTCATGCTAAGGGTTTATGAGGGCTGCGCAGGGCGCATTCCCGTCAGGCTCCCCGCTGTCCTGCCGCGCTGCCCACCCTGTCCCCAGGAGAGCTAGAGGTTCAGCGACGTCCAGTCCTTCCGCGCTGAGGTGAAGTGAAGGGCCAGCAGCCGACCTGTACCCTGTCAGGCACAAGCGACCAATCGGCGTTGTGACTGAAGCAGTCTGGCCAATAGGCGGCCGGAGGGTGGGGAGCGTGATGGAGGCCCCGCCCTACCGCTCGGGGATTGGCTGCTCTGTGGGCGTGTCTGTCAAGCCTCCTGCGCGCATGCGCATCGTGGCTGGTTTCTTTGTTTTCATGCATGGCCGCTTAGGCCTGGATCATCAAGTCGGCGGGTTGTCCTCAGGCTGAATGTTTCTTTCCAGTGCCCTCAACTGGTATATCGGCTCCACCAGACTGTAACCGTGCTCCCGGAGTGTATCCTAGGCCCCCCTGTGCCCTACCTTGTCAAATCCAGTTTTGGCAAGAACTCTTATGTGGTGAGTACTGCATTATTCAAGGGAAACGGTGTAATTAGCTACATTCTGATGAGACACAAGATAAACGCCGTATGATCAAAGATTTAAACACAACGCGTGGAATAAGGATGTTAGAAAAAACTTGGAGGATTTTTAACCTGAAAGTGGAAGTGGCACTGATGAGCCATCTGTATATGTAATGTAGGTATGAAAAGCCTTCAGAAATGAGGTATAAGTAAAATCTCAAAGCCCTGAAAGTGTTTTCTGGAAGCCGAGGCATAGATCTGGAGGACTGTGGATCCACTGAGCTGAGATTGCGTGACACCTACTGGCTTCACAAGATAAAATAGGGACACTGTTTCTGGCCCTTAGGTAGCTTTGCTCACAGAAAAATAATGTGATTTCCATGTATTGGAAGCAAAGTGACTGACTGTAAAATTAGTGTCAAGTGGTGGTTGGGAGTCTGGATGGAGAAATGTTACCAGAAAAGTGAGTTTACCTCTTGGTGGGTGTAGACCCAGAAGGTGCAACACAGCCAAAGCTCATGGGAAGGAAAACTGTATTACTTGCAGAACCATGGAGAACACCATGGAGCTTTCCAGAGCAGGGTCTTTGTAAACCACAAAGTTGGGTAAGCTTTACTCTATGAGTACAGGCATGTTCCAGCTTCTGTGTTGACTCAGATGGTAAACAATCTCTGCATAGCAGAAGACCTGGGTTCAACCCCTAAATGAGGAAGATCCCAAGAGGAGGGCGGGGCAGTCCACTCCAGTATTCTTGCCTGGAGAATCCCATGGACAGAGGAGGCTGGTGGTCCATGGGGTTGCAAAGAGTCAGACATTAGTGAGTGACTAACACTTTAACTTTACAGGCATGTTCATTAAGGGTCTTGGCTGTGGGAGACTCTAAGCTTCAGTTGATTGAAGTCTTGAGAGTCAGAACCAGTCACCATCAGCATCCCTTACATTCCAGCTTGTCTGGTATACATATAGATATCTATTCTTGATATAGATATAGATATCTATTCTTCTTCATATTCTTTCCCCTTATCGGTTCAATTCAGTCACTCAGTCGTGTCTGACTCTGCAGCCCTATAGACTGTAGCACGCCAGGCCTCCCTGTCTATCAGTAACTCCTGGAGTTTACCCAAACTCGTGTCCTTTGAGTTGGTG
Organism: Dama dama; assembly: GCF_033118175.1. Lineage (NCBI taxonomy): Eukaryota > Metazoa > Chordata > Mammalia > Artiodactyla > Cervidae > Dama > Dama dama. The sequence continues at coordinate 110,690,516 of NC_083689.1, forward strand.
ATGCCATCCAACCATCTCATCCTCTGTCGTCCCCTTCTCCTCCTGTCTTCAATCTTTCTCAGCATCAGGGTCCTTTGATATGAGTCAGCTCTTCACATAAGGTGGCCAAAGCTTTGGAGTTTCAGCTTCAACATCAGTCTTTTCAATGAACACTCAGGTCTGATCTCATTTAGAATGGACTGGTTGGATCCCCTTGCAGTCCAAGGGACTCTCGAGTCTTCTCCAACACCACAGTTCAAAAGCATCCATTCTTCAGCAGTCAGCTTTCTTGACAGTCCAACTCTCCCATCCATACAAGACCACTGGAAAAACCATAGCCTTGACTAGACAGACCTTTGTTAGCAAAGTAACATCTCTGCTTTTTAATATACTGTCTAGGTTGGTAATAACTTTTCTTCCAAGGAGTAAGTGTTTTTTAATTTCATGGCTGCAGTCACCATCTGCAGTGATTTTGGAGCCCCCCGAAATAATGTCAGCCACTGTTTCCCCATCTACTTGCCATGAAGTCATGGGACCAGATGCCATGATCTTAGTTTTCTGAATGTTGAGCTTTAAGCCAACATTTTCACTCTCGTCTTTCACTTTCATCAGGAGGCTCTTTAGTTCTTCTTCACTTTCTTCCATAAGGGTTGTGCCATCTGCATTGCTGATATTTCTCCCAACAATCTTGAATCTAGATTGTGCTTCATCCAGCCCGGTATTCCTCATGATGTACTCTGCATAGAAGTTAAATAAGCAGGGTAACAATATATAGCCTTGATATGCTCTTTCCCAATTTGGAACCAGTCTGCTGTTCCATGTCCAGTTCTGACTGTTGCTTCTTGACCTGCATACAGATTTCTCAAGAGGCAGGTCAGGTGGTCTGGTATTCCCATCGTTTGGGAATTTTCCACAGTTCATTGTGACCCACATAGTCAAAGGCTTTGGCATAGTCAATAAAGCAGAAATAGATATTTTTTCTGGAACTCTCTTGCTTTTTCGATGATTCAGTGGATGTTGGCAATTTGATCTCTGGTTTCTCTGCCTTTTCTAAAGCCAGCTTGAAGATCTGGAAGTTCACAGTTCACGTATTGTTCAAGCCTGGCTTGGAGAATTTTGAGCATTATTTTGCTAGTGTATGAGATGAGTGCAATTGTGCAGTAGTTGGAGCATTCTTTGGCATTGCCTTTCTTTGGGATTGGAATGACAACTGACCTTTTCCAGTCCTGTGGCCACTGCTGAGTTTTCCAAATTTGCTGGCATATTGAGTGCAACACTTTCAGAGCATCATCTTTTAGGATCTGAAATAGCTCAACTGGAATTCCATCACCTCTACTAGCTTTGTTTGTAGTGATGTCTCCTAAGGCCCATTTGACTTCACATTCCAGGATATCTGGCTCTAGATGAGTGATCACACCATCGTGATTATCTGGTTCATGAAGATCTTTTTTGTACTGTTCTTCTGTGTTTTCTTGCCACCCCTTCTTAATATCTTCTGCTTCTGTTAGGTCCATACCATTGATGTCCTTTACTGAGCCCATCTTTGCGTGAAATGTTCTCATAAGCATAAGTTTTTTTTTTTTTTTCCATTTATTTTTATTAGTTGGAGGCTAATTACTTTACAATATTGTAGTGGGTTTCTCCAAAGAAGAAATACAGATGGCTAACAAACACATGAAAAGATGCTCAACATCACTCATTATCAGAGAAATGCAAATCTTAAGCAAAAGTTTAAAGTTTGCTATTGCAGGAAGTGGCCACAAGGCGTCAGGACTTTTTCATTCCCAGTTGTGATTGCCTTGAAAGTGAAAACTTTCAAGTTTTAACCCAGGAGTGTAATTCAATATGGAATGTACCTGAAGAAGAAACACCCAAAACCTTGTGTGTTCTTTCTGAGCATTCTTATTTATTTATTTTAAATTTTTAAAAATTTACTGGCAGGTCCATGTGGCATGTGGGATTTTTAGTTCCCCGACCAAGTGTCGAACCCTCACCCCCTGGATTTGAAGCACAGAATCTTAACCACTGGACTGCAGGGAAGTCCCCCTAAGCATTATTTTTTTTTAAGTAACCTTTATTTCATATTGTAGTAACATTGATATACCATGTGTTGTTGGTGGCAGGTGAACCGAGTGTATTTTCTATTTTGTTTTTGTTCAGTTGCCAAGTCAGGTCTTTTTGTAGGAGTGCTCCCTTTGCTACAGGCCCTGTTATACTGGTAAGACATCTATTTGTACATGCATAAGTGTACATAAATGTAAATATCTAGGTATATCGATATGTAAATATCCAGATAGAGATATAAATGTCTAGGTATGTAGATATACAAATGTCTATATGCATAGAAGTACACATTGTAGGTACATAGATGTATAAATACTTAGGTTCATAGAGACATAAATATCTATATACATAGACATATAAATGTATATGTACATATAGACATAACTATCTATGTATATACAGATATAAATATCTATTACAGATACATATAGACATAGATATCTATATACATAGACATGTAAATATCTGTATACACGGAGGATGTTTACACAGTGGACAATGAAGGAGACCACCTTATAGACAAAATAAGTGATACAGATAGTGGCATTTAGAAGAGCATACTAGGAGAGAGAAACAAACAATTTCAAACAAAGAGAACACAGCTAAGCAAGATGCATGTGACTAGTTTTAATCTGAGGGCACTAAACCAACAAGTCCACAGGGGGTCAGTAAATGATGGCAAAGTCTGGAAGGGTGAGATAGTGAAAACAAGTTAAATGTTTCACCTTTGTTTACAAAGCATACCTTATAAATTTTTGGATTCATACTTGTTACCTCCTTAAGTATGTATCACTTATATACCCTCATGTGCCCACATCCAAACTGTTTCAACTCAAATCAAGCATAACTCCAACTTGTTGCAACTCTAGTAAGTCAACTGTTGGAGTTTCATGAAAAAGACACATTGTGATTCTTTTGAATAGACCAGTAATGGTTAGGATTTCTGTCTAATTTTTTTTTTTTTTTTTTTGGGGTCTTTAAAGATCGTGTAAAATTTCAACACTTCTCCCTGCTTCAGCTTGTTCTGATTCAATTGACATTGGAAAAGTTATGGAAGGAGTGTTTAATATAATCTGAACTCACCAGGTATCTATTGTTTGGTGTACATAAAGATCTGAGAAGTAGACTTCGATGGATGTAAAAATAAATATTGTGGATATAGAAAATAATTCGAAATTGCGAGAGTCATTTGACCAGAGAGCAATCACAATGGATCCACTTCATCTCCCAAACCCATGAGGACAAGTTTATCTTGGTAATAATATCAGCAACTGAAGAGTTAAAATGTTTAAAAGTTGTTGCTGAAGGATAAGACACCAGGATTCTTGGCCTCCGGAGGAGACGAATTCAATCCAGCGCCAGAGACGTGGATCGCTCAGAGCTTTTGTGTAATAAAGTTTTATTAAAGTATAAAGGAGATAGAGAAAGTTTCTGACATAGGCATCAGAAAGGCGCAAAAGAGTGCCCCTCTCCTTCTCTTTAGATGTATGTTATATAGTCACTCACAGTCTGTTAATGAAAAGAAAGGAGTGTCATAAAATTTAGAATGGCACCAGATAATTCATCCCTGGCCATAAAACGATTGACTTGAATCTTGTAGAAGGGCAGAATACCAACAAATAGTTTCATTTACATAGATTAGGGGAAGAATACCTGAGTAAGTAGGTTGGGCCATTTGGTGGAACCAACTTGAAGATAGAGTCTGGGGTTCATTAACATAGTTTAAGATAATATTTCCATAAGAAAAAGAAATGTATTGGTTAACTCAAGGTTTGAGAGTAGTTAGCTTCAGGTGAAATCACCTGTCATGGCAACACAGCATTTTAAGAGAAACCTCCTTTTAAATTTGTATAGAGAAGAAAAATATCGCTGGTTTTTTCCTCCTGCTGCTTAAGAGAGATAAAAATGTCTGGCACTTGCAGCCTCTTTCCTCCATTTGGAGACCCCTGGCTTTCCTGCCTGTTACCCTCTCAGTGTTATCACTGTGAAAAATGATTATGAAAAGAAATCTATGGAATGTTTTCATAGATAGGATGCAACTTTCCAAGAGGCTTTACATTTCAGGTGAATGTTTTATTATTTGAAATCTTGAGTGGATTACAGACTCTGCAAATTTTACAGACTGTTCAAAGCTACATTCTCTTCCATCCTGGACTGAATCCATTACCTTTTGGTTCATGCACTTGTGACACACTTCATCAGCTTAGAGACAATCTGTGTTGGAGAGTGTTCTAAACCAATGTGTGTGTACCAGCTGCAGGTCTGACAAGAAACATTCACTTCACGTTGTTGTAGTGGCTGCTCAGTGGCTAAGTTGTGTCTGACTCTTTGTGACCCCATGGACTGCAGCACGCCAGGAATCCCTGCCCATCACCAACTCCCGAAGCTTGCTCAAATTCATGACAGTTGAGTCAGTGATGCCATCCAACCATCTCTTCCTCTGACATCCCCTTTTCCATTTGCCTTCAGTCTTTCCCAGCATCAGTGTCTTTTCCAGTGGGTCGGCTCTTCACATCAGGGGGCCAAAGGATTGGAGCTTTGGTTTCAGCGTCAGTCCTTCCTATGAATGTTCAGGACTGATTTCCTTTAGGATTGACTGGTTTGATCTCCTTGCAGACCCAGGGACTCTCAAGAGTCTTCTCTAGCACCACAGTTCAAAAGCGTTAGTTCTTCAGTGCTCTGCCTTCTTTGTGGTCCTACCCTCACATCCGTACATGACTACTGCAAAAACCAGTAGCGTTTACTCTCACATATGGGATATCAAATTTGTTTTTACATATTGCCTGCTATATTTAGGCTCTTGGTTCATACTTCATGTACCCATGTAGTGTTGTATTTAAATCCAGTTTGAAACAGAGCTTTGTTTGAAGAACGTTTTGCCCACCAGCAGCATTCTATTCTCACCAGCACCTCTTACCTTGCTGTGACATCTCAAAACTCAGAAACTCTGACATGTTGATATGAATATCAATTTCATCTTAGCAGAGTTTAAACAGAGAAGTGAGAAAATCATGGTGCCTATTTTATCAGGTTTCTCCAGGCAGAAAGTTGAAGCTTGATGTGCTTCAGTTGCTCAGTGATGTCCAACTGTTTGCAACCCCATAGACTGCAGCATGCTGGGCTTCCCTGTCCTTCACCATCTACCAGAGTTTGCTCAAACTCATGTTCATTATGTTCATGATGCTATCCAACCATCTCGTCCTCTGTCATCCCCTTCTCCTCCTGCCCTCAGTCTTTGAAATTGAAATTAGAAGGCAGAGTTCATACAGCTTATGGGCTCCTTGACTCAATTTTTTTTTACAAGAATTTTCTTATGTATTTTTTCAAGTGTGACCTTTCATTCATATAATGGCAAATAACAGAATTAGAAGAAACCAATTTGAAACAACGGATTGTTTCTAACCTGACAATCTGAACACAAAGGAACCAGTGGGAACCGCAAAGATACGGGGGCGAAGCTTTTAAGAATATTTTAGGTTGGCAAATACTAACTAGTATGCTTTCCATTTCAACAGTTTTAATTCTGATACAGAATATCCTTTTCTAGAAGGCTTCCAGTGTGGCTGCCTCCTGCTGGAAGCATGGGAGAGGGAATCAGGGCACTTTTTGTCTGTCTTTACAAAATACTGGACTCAACTCTAAGAAATCCCTGGATCTTCCCTGGATCCTGACCAACACATGGCCAAAGATACTGGTAACAGTTTTGTTTTGCCTGTTAAAGTGTTTAATGACAAAGATTCTTTCGGTTTCCTGATGTGGGTGACATGTGGGGCCCAGTGATGATTTTTTCTTTAAGAAACTTACTTGCTAGTTCCCACCTGAGGGTGAGGCCCCTGTCCAATGATGAGAGACCTGTGCCTCCAGGTAGAGCAACTTTACGCTAGTTTAAACCTGACCAAGTTCTGTCTGCATAGTAGATTTAGACCTCTCTGTCTTGTCTGGGATTTTCCCTGGTGGCTTAGATGGTAAAGAATCTGCATGCAGTGCAGGAGAATTGGGTTCATCTCTGGATCTGGAAGATCCCCTGGAAAAGGGAATGATGACTGAATCCAGTATTCTTGCCTGCAGAATCCCATGGACAGAGGAGGCTGGAGGGCTACAGTCCATGTGGTCACAAACAGTCAGACTTGTCTGAAGGATGAACACTTTGACTTTTCAATCCTGTCTGCACTGATTATGTTTAGACAAGACTGCTTGCTTTCTGCAATGAGAATATTGACACCTGACCATGTTCTGTGTGCACGAGGACGTGGAGACCTGAGTGCGGACTGGGCCTGGCCTCCATCCTGGAAAACTCCGTGCCTGTGTCTGAATGTCAGTGCTCAGAGGTCTGGGGCCTGGAGCTGAGGTGGGCTTCCCTGGGTAATGTGCCCTCCTCTGAGTGGGGTTCCATGGCCCTCCCAGGGTCAGTGCTGCAGTAGGGCTCTTAGTCTTTCCTCCTGCCAGGCTCACCTGCCCTGAGGCTCATGGAGACTCCTCAGGTGGGCTACATGGTAATTATTCCAGTTTTTCAGCACATTCAGTTTGAGTAGGGAGGCAGGTTCACCTGGCTAATTGATTCCAGGGTACAAGGATCAGGCAAAAACCAACGGGCAGCAGGTGAGGTTGCTATGTGATCGCCTTCCCATCGGCCGTCCCTGCTCAGCAGACACCAGACCTGCCCCTCCTCTTCTAGCCCCGTGCATGGTGTATTTTCTCAACACCTCAGTGGGAAAACAAAGAACAGAGCCTGCTGGAACCAATGCAGTGTGTTCAACATTACCATGACAGCTGTCAAAACAGTTACTATCAGACAGAACGAAAGGGCAGGAGAGGAGGACTTCTCTGGGACGAGAGGAGGTTCCAGGAACCCACTCGTTTCCGCCTTTGGGGCCCAGCCATCAGGGACCTGGTGTCCTAACCAAGAGTCATGCGGCCCCAGATGCAGGGTTTGGAGACTGTGTGGGTCTCACCCCATCCACAGGGGCCGGATCCTGTGCCCAGAGACCCCGTGTCTGCTCTTCACCTCTGTGTGTCTTGCCCCTTGGAGATTCCCAATATCTGAATTGAGGGTGTTGCCCTGATTAACCTGTGGTCTCTCTCTTCTCTTCATCTTGAGACATTCACATGAGGTCAGGCACCTTTGAATGGGTTCCTGCGCTGTGTTCTGATGGGTGAAAACCTTTGGTGGTGTCATATTAGCATCATAGTGTATCACAGACCTAATCTGTAGGGTCGCCACTGTCTGGGGTCCCCTAGATGGATTTTCTGTAATTTAATTTTTATTTTCTATTGGAGTCAGGTCGATTTCCACTGTTTTATTAGTTTTAGCTGTACAGTAACTTAATTTGATTTTAAATAGAAGTGAATCTACTCTTTTTCCACTTTTTCCTCATATAGATTATTACAGTCTCTTTATTAGAGTTCCCTGTTCTTTTCACTAGGTCCTATTTGCTTATCAATTTGCTAGATCTTAGTGTGTATATAAATCCTAAACTCTTTATCCCTTCTTACTTTCTTTTGATACTCATAATTTGATTTTCGCAGGCTGTGAAGTCTGTTTTGTACATTAGTCATTGGTATGAATTTATAGATTGTGCCCGTAAGTGATATCTCATGATATTTGTCTTTCTGTCTCTGAGTTCCCTCACTTGGGGTGATGATTTCTTAGCACACCCATGCTGCTGACAGCATCCCTGTTTCACTCTGTTTTACGGTTGAGTGGTGTTCCAGTTGTAGATGTACCGCCTTGTCCTCACTTTTCTTCCACGGGAACTTTTGGTGGATTCTGTGTCTTGCCTATTGAAATAGTCCTGCCCTGAAAATCAAGGTGCACGTGTCATTTTGAATGGTGATTTTCTGTGGACCGCGCTTCCCTTTATAGCTCAGTTGGTAGAGAATCCACCTGTAATGCAGGAGACCCCAGTTCGATTCCTGGGACAGGAAGATCCGCTGGAGAAGGGATGGGCTACCCACTCCAGTATTCTTGGGCTTCCTTTGTGGCTCAGCTGGTAAAGAATCTGCCTGCAATGCGGGAGACCTGGGCTTGATCCCTGGGTTGGGAAGATCCCCTGGAGAAGGGAAAGGCTACCCACTCCAGTGTTCTGGCCTAGAGAATTCCATGGACTGTATAGTCCATAGTGTTGCAAAGTGTTGAACACGACTGAGTGACTTTCACTTCCCATTCTCTGAACCTAGGCCCATGAGTTCGATTGCAGGGTCATGTGATACCTCTATGTCTTGTATTTCTTGGAAGCTCCATGCTGTTTTCCATAGCGCGTTCACCATTTACATTCCCAAAAAGATTGTAGGAGGATTTCATTTTCTGTGTATTCTTTGCAGATGCTTTATGATATTTATTTATTTAATCTTTATTCTTTGTAGATCATTTTGATGATGGCCACCATGAGCAGCGTGAGGTGACACCTTATTGTAGTTCTGATTGGCATTGATTTAATAATTATTGGTGTGGACTATCTATCCATGTGCTTTATTATTTTATACTTTGTGAGTACAATTTATCTCTTGAAACTGGCCTCCTGCAACTTGGCCCTGTTTGGAATTCTTTTCTGATGAAATACCCCAGGACATTTCTTGAGGGCAGATGTCATTTAAAGCTCTGTCAAACTTGTGACTATTTAGAGCCCTTCAGCACCTGTTTTATGGCTTCCCTGCTCACTCGGTGGTGAAAGAATCCACCTGCAATGCAGGAGACTTTGAGGACACCTGGGCTCCATCCCTGGATTGGGAAGATTCGCTGAAGAAGGAAATGGCAAACCACTCCAGTATTCTTGCCTGGAGAATCCCATGGGCATCCGTTGTCCTGGCAGGCTACAGTCCAAGGGGTTGCAAAGAGTTGGACATTACTGAGCGACTAAGCCCAGCACACAGTACAGTATTAAATTAATTGATGGTGAAGTTTGGTATAGCACAGACATGGGTGCAAGTTTTTGTCATGCTCCTAGGATGAAGCCAGATGTTAGTAAAATGTCTTGTATACCTTCTGGTACTCCAATGTGAGATGCAGATATTGCCAGTTTTATTCATAAGGCTATTGTTATTAATATGGATGCTGTTGGATTAAATAGTTTTGAGGCAGTCCATTGGCCTGAGAATAATAAATAATGACAGTTATCATGAGTCATATTGATGTGGTGGATTGTGTCAAGTATTTAGTTGATGCTTCTGTTGCTCCTGGGTTGAATTCATTTATTATGATGGGGATCATGCCTAATATATTTATTTCAAAGCCAAATCAGATAAGTAATCAATGGAGATAATTATAATGACAATAAATCCTGAGAAAATAGTTGATAGGATAATGATAAAGATGATGGGATTTATTAGTACAGAAAGGATATAAATGAACATTTTTGGGGTACAGTCCCAATAGTTTAAATAGCTGACCTTACTTATAGAATGTGGTGTAATTTGGTAGCACAGTGAACTTTGGATTCTTAAGGGTATGTTCAACTCCTACAATTCTAGATAAGAGGATTTAAATCTCTATTATTTACTCTCTCAAAGTAACTCTAGTCTGACACATTTCTTATGCTTGTGGAAGAGTACTTGATAATAGGATGGATAAGGATATGTGTCATATGCATAGGGCTTAGTGTTAGGGATAGAAAATATCTGAGAGTAAATGTATTCATTGGTCATATTGGAATCAGGGGTCTAATGCTCAAATTGATAGGAAGGAGACTGTTAATAATAGTGATTTGGTTCAGTTCAGTTGCTCAGTCCCATCCGACACTTTGTGACCCCATGGACTGCAACATTCCAGGCCTCACTGTCCATCACCAACTCCTGGAGTCGACCCAAACCCATGTCCATTGAGTCGGTGATGCCATCTCACCATCTCATCCTCTGTCGTCTCCTTCTCCTCCCGCCTTCAATCTGACCCAGCATCAGGGTCTTTTCAAATAAGTCAACTCTTCGCATCAGGTGGTCAAAGTATTGGAGTTTCAGCTTTAGCATCAGTCCTTCCAATGAACATCCAGGGCTGATCTCCTTTAGGATGGACTGGTTGGATCTCCTTGCAGTCCAAGGGACTGTCAAGAGTCTTCTCCAATACCACAGTTCAAAACCATCCATTCTTCGGCACTGAGCTTTCCTTATAGTCCAACTCTCACATCCATACATGACTACTGGAAAAACCATAGCTTTGACTAGACCGACCTTTGTTGACAAAGTAATGTCACTGCTTTTTAATACGCTGTCTAGGTGTGCCATCGTTTTTTTTTTTTTTCCCCAAATAGTAAGCATCTTTTAATTTCATGGCTGCAGTCACCATCTGTAGTGATTTTGGAGCCCCCCCCAAAAGTCTGTCACTGTTTCCATTGTTTCCCCATCTATTTACCATGAAGTGATGGGACCAGATGCCATGATCTTAGTTTTCTGAATGTTGAGTTTTAAGCCAACTTTTTTCACTCTCCTCTTTCACTTTCATCAAGAGGCTCTTTAGTTCTACTTCACTTTCTGCCATGTGGGTGGTGTCATCTGCATGTCTGAGGTTATTGTTATTGCTCCTGGCAATCTCGATTCCAGCTTGTGCTTCCTTCAGCGCAGGGTTTCTCATGAGGTACTGTGCGTATAATTTAAATAAGCAGGGTGATAATACACAGCCTTTACATACTCCATTTCGTGTTTGGAACCAATCTGTTGTTCTATGTCCAGTTCTAACTGTTGCTTCCTGACCTGCATACAGGTTTCTCAGGAGGCTTGTCAAGTGGTCTGGTATTCCATGTCTTTCAGAATTTTCTATAGTTTATTGTGATCCACATAGTCAAAGGCTTTGGCATAGTCAATAAAACAGAGATAGATGCTTTTCTGGAACTCTCTTGCTTTTTCGATGATCCAGTGGATGTTGGCAATTTGATCTCTGGTTCCTCTGTCTTTTCTAAAACCAGCTTGAACATCTTAACGTTCACAGTTCACATATTGCTGAAGCCTGGCGGACACCTCCCGCCCCCCCACCCCACAAATAAATTCTGTCACTGTTTCCATTGTTTTCCCATCTATTTGCCATGAAGTGATGAAGCTAGTTGCCACGACCTTAGTTTTCTGATTGTTGAGTTTTAAGTACACTTTTTTCCAAAGAGGGTGTTTGCTTTTACCAGTGCATTCACTTGGCAGAACTCTATTAGCCTTTGCCTTGCTTCATTCTGTACTCCAAAGCCAAATTTGCCTGTTACTCCAGGAGTTTCTTGACCTCCTTCTTTTGCATCCCAGTCTTGCAGGTCTTCATAGAACTGTTCAGCTTCAGGTTCTTCAACAATACTGGTCAGGGCACAGCCTTGGATTACCGTGATATTGAATGGTTTGCCTTGGAAATGAACAGAAATCCTTCTGTCGTTTTTGATATTGCATGCAAGTACTGCATTTCAGACTCTCTTGTTGACTATGATGGCTACTCCATTTCCTCTAAGGGATTCTTGCCCACAGTAGTAGATATAGTGGTTTCAATAATATGTGAATTGTGAACATTGAGATGTTCAAGCTGGTTTTAGAAAAGGCAGAGGAACCAAAGTTCAGATTTCCAACATCCATTGGATCATTGAAAAAGCAAAAGAGTTCCAAGAAATATCTATTTCTGCTTTATTGACTATGCCAAAGCCTTTGACTGTGGATCACAATAAATTGTGGAAATTTCTGAAAGAGATGGGAATGCCAGACCACCTGACCTGCCTCTTGAGAAACCTGCATGCAGGTAAGGAAGCAACTGTTAGAACTGGACATGGAACAAGAGACTGGTTCCAAATTCGAAAGGAGCATGTCAAGGCTGTATATTGTCAGCCTGCTTATTTAACTTGTATGCAGAGTACATCTTGAGAAAAACTGGGCTGAAGGAAGCACAAGCTGGAATCGAGATTGCTGGAAGCATTATCAATAACCTCAGAAATGCAGATGAAACCACCCTTATGGCAGAAAGTAAAGAAGAACTAAAGAGCCTCTTGAGGAAACTGAAAGAGGAGAGTGAAAAAGTTTGCTTTAAGCTCAATATTTAGAGAAGAAGTTAATGGCACCCCACTCCAGTACTCTTACCTGGAAAACCCCTTGGTAGGAGGAGCCTGGTAGGTTGCATTCCATGGGGTTGTGAAGAGTCGGACATGACTGAGTGACTTCACTTTCAGTTTTCACTTTCATTCATTGGAGAAGGAAATGGCAACCCACTCCAGTGTTCTTGCCTGGAGAATCCCAGGGTTGGTGGAGCCTGCTGGGCTTCCATCTATGGGGCTGCACAGAATTGGACACGACTGAAGCGACTTAGCAGCAGCAGCAGCAGCAACATTCAGAAAACTAGATCATGGCATCTGGTCCCATCACTTGCAGGCAAATAGATGGAGAAACAGTGGAAACAGTGGCTAACTTTATTTTCTTGTGCTCCAAAATCACTGCAGATGGTGATTGCAGCCATGAAATAAAATGACGCTTACTGCTTTTAAGAAAAGTTATGACCACCCTAGACAGCATGTTAAAAAGCAGAGACGTTACTTTGCCAACAAAGATCCATCTAGTCAAGGGTATTGTTTTTCCAGTCATCCTGCATGGATGTGAGAGTTGGACTATAATGAAAGCTGAGTACCCAAGAATTGATGCTTTTGAATCATGGTGTTGGAGAAGACTCTTGAGAGTCCCTTGGACTACATGGAGATCCAACCTGTCCATCCTAAACATAATCAGTCCTGAATGTTCATTGGATGGACTGATGTTGAGGCTGAAACTCCAATATTTTGGCCACCTGATGTGAAGAACTGACTCACTGGAAAAGACCCTGATGCTGGGAAAGATTGAAGGCAGGAGCAGAAGGGGACGACAGAGGATGAGATGGTTGGATGGCATCACCGACTCAATGGACATGAATTTGAGTAAACTCCGGGAGTTGGTGATGGACAGGGAGGCCTGGTGTGCTAGAGTCCATGGGGTCGCAAAGAGTCGGACACGACTGAGCGACTGAACTGACTGACTGATGTTTCTATCATATGCTGGAGCAGCAATTGTGTCACACTCGAGTGACTCTGAGGAGATACCCCATGTCCAGGGGCAAAGGAGAAGCCCCAGAAAGATGGTACAAGGGGCACAGTCACATTCAGAATCAAACCCCACACCTGCCAGAGACACTCAGAGGGCTCAAACGCACCCTGTGCACACCAGGACCTCAGCCACACAGAGACTGAGACAGAACTGTGTCTGGGTGTGTCCTCAGGAGACACGGGTCAGCAGCAGACTGCCGCAGGAACAGGGACTCTGGGTGCAGTAGACCTGGGTATGGCATAAGCCCTCTTGGAGAAGTTCACCGTTAACCCACCACAGAGCCACCAGGACGTCCACAGGACTGGGGAAGCAGACTCTTGGAGGGCACAGCAGAACCTAGTGCACACCAGGGCCCAGGAGAAAGGAGCAGTGACCCACAGGAGACTGACCAAGACTTGCCCGTGAGTGTCCAGGAGTCTCTACTGGAGGCGTGGGTTGGTGGTGGCCTGCTGCAGGGTTGGGAAACTGACTGTAGCAGGGCCTGCATGGCATCTTTTGAAGGAGGTCGCCGTTATCTTCATCACCTCCACCATAGTTTGGCCTCAGGTCAAAAAACAGAGAGGGAACAGAGCCTCGCCCTTCAACAGAAAATTGGATTTCCATCAGAGGGCAGACAGACTGAAAACCACAATCACAGAAAACTAACCAATCTGATCACATGGACCACAACCTTGTCTAACTCAATGAAACTATGAACCATAGTTCATAGCTGTGTAGAGCCAGCCAAGACGAACGGGTCATGGTGGAGATTTCTGACAAAACATGGGCCACTGGAGAAGGGAATGGCAAACCACTTCAGTATTCTTGCTTTGAGAACCCCATGAGCAGTATGAAAAGGCAAAAAGATAGGACACTGAAACATAAGCTCCCCAGGTCGGTAGGTGCCGAATATGCTTCTAGAGATCAGTGGAGAACCTGGAATGTTAGGTCCATGAATCAAGGCAGATTAGAAGTGGTCAAACAGGAGATGGCAAGAGTGAACATTGATATTTCAGGAATCAGCGAAATAAAATTGACTAGAATGGGTGAATATAATTCAGATGACCATTATGTCTTTTGCGCAAGAATTCCTTAGAAGAAATGGAGTAGCCCTGATAGTCAACAAAAGAATCCGATGCAGTACTTAGATGCAATCTCAAAAACAACAGAATGATCTCTGTTCATTTCCAAGGCGAAACATTCAATATCACAGTAATCCAAGTCTATGCCCCGACCAATAAGGCTGAAGAAGCTGAAATTGAATGGTTCTATGAAGACCTACAAGACCTTCAAGAACTAACACCCAAAAAAGGTGTCTTTTTTTTTTGGATAATGGAGTGCAGTTTATTACACCAGCGGGCCCAAGGCAGAGTCTCCTCTTAGCCAACGGCCCCGACCAGCATTTGTGAAAATCTTTTATACCCCATGTGTACGTGTCCAAACCCACCACCCCAAATCCCTTGAGGCTTACAAAGGAAGGGTAAATACAATCATAATAACCCCAACATTCACGTGTTATGTGTTCAAACAGTTAATAATCAATAAGCCCACGGTTACATTCCAACCAGTTAATAACCGATAAGCCTGTGAATACATTTCGATAGATACTTTCTGGAGGCAGGGGTGGTTAGTTCTGTTTTCTCTTCAAGATTCCCCTGCCCGGAGGAGGGTCTTATCCTTCCATTGTCGTTCCCACAGGCGCTAAGCACAGAGTTCAGAGTCCACTGGAGAGGTGGCCGCGCACGATCAGCAGGGACAGGCCTGAGATGGAGTCCAGGCCCTGTGAATTCCTTCTTCATTCCCCCCTCTTGATGCTCTTAGTTTACATAATGAGCATCATTTATTGAGATGTATTGTACCTTAGCCCTCCTGCCACGCACATGAGAGAATGCTATCAACCTCTGGCTTACAAAATTCACAAGGCATTGTAGGAAGCAGGGCCCACAAAGCAGTATGATCAAGATTACTATAACAACCGTTCATTAGACATGGCTTTCACTTGATTTTGCATATCCTCCAAGGCAGTAGATACATCTTCAGACAGGTCAGGGATGTACACACCATTCGCCAAAGTCCCTCCTTGGGCTGCTGTGAGTAAGTCTAATGCCACCCTATTTTGAATGACTGCCTTCCTCATCTGAATCTGTTCTTCGTTCAAAGCTTGAATGGCTTTAGTACTGTCTAAGAGGGCCTGTTTAATGAAATTAGTTAAGGCCTCTACCTTAACCATGATATCCGTTGTCCCTACAGAGGGTATAAACAAGGCAGCAAGATAGTCATACCATTGGAACAGGGATCGTGTCCATCTTGCATGCAGATAAGGCAGGTTTACTGGAGGCTGGTGTAGGCTACGCTTAATTCTGCCATGGGCGAAAGCAAATCCTAATGTGCAACGCCCCACCCAGCTGACTGGTAACCATGGCCATAAGTTAAGCCCACAGAGCCACTGGGTCCCACTGGGGGCTACCCAGCGGATTCCAGGATTATATTTCCAGTCGGAACCGGGCCACTGAGCAGACTGATTGGGGTGATAAGTAACTTCCAAGATTTGTTTACTTTGTTCAGGGGACAAATAACAGTTCTTTTGGGTCTAGAGGATGGTCTCCAAATCCAACTTTCTGTTCTTTTTGTTCCCAGCAAATAGTAGCAGGGGCAATCAACTGTCTTTTCTCAGGAGTCATCCAGAAATATTCATCCCAGACCTGGTAGTATTGCTCAAGGCACCGGGAGGCCTGTCCCCCTTTTGTAAGGGAGCCCTTTTCCTCTTTAATTCTCATATATGAGGTATAAGCCTTTGTTATCTCCATAAGGCTGGTGTTCATGTTAAATGTAACCCTATGTCCCTGGCCATTGATGGCTTCTTCTAACACCAGAGGGCAAAGAAAGGTTATGGTTGGTGAGAGAGAGGAAAGTTCCTTTCTGTTGTTAAAGTCCCCATAACGGAGTGACGATACCCACCAGGGGAGTCTGTCTATTACTGACAGGGGCATAGCCGCACATACCCAAGTTCAGAATTGCATTGGTGAGGCCGAGCAGCAGGAGTCATTTACCCAGCTCCATCCTGTAGAGGGCTCGTCTGGGACCTCATTTTCTTCTTCCTCCTCAGAATGATCTTGGTTTCCCGTGGGTCGGTGGGGTCCTTCTGGGTGGTCCACTCAGCGTCCTCCAGGTCAGCGTGGTATGCCTTCTTCACTCTGGTGTGATGGATCAAGGGACAATACCTGCAACTTTAACTGAGGCAAATTTGTTGACACCTGTTTTATTATGGGAGGAGGCCTCCCATACACAATTTCGTGTGGAGAATAGCCTTGGAACTGTGGGTTCATCCTGAGTCTGAGCAGAGCCATTGGAAGCAAGTCCACTCAGGAGCAGTCAGTCTCTCTGATCCACTTGGAGAGTCTCTTTAAGTGTCCGGTTGGTTCATTCCACCATCTCAGAACTCTGGGCCTCCTCTTTGTAGATCTGTGCCTTCTTCTTCGACACCCGGTAACCTGCTTCCATCAACAACTGGAGCAGTGCATTTGTCCCTTTCCAGCATTTTTCCTTGGTCTCAGGCAGCCAGCAGCAGGTCATCCCCCTGTTGTAGGAGCTGACATCCATACTCTTCTGGATGGAATGAGTCTAGATCAGAAGCCAAGGCTTCCCCAAAGATGGCTGGGAAGTTTTTAAACCCTTGTGGGGGAGTCCAGATGAGCTGTTGTTTGGTGCTCCCCACTGGATCTTCCCATTCAAAGGCAAAGATGGGCTGTGACGCTGGGGCGAGGTGTATGCAGAAGAAGGCATCCTTGAGATCTAGGCAAGTGTAAACTTTAGTCCTCGGTGGGAGGAGGTTAAGTAAGGTATAGGGGTTTGGAACAGTGGGATGTAAAGTCACAGTAGCCTGGTTGACTAGCCTGAGATCTTGTGCAGGCCTATAGTCCTGTCCTCCTTCCCTTTTGACTGGCAGGATTGGCATATTCCAAGCCGACTGGCACTCTACTAGAATGCCTGCTTGTTTCAATCGATTGATGTGGGGCAATATGCCAGTTCAGGCCTCCATCCATAGCGGATATTGGCACCCTCTAATCGGGATGGTGCCTGGTTTGAGTTCCATTATCACTGGGGCATGATGTTTAGCCAGCCTGGTTGGGGGGGGGGGGGGTTGTCTTCCACCCAGACCTCAGGGAATAATTGAGTTAGCTCCCTCATGCTCTTCTGGCCCACCCGGTTCTGCCTCCAGAGGCTCATGCAACCTCCACTCATCTTGGGTTGGTATTGAGAGAGAGGGCAAATAAGTCATAGAGTCCGTCCAGAAGGTGGGCCTCTCCTCAGGGGAGAAAGTCACTTGTGCTCCTAGTTTGGAGAGCAAGTCTCTTCCCAACAGGGGTACTGGGCACTCAGGAATGTAGAGGAATTCATGAATCACTTGATGCCCCCCCATCTCACATTTTCTGGGCTGGCAAAACGATTTAATCATCTCTTCTCCCGATACCCCAGTTACAGCGGTAGTCTTTGTGGACAGTGGGGTCACAGGTTTTGTTACTACCGACAGTTCTGCTCCTGTATCCACCACGAAGTCAATGTTTGGTCCCCACTTTTACGGTTACCATGGGCTCTGAGGGGCCTGATATCTCTGAGCCCTGGCAGCCCTAGTTAATTTCCAAGTCAGCAAGCCCCACAACTGCGGGAGCTTCCTCTTCCTTCCTTGCCTTAGGGCATTCATTCTTCCAGTGGCCAAAACCTTGGCGCCGGGCACACTGGTTTGGCTGTAACGGGCCCAGGGCCTCCCTTGAGACCGGCTGAAGGACTGTCGTGTCCCTGGGGCAGATGAGGTTTTCTGGAGGGCCCGAGTTAGACTTTCCCAGAGCAGCAGCTTGCACTGTAAGTCTCTTGTCTGTTCTCTTTCGTTCCCTCCAGCTCTCTGGCAAAGCGCGGTCTCTGCTTAATTCCAACGTCTCCCTCCCCCTCTTGTCAGTACTCACCAGGAGAGGCAGTATAGCTTGGGCAGATCGGTTGGAGCCGGATCCTGGAAGTGTTGGCCAGAGGCTTCTGTCACCGGGATCGGAGCCTGCCCAAACGGCGGCTCTACGAACTCCGGGAAAGCTGGCGGAAGAGCAGTGGCTGCTGCAGGAACTCAAAAGTTGTCCTTTTCATTAAAGGGGACTGGAATGCAAAAGTAGGAAATCAAGAAATACCTGGAGTAACGGGCAAATTTGGCCTTGGAGTACAGAATGAAGCAGGGCAAACCCTAATAGAGTTTTGCCAAAAGAATGCATTCATCATAGCAAACACCCTCTTCCAACAACACACGAGAAGACTCTACACATGGACATCACCAGATGGTCAATACCGAAATCAGGTTGATTATATTCTTTGTAGTCAAAGACGGAGAAGCTCTATACAGTCAGCAAAAAAAAAAAAAAACAAAAAACAAAAAACAAAAAAAGACTGGGAGCTGACTGTGGCTCAGACCATGAACTCCTTATTGCCAAATTCAGACTTAAATAGAAGAAAATCGGAAAAACCACTAGACCATTCAGGTATGACCTAAATCAAAACACTTATGACTATATAGTGGAAGTGACAAATAGATTCAAGGGATTATATCTGCTAGACAGACTGCCTGAAGAACTAAGGATGGAACTTTGTGACATTGTAGAGGAGGCAGTGATCAAGACCATCCCCAAGAAAAAGAAATGCCAAAAAGGCAAAATGGATGTCTGAGGAGGCCTTACAAATAGCTCTGAAAAGAAGAGAAGTGAAAGGCAAAGAGAAAAAGAGAGATATACCCATTTGAATGCAGAGTTCCAAAGAAGAGCAAGGAGAGATAAGAAAGCCTTTCTCAGTGATCAGTGCAAAGAAATAGAGGAAAACAATAGAATGGGAAAGACTAGAGATCTCTTCAAGAAAATTAGAGATACCAAGGGAACATTTCTCGCAAAGATGGGCACAATAAAGGACAGGAATGGTAGGGACTTAACAGAAGGAGAAGATATTAAGAAGAGATGGCAAGAATACACAGAAGACCTGTACAAAAAAGATCTTCCTGACCCAGATAATCACGATGGTGTGATCACTCACCTAGAGCCAGACATCCTGGAATGTGAAATCAAGTGGGCCTTAGGAAGCATCACTATGAACAAAGCTAGTGAAGGTGATGAAATTCCAGTTGAGCTATTTCTAATCTTAAAAGATGATGCTGTGAACGTGCTGCGCTCAATGTTCCAGCCAATTTATAAAACTTAGGACTGGCCACAAGACTGAAAGGTCAGTTTTCATTCCAATCCCAAAGAAAGACAATGCCAAAGAATGCTCAAAGTATGGTACAACTGCACTCACCTCACATGCTGGCAAAGTAATGCCCCAAATTCTCCAAGTCAGGCTTCAACAGAGCATGAACCATGAACTTCCAGATGTTCAAGCTGGATTTAGAGAAGGCAGAGGAACCAGAGGTCAAATTGCCAACAACCACTCGATCATCAAAAAAGCAAGATAATTTCAGGAAAATACTTACTTCTGCTTTACTGACTATGCCAAAATTTTGACTGTGTGGATTACAACAAAGTGTGGAAAATTCTTCAAGAGATGGCAATACCAGACCACCTGACCTGCCTCCTGAGAAATCTGTATGCAGGTCAGGAAGAAACAGGTATAACCAGACATGGAATAACAGACTGGTTCCAAATAGGAAAAGGAGTACGTCAAGGCTGTATATTGTCACCATGGTTATTTAACTTACATGCAGAGTACATCATGAGAAATGCTGGACTGGATGAAGCACAAGCTGGAATCGAGATTGCTGGGAGAAATATCAATAACCTCAGATATGCAGATGACACCACTCTTATGGCAGAAAGTGAAGAAGAACTAAAGAACCTGTTGATGAAAGTGAAAGAGGAGAGTGAAAAAGTTGGCTTAAAACTCAACATTCAGAAAACTAAAATCATGGCATCTGGTCCCATCACTTCATGGCAAGTAGATGGGGAAACAATGGAAACAGTGGTTGACTATTTTTTTGAGCTCCTAAATCACTGTAGATGGTGAGTGCAGCTGTGAAATTCAAAGACTCCTGCTCCTTGGAAGAAAAGAAAGAAATGAAAAGAAGAAAAGAATACTTAGATGGCATATTAAAAAGCAGAGACATTACTTTGCTAACAAAGGTCCTTCTAGTCAAAACTATGGTTTTTCATGTATGTATGGGTGTGCGAGTTGGACTATAGAGTAGTCATGTATGGATGTAAGAATTGGACTATAAAGATAACTGAGAGCTGAAGAATTGATGCTTTTGAACTGTGGTGTTGGAGAAGACTCTTGAGAGTCCCTTGGACAGCATTGAGATCCAGCCAGTCCATCCTAAAGGAAATCAGTCCTGAATATCCCTTGGAAGGACTGATGCTAAAGCTGAACCTCCAATACTTTGGCCACCTGATGTGAGGAACTGACTCATTGGAAAAGACCCTGATGCTGGAAATGATTGAAGGCGGGAGGAGAAAGGGGCGACAGAGGATGAGAGGGTTAGACGGCATCATGGACTCCATGGACATGAGTTTGAACAAACTCCAGGAGTTGGTGGTGGACACAGAGGCCTGGCCTGCTGCAGTCCATGGGGTCACAAAGAGTCAGACATGACTGAATGACTAAACTGATGGTTTGGGTAGAGGAATTCATATGGTGAAAGCTAGGCTGAAGACAAAGAGAGGTTCAAGGATAAGTACAGAAACTGAGGATGTGGCTGGTCATAGGGCTTCTTTAATAAGTAGTTTGACTGCATCGTATGGCCCTACAACATTTGGGCCTTTTCAGAATTGTGTATAGCCTAGAACTTTTCATTCTACTAGTGTCAAGAATGCTATAGCTAGGAGGATGGGCATAATAACTATTAGAATATTATGAACAGCTTGTTAAGGATAGGATTTAAATCTCTGATCATACAGGTTCAAGTTTTATGCAATTATCAGGTTCTGCCACCTTAAATAAGGCCCGTTTTTGGGTGGAAAGTTTTACTTATCAATTAAGATAAAATTATTCATTATTTTAAGGCACTTATTTAAAGTTGGCCTTATTTTTCTTGTCCTTTCCTACTGGGAAAATTGTATAATAGATGGAAACCAACCTGAATGACTCTGGTCTGAACTCAGATCATGTAGAACTTTAATTGTTGAACAAAACAAACCTTTGATACTGGTCACACCATTCGGGTGTCCTGATCCAACATCACGGTGGTAAACACTGTGTTAATATGATCTCTAAAATGGGACCGTGCTATTATCCCTAGGGTTACTTGTTCCATCGATCAATTTCTTGGATCAATAAGTGATAATTTGATTTGACTGGGAGGTGTTGGCTTTTAAAAGTCACTTGTAGGATATTTTGTTTTCTAAAGTCACCCCAATCAAAAATATTAGCTCATTAAAAGTTCTGTTATCCCTTAATAGTTTAATTTTATTTGAGGGGCTAATTAATTTAAGTTCCATAGGGTCTTTTCGTCTCATTGGTTTTTTTCACCTGACTTCATGGGAAGGTCAGTTTCACTGATGAGAAGTAAGAGTAAAACCCTTGTGCGGCCATTTATGCAAGTCCTTATGTAGAGAACCAGTGATTAGGCTACATTTGCACAGTCAGGGCACCACAGCTGTTTAACGATTGTCCCTGGGCACGCAGTGCCTCTAATACTAGTGATGCTAGAGAGGATGTTTTTGGTAAACAGGCGGGGTATATGTTTGCTGAGTTCTTTTTTCTCTTTTCATCTTTGCTTGAGGGAATGCCTCTGTTGGGTTAACAGTGCAATTAATAATCTAATATTAGATTATTTTTATTTACTGTTCACCATCAAGGAGTAATACTGGTTGCTGACACAAACTTGTGCAAGAAGTCTTAGGGAGTTTTATTGTTTCCCTCTTCAGGTTTACAAGACCAGAAGCATGGATATACTATGAAGACTTCTCTTCATTTTAGATTATTTTAGGTATGCTAGATACTGGCATTGATAATATGATAAGGAAAAACATGTAATAGATATTAGTTGTCCAGTGATGATAAAGGCATGTTCTACTGGTTGTCCTCCAATTCAAGCGAGTGTTAAGAGGTTCACTACCAGAATTCAGAACAGGCACTGGCTGAATGGTCAGAATGTCATGCTTTGTCATTTGCATGTATGAAGTAATGGCATTAATACTAAGATTAGGATAGAAAAGATTCAGGCTACACTTCTGCCTAGTTTGTTAGGGCTTGATCGCAGAACTGCATATGTGAATAAGAAGTATCATTCTGGCTTGATGTGTGAAGGTGTGTTGAGAGGTTTGCCGGGGTGTAGATATCTGGGTCTCCTAGTAGGTCAGGTGAAAATAGAACTAGTATTTTTAATGCCAGAACTAGTAGCAAGTCACCCAAGATGTCTTTAAATGTATAATATAGATGAAATGGGATCTTGTCTATATCACAGGAAATTCCTACTGAGTTATTTGATCCTGTTTCATGGAGAGATAGTAAGTGGACTATAGTAAGTGCTGCAATAAATGAGCTTGTTAAGAAGGGGGACCAACCATGTTACCAGTTGGTCATAATTAATTGTTATTACAGAAATTACTTGTGGAAATTTAAATTATGCTGATGAGTAAGGTGATAAAGAAAGAAGAAATACAGTGTGATTAGCCCCTTTTGATCTGATACTAATATAGACATTGTTATTTGGTTGAGGGAGGTGGTTTTTGGCAAAATATCCTCTCCTCAGATTCAGTCTAGAAGGGGGATGCTGACTTTTGGCTGGTTAAGTTTAAATAAGGGGTCAGGCGGTGTATGATATCCTTGAATACATTTGAATAGTTGAACTTGAGGTTTTGTGTTACTGCTAGTTTTGAGTGCCAAGATGAAGCCTAGAATATTCAGGGCCAGGGCAGTTCTTTTGAGGTAATAAGGTATGGTTATTTGTGGAACTGCTG